>NC_135624.1:59783000-60091750 GCF_053574225.1 Canis aureus
CATGCTTCAACCAAGAGAGCAACAACAGATGACACACAAAACCTTCTAGAGAGAATTTTAAATAAATAAATAATTCAGGTCAGTCTGGTTCTAAAAAAAGAAGCTTTTAGCATTGGAAGATACTGGAAGTAGGTGAATATCAGAAAAACTTCACAGGAACTAGTAATTATGTTGCCTTTCGATGGTAAGGTATAAAACTAGAGGTATAGTGTTGGAAAGGGAAGCATGAGAACACAAAATCTAGGTGAGCTCAATCACATCACATCACTTTCCTATCCATAAAATGGAAAACAAAATTCTGCTAGTCCCTCCCATTATTTAGGAAATGTCCTAGTGGAATCTTTTCAAAATGCTTTGAATTCATCAGAGGCAAAGTCCTTATGCATATGGAGTAGTGTGTTATTATTCTCCTTCACAATCACACAGCAGGAACTTTGGAAGCATGCATTCTCCAAGTCTGATTCCTGCTAACAATTCCATCAAAGAAATGGAGTTATCCATCAGTCAAATTATCATTTGCTCTAATTGTTACTTACCCCAAACTGTGGCTCTTCATTCTTTTCCTTCTTTTCCTTTCCTTTCCTTTTCTTTTTTTAAACTATACTTTAATGGCACTCAAATGGGCAGGATATCTTCAAGTTCAGAAAAGATCAAAGCATATCAATAAATAACTTCAGTTCTTATACACGAATTCCTACTGGTCAGCCTTAAGCGCAGACAAAACATTTAAGAGCAAAGAGAATAAAATACTAGGAGATAAGATGTGACCCACATCCAGAAATAATAAAGGACACAAAAGCATTTTTCATGTAATGAAAACCAGTTATGAGATCATGGATAGTTAGGATTCATATTTTTATTGTTACAGTTAATTAATGATACACTTAGAAAGAACTATGTCAGGACTAGTTCCATGTCTTCTCACTTTATAATAATTGGCATGTCCTTCTAGACTAATGTATAAGTGATACTGAAAGGCAATAAATTATACCGTTTAGGTAAACAGTCTACTTGCCTTTTCTCCTGTAAGGAGCATAAACTAGATATTTAATAAATCAATTAGATAGATTGATACCTACAGGTTAAGCTGCTTCTTATTTACTTAGAAAGCTAGTGTACTATGCAATCCTTAAAAGTGGTTAAGTCTATTTTTCAAGGTTATTCCATATAGGAGGTGCATTAAATAAATTTATACAGCTAGAACACCAAACATTTAACATACTAATTATAATAGATATATGGCCCTAAAAAGAATTAGTGCTTTTAATTCAGGATAATTATCGATATTATATGTGATTACAAACTACAAATCAATCATTCTAATTAATTGTGTTTATATACTGTACAAAGTACAGTAATATAATGAATAATCTGAAGTTAAATATACAATTGTATTCCCAAGTCTAAACATCTAAAGGGTAAAAGAAAACCTTAATATGATCCAACTACAAACAACTAGAAATGCCAAATTAAACAGAAGGTTCGGGTTAATTTGTTATGTTTTATTTTAATGTAGAGTAGTTATAAGAAAAGTAATATGTATTTTTTTAAAGTCTGGGATGGGTAGTCCATGGAGCAGAAACAAAAGGGACTAACGCATGCTTTGCTGTGCAGCCTGCTAGAGCTGATCCTGCTGCTGTGCAGGCCAGGTGGGGTGAGGTGGATTGTGGGAAACCAGGAGACTTGGATTTTAATGCTCTAGGGTACAAGAAAAAAGGTCATAGTCTTTTATTAAGTGGGGAGCCCTTCAGAAAACCCAGAACCTTGAAGGGCTAGCTACATCCTCAAAAAAGCATAGGATAAAACACTGCCCATGTGTACTAGGACAGCCAAAGAGGCTTCTGTGTGCATGACCTTCTTGATGGGGAAAAGACTTTCTTGATGGGGAAAAGAAATTAATCTTGAAGAATCAAAATCTGTGGCTTTCCCCGGGTAAATTTTGGTGTGTAAATTTACACTAGCCACTATTAAGTCATGAAATCTTAACACTAATTATTACAATATTTCTCAATCCTGATTGCACATTATAATCACCTGGGTGGGTGGGGACCAAAAACAATCACCTGGGAAGTTAAAAAAAAAAAAAATGACAGCCTGGTCCAGTACTACACAATGGAATCAGAATCTATGGTGGGGACATCCAGTAATTATATGGTTTAAACTATTGTGTTGTACTATAATTCTTGAGAATGGCAAAATTAGATAGAACTTGGCCACAATAATACTTCATCAGTAGAAGAAAATGCCAAATCATGTGAGGAACTCCTACAGGTCAATGAAAAAAGACAAGCCTCCCAAAAATGAATAGGTAATTCTTAAATTGGAGTGATTAGGACATGGGTGCCATTTGTACTTCTTTCCTATACTTGCTGTAGTTTGATTTTTCCCCTAATTTTCCAATATTGCCTATTTATTTTAATAGTAGAAAGAACAGACAGCAAGTATGGGATTCCTAAGTCAAGATATAATTAGCAGAAATTAAAAAAAATAATATCATTAGATCTAATTCTGTCAAAAGTTATACAACTATAGTCTATATCAAAACTATATTCAGGAATATCTGGAGGAGATAAAGATATAATTAATGCATAATCGTTCTAAAACAATATGAATAGTGAAATATCTTGACAAATATCCAAAGCGAATAGAAAAAATATATTTCTTATATAGTTATACGGTTCTATGTAGTTATAGGATCTTAATTTATCTGTACCTCAGTTTCCAAATATATAAAACAAAGAAAAGAGTACTCACTTTAAGAGTCCTTTAAATCAGTGCTTCTCAAACTTGAAGACATGTAAAAAAGCACCAAGGGATCTAGCTAAAACGTAGATTCAGACTCAGTTTTTCTGGAGCAGGAAATGAGATTTCTCACTTCTAAAAATTATGAGGTCATGCTGATGTCACTGGTCCATATCACTCCCAAAACAGGCAGATTTGGTATGTACTTATAGGCAGGCTTTATAGGTACATATTATATTACTTCATATTTCACACAGGTGTCCACAGTCACATATTTTTGAAATGGAAGAGTGAGATTCAAACTGAGGCCTACATCACCTTATACCTCAATGTCATTAGTACTACACACAAAAACTCCTTGTGATTTTACAGTGCAATTTTAATGTTTTAAGTTTACTTAATTACTTTATGAAAGGGTTTGGCTGCCTTGTTTCTTTTCATTTGAATTATTTTTTTCAACTTTTGGCTCTTGAAAATCTGAGAGCAGACACTGAGATGTTTGCTGAAAGACACTCTGAGTTTTCAACATTAAAGTTCTCAGTACACAAAACTATCAGCTATACGGATTGGTGTTATCAGACTTCATGAAAGTCCTTTTTCTGCTATCCAAATAATAAGAAAAAAGCAAACAATAAAACAAAAGGGATTATGCTTTGGTTTCCTAGAACATTAAACATTATGGATTTTAAATCAAATCAGAATATAGCAATTAAGATATGGCCTTTCTAAGATCTGTATCATTAATTTCTATAATAATTATCATTCTATATTAATTTATTATAATAAAAATATCCTATCCAGTGCTTCTCATTTTAATAAATGTTTATTATCAAGGAGTGTTTTGTGCAGTATAAGCCACTTGAGCATAAATATAATCATTAATTATCTATCCATATGATCATGATGAAGCTCTAATTCATTAATGTTATAATTCATTTGTACAGTAATAATACAGAATGTGCCATCATCATAATAAAACATGTTAGAGACCTACCCAGAGTTAATTCACAAAGTAGTTATTAGTATTACTGTAAATATGAGGTATAGCATAGAGAGATGAGGGAAAGGGTGGGATGGAGAGACTCAAGAGTTTCACTAGTATACTTTCTCTTATGAGTGAAAAAGTAGAAGTGCAAATCAAGATTAAAATTTTATCCTGCAAGGGAAACAAAGGCAAAAATGAACTATTTTTACTTCATCACAACTAAAAGCTTTTGTACAACAAAGGAAAACAGTTGACAAGCAAAAGACAACACACAGAATGGGAGAAGACACTTGCAAATGTCTTATCAGTTAAAGGTCTAATATCCAAAATCCACAAAGAACTTCTTAAACTCAACACCCAGAAAACAAATAATCCAATTAAAAAATGGGCAGAAGACATGAACAGACATTTCTCCAAAGAAGACCTACAAATGGCCAACAGACAACCCATGAAAAAATACTCCACATCACTTGGCATCAGAGAAATACAAATCAAAAGCACAATGAGCTATCACCTTATACCAGTCAGAATGGCTAAAAAATTAACAAGCCAGGAAACAACAAATGTTAGCAAGGATGCAGAGAAAAGGGAACCCTCTTACACTGCTGGTGGGAATGCAAGCTGGTATAGCCACTCTGGAAAACAGGATGGAGGTTCCTCAAAAAGTTAAAAATAGAGCTACCCTAAGACCCAGCAATTGCTCTTCTAAGTATTAATCTAAAGGATACAAACAGTGATCCTAAGGGGTACCTGCACCCCAATGTTTATAGCAGCAATGGCTACAATAGCCAAACTATGGAAAGAGTCCATATCCACTGACAGATGAATGAATAAAGAAGAGGTGGGATATGTATACAATGCAATATTACTCAGCTATCAAAAAATGAAATCTTGCCATTTGCAACCACGTGGATGAAGCTAGAGGATATTATACTCAGTGAAAGAAGTCAATTATAGAAAGACGATTATGATTTAACTCATATGTGGAAGTCAAACAAGACAGGATCATGGGGGAAGAGAGGGAAGAATAAAATCAGACAAACTTAGAGAGGGAGACAAACCTTAAGAGACTCTTAATTACAGGAAACAAACTGAAGTTTGCTGGAGGGGAGAAGAGTGGAGAGGACATAACTGGGTGATGTGCATTAGGTAGGGCACTTGATGTAATGAGCGCTGGATATTATATACAAATGATGAATCACTACATTCTACCTCTGAAACTAATAATATACTATATGTAAATTAAGTAAATTTAAATTAAAACAAACAAAAACAAAAATCTTTGGAGACAAACAGACCAGTAGTTGGGTTTTAGTTAGTAATTTAGTTCTTCTAAACACTCTGTAAACACTATACATTAATAAGTCTCCTTGTTTTGCTATGTACATATAACAGAAGATTCACAAATTACTAGCCATTGTTGGATCAATGAAACATTAAGTTCTTAAAAAAGAAAAACATTTCATTCTTTCAATGAGTGTAGTAATTCACAAGTAGCCACCCACCATGCTACTCAAAACTACTGAATTGTCTCATGTTTGATATGACTGTGTTTGACTTAGATATTATTAGGAATTCTCTATCCTTAAGATAGTATAACATGTATATGAACAAAAAAAAAAAAAAAAAAAAAAAAAAAAAAAAAACATGTATATGAACAGACTTTCAGCAGGTAATTTCAGGAATTTGCAGCTTTTTTATTACTCTAATTTTAATATTCAAATACATCTTTAAAATATAATTGTAGAAAGTAAAGAGATACATGCAGAATTGATTAATATAATGGATCTCTGCACTGAAAGCTCCCTCTGCCTGTTAAAAGCACTTCCCTCACAGCTTCCCCCAAACTTTTCAGAGAAATGTTTTCTTCTTACCTATATATTTTTGCCTATCTAAACTTGCACACTCAAACTGCCATTAGTAACTCTCATAAATTACTGTAGATGTGAGTCTATATGTATGTTTGTATACCTATATGTATGCATTCCTAGGATATACAAATTGTACACATGGAATACAGTATATAGTTTAATCATAACTTAGAGAATGAGTGAAATAGCTAATCAGAGAGCAAATCTTCTTTATAAAGGCAGTTCTAATATATATGCACAATTTTGATCACTCAATAAAGACAAATGTAGGATTATTCTTTGATAAATGATACTGTTCAAGAATATACTATCTATTTTGAAAAAATGAAAGCATTTTTCTAACCTGAAACTACCCTGTATTTTACAATAGACAGGCACATACTCCTGGGAATACATTTTATTTTAATGATAGATATAAAGAGCAGATAATGTTCATTGAATAAATACAGTGTTAGGCAGTAAGTAATTTCCATATAATGTTTCATAGCATTGCTATAACTTCGAAATGAAGAAAGCAAGAAATTGAGTTTCAATCACTTGCACAGAGAGAGCTGATAAATGGCAGAGGCAGGACTGGAATTCAGGCATTCTGATCAGAATCTATGTGCCCAAACCACTAGAGTATGCTGCCTCTCACAAACAGCATATTACCCATGATATTCAAGTTAAATCAATCACATTTCAGAATGTACAATCCTTCATTCTGCAGAATTTTAAGAAAAATATTCGTTTTTGCAAAAGTAACCAGTCTGTAAACATATTTAGTTTTAACAGCACATCTCACCTATTTATATGAACAGGAGTATATTTCAATTAGCAGTTCTCAACTGGGTATGATTTTGCCCCCAGGGACATTTAACAATCCATGGAGGCATTTTTGACTATCAAAATGATGAGTGGGAAAAAAATGGTGAGTAGAATATCCTACTGCATCTAGTGGATCAGAGGCCAGGGATTCTGCTAAATATCCTACAAAGAATAGGACCAACCTGTTGCCCAACAAAAAAATATCAATTGTAACCAGTGGCCCAAATTATCAATAGTACCAGTGCTGAGCAACTTTGATTTAGGAAAGAAAAAAAAAAAAAAAAAAAGCAAGATCAAAAATAAATACAAGGTATGCTCTAAAACTGCAACAAAACTAATCCAAGACCATTGAGGGGTAAAAAAGAAAAAAATCTATTCTATTATTCTCATATATAATACCTGCAAATGGATGAAAGGATTTAACCACTTAATTGTCTTGGTAATGGTCCTCAGAAGCATCACACACACACACACACACACACACACACACACCCTTGTGCTTCCATAATTACCATCTTTTGTTAAAATTTTGAAATTAAGATTAGTTTCTTTTTGTTGCATAAAAGAGCATACCAAATAGAACCAAAAGTTCAACCCCTTTGATGTTCTTTGGTAATATGCCTAATTAAAAATAACTAGGCTCTCCAAAGCATAATTACAGAAGCACCTAATACACTACATTTCCAGTCAATTTTGTTTCAAACATAAATATGCACCAGAAGTATGAATGATCGACATACTACTCCCTGCAGTATCTGTACTGTTTCTGAATCAAGGCTTTTTCTTGAGCTCAGTATTTTCGCTACATTTTCCTTGCTATGCAATCATTTCCCAGTTGGACAATTAATAAGTGCTTTTTCTCCACAGCCCTTGGCATGTAACCTCACTTACCCTGTATTTTAGCATGCACTATATACCTTCTTCACTCTGACTGGTTTTGGCAGTGATCCACAATCTAAATCTCTTTCCTCCATTTGATATAAGTGAAACTATAATTATCTAGGGGTAATTTCAAATTACTACTTCATTCCACTAGCAACTGATGAAGATTAGTGGTCTTGCCTTGCATCTGAGTAAGTCAGCAACATAATCACAAGAGAACTCAGCAGGCAACATTTGATTCATGTGAACTCAATTACTTCTGTCAAACATATTCACTTCAATAAAAAGCAAAAACTTCCAAAATGGGTTTTTGCTAATAATTTCGTATTCAAAAAAAATTCATATGACTCTTAAGGGAAAAAAAATTGCCCGGATTTTATCAGAAATAATAAGAAATAACAAGTAGGAAAACATACTTATATAAATGGACTTAATACATTATTAGTTTCTGAAAATAATAACATTTCAAAGAAATAAATCGTATCCTTAAAACAGTTTATTGTTGAAAATTTGAGCATATAAGTAAGCCTTGGAAAAATAAATGCATTCTATAATTTAAGTTAATACAATGGGAACCAGAGTATTTTGTTACCTCATTAAAACCAGGTTATTATGGGAAAGGTTGTCAATTTCCCTTAAAGGAGGTTAAATAAGGGGATGTGAAGATGATAGATCATGAATTGCTAAATGGACAGGGATTCCTGAATCACTTGATTGTCTTCTGGGTTTGAAGCCACGTGTTAATGAGCTGCCTAGCATTCTGAATCCTGAATGTAGTCTCTAGAAGACCTTGGGTCAAGTACATCATGCCTTACATCAAGTCACATGAGCATGATCTGACACCAACACCTGATCAAATCCTAGCACAGACTTACCAAATATTAACATAGGATAATCACTACAATGGATTGACTCAAACTTCAGCTTCTTTATATAGTCATATCCGTAATTAAATCCCAACATATTTTGATTATCAAAGAAACAGTAATTAAATGTAAATGTCTAATAAGCATATATTACAAATATATTTTAGGATGTGATGTTCTGAGGTCTAAATTACTAAGATAGTCTCTATAACAGTTCATACATCATATGCCAACCATATATGGCTTAACACAAAGAACCTGAGTATTTGCCCTGAGAATCTTAGGACTAAGAAATGACTGGTTTAAGAGACACATTTGTCAATTCTGTGCTCAAACTTTCTACAGATAAATACAAAGGTAAAAAAGAAATCAATACAGTAGTTTTCCCTTACCCACTCTTCTGTTTTCGGTGGTTTCAGTTACCTGTAGTCAATCGCAGAACAGAAACAGATGATTCTCCTGACATATTGTCAGAAGCTCAATAGTAGCCAAATGATAGGTCACGGTGCCTATGTCATTCCCTTCACTTCATCTCATCATGTAGGCATTTTATGACCTCGCATCATCACAAGAAGGGTGAGCACAAGATATTTTGAGAGAAAGAGTATAATAGAGACCTCATTCACATTACCCTTATTGCAGTATATTATTATAATTGTTATATTTTATTATTCCTTGTTGTTAATCTCTTATCATGCCTCATTTATATATTAGACTTTACTATAGGAAAAAGGCTATAGTATATATTGGGTTTGGTACTATTTCATCCATCCCCGGGGATCTTAGAATGTAACCCCCTCCAATAAGGGAAGACTACTGCAATTTTAAAGCACAATATTCTTTTATAACTTTGTCCATTCTACTCTCTGTTTAGATTCATTTCATCTCTTCTTGCCTTTTGATTTCTTTCTCGTTTCTTAAGGTAACATTCACCACCCCGGCCATCGAGGAGTGTGTGATCTAGTGGGGGTGAAGAGAATCATTAATCAAGTAATAAATTAACAAAAAGATGCAAAATCATAACTCTAAATGGTTCTATGAAGGGAAGACATATAAGTATATAATAGAGAGGCCTGATCTGAAGAGTCAGGGATAGCTTCCCAGAAGAAGGGGTGCTGGAAGAGAGAACTGAAGGATTAGTATGAGCTAATCAGGTATGAAATAGAAGAATGTTTCAGGCAATGGAACAGAATCATAGGAAAAGGAACAGAATCACAGGGAAAGTGGGCATATTGCTTATGAGAAAGTGAAAGAAAGCCAGTGTGACTAGGGCTGAGAGAAGAGGAGGAAGCACAGTTTAAGATGTGTCTGGAGCAAAATCACGCAGGATCTTAAGCTACTGTAAAAACTTTTATCTTAAAAGAAATCATTGATGTATTTAAAGTTTGAGGTGGGGGTAAAGTGGGGACAGAGAAGGATGGGTGTGTGAGACAACCAGATTTGTGTTTTTGTAGAGGCGATACATTCACATGCCTCAAAAATCAAAATATTATTATATCAAATCTTTCATTATATTTGAAAGTAAAGTTCCAGTAAGATATGCTTATAGATTGGAGGAAAAGAAATAGAGAAAAGTGGATGAGTTTAAGAGACGGCCTAGTGGTAATATCTATGAATATTTTGTGACAGGTAGAAACCAGGTAGTGAGTAGGAAGAGATGTTAAGGATGATTCCTAGATTTCTAGTTTAAAAACAACAAGATCCTCACTTAACAGTTTGGGGATAGTATGTTAAGACCACAGAGTGATTTAAAGTTACGGTTGACTTGTTTATGATACACACAGAACACAAATATTTCATCTGCATCTTCATATTACACGTAGATATAAGTGCCTGGGGAATATCGTTGATACCTTAATTGTCCAAAACAAGACTTTCAATATTTATTTATTCATTCAATGATGTAAATTATTTCTAGAATAAACATTTGAAATTCCTCATAGAGTGGCCACATACCATCTGTATTTTTGGGGAAAAAAAAGAGGCACCATTTATATGGACTACATTGTGTGGAATACCCTTTGGGACTGTGAATCTCATAGCCTTCATGACCCCACAACATTTATTTATTCTTACTAGCAGGATGGGGTAATGAATGAATTTAGACAGTTCAGCTAAGTGAAGTTTTCTACAATGTAATCTCTCTAGTTCACTCCACTGTCTTCCAGTTAGGTTTCTACTCTTCAATTATTGAAAGTATGAGAAGAGAAAGATACCCACTGAGTGCCCAGACTAAGAAACATTCTGTCAAAAAACCTACTTCTCTAAAACACTTTCAGAATAAGCATATACAGAATCCTTTAATCCTGGTAACAATAAAAAAATATCCTCTAAACATACAGAGGACTATCTGTCCATTTGGATGAAGGCAAAGGTCATTGTGATCTGACCTAAAGGGCCCATATACCATCCTCTAAAGTGACATAAACAAATAATCAAATAGAAAATTGTTTTATAATACTAGTAAACAAAATTTTTAACAGTAAGATTTATATTGCAAATATTTTAGACAAAATAATGAAATGAATTCAACAGATTATAATCTCCTGTTTCTGATTCTATAATTATATATGTCATCATCTTACACTAAAAGGACAGTTCAAGAAGACAAATTAAGATAATGTTAGTTAGAACTTTCCTTATATCCAA
Organism: Canis aureus; assembly: GCF_053574225.1. Taxonomy (NCBI): domain Eukaryota; kingdom Metazoa; phylum Chordata; class Mammalia; order Carnivora; family Canidae; genus Canis; species Canis aureus. The sequence continues at coordinate 59,793,803 of NC_135624.1, forward strand.
TCCCAAATAAAAGATAATTCATTTTCCTGAAAAGTTTAAAATTATTTACAAAACATGTTTGATTTAATAAAATTTCATATATATGTATATACATATACAAAGGTATAGAGAGTTGTAGACTACATAAAAAGATAACGATAACCTTAATTGTAGAGGATATTGTAGGAAGACAAAATAAGAACTTTAAAGATGGTGCAATGTATTTCTAGAGAGAAATAATTCAGCAAAGTCACTATTTTTTACTGATCATTTCCCCAGTTTTGATTCCCTGGTTCTATAATCAATCTACACTCAGGCCTGAACAAACTTGAGCAAGTTTGATTCACATTATATAGTGGATTTAGGGGGAAAAATGCACCTGAAGCTACCAGGTTGGATTAGGGTACTTTTCAGCATTTAGTTTTCTCTTCAGTTAACAGTAACTCTCATTATCTATTTAGCCTGTGCACAGCATGGTGAAAACAAATGAAGGTTTACAAGGACGAATGAATTTTTTTAAGTAAAAATGTTTTCTTCCACATAAGCTGTTCTTTACTTTGACATAAAGTGCTAACCTATTCCAAAAAGCCATTGTTAAATATCTAAATTTAACTCACCACACTGTGGGCAAAATGAGGATATTTTCAAATGCAGAGGGAAGGATACATGATGAAGAGGGAAGTATACATGATCAAGTTTCAATTTATTTATTTATTTTTTTTTATTTATTTTTTATTGGTGTTCAATATACTAACATACAGAATAACCCCCAGTGCCCGTCACCCATTTCAAGTTTCAATTTAAAAGAAAAATTAAAACAGGAAAAAAAATCCCCATGTGTAAATTTTTTTGAAATAATTTTTTTGTATTGGCTCTATCTCCAAAAGTTATTCTTTTGAGTGCTACGTATTTTATTTAAAAACAAACATCCAATAGGAATTATATGTAAACAATACAGTAAACTAAGTGCTGTTAGCTGACAAATATTATCATATGGAGTTTATACGGTCAAACTTATTTCTGAGGAATCTTTTAAAGGCAGTTAAAAGCATGCCAAACAAGTCTCATCTAGTGTTTGCATTTGAATTTTATGCAGCAAGGTAAGGGTACTATTTTCTCTTCATGGGGAGAAAATAGCAGTAGAGTAGCGGACAATACTCATACAATCAAAAAATCCTTTGGGTTGAGTTGCTCAAAAATAAAACTTCTGAAAACAAAATGAATATGAAATACTACACTGCAAGTAAGACTTTCTGAGTGTTAATTATATATATTCAGCAAAATATTACATTAAATCTTAAATTGTTGCCAGAAACTTTAAAATTCTGAGAGAAATCAAACTTCAAGAGAAATAATCTCCATAAATTAGCAAAGTAAAAGGTCATCTGCTCATAATCATTGGAGAAAATACATATATATGATCTAGCTGAAGCAGACAGCACCTGCCAGTCTGCAGGCAAATTCTTACCTTGACAGGTGCCATTTTTCTCTTCATATCCTGCCTTGCACATGCATTTCCCGATGGGCACCAGCCACTCCCCTTCAGCACTGCAGTGCATTTTGGGTGGTTCATCTGTCACAGAATGGTTGACACAGGAGCCCGACACTTCAAGCAACTGCGAAGAATCAGCTCCAGTGATTGTGTCAGGGAACACAGCCAAGTGTCGTACCACAGAAGGACATTTTTTATAGTATACACGCACAGAAACCAGAGCAATGCAAGCACCAACATCTTGAAAAGCAAGATAAAATCCCTTTTTGCTTAGAGGTCCTACATCTCTGACCTCTGTATTCAGTTTCATAACCCGGTCACCAAGATCAAGCTCTGTAAAGCTTTCATCGGCAGCAATGGTATCAATTTTGATGTACTGATTTTCCTTGATGTTTCTCCCGTTCTCATCATCTGACTCAAAGTAATACATGTTAAAGGTTTCCTTACAGGTTCCCAGTCCTCCAGGAAGGCTGTTGCAGTCCCGCAGAGTAAACTTGAGTTCTATAAAGATTCTGGAAGCACCTTCATTGGAAATCCAACTGGTCAAAAGCCAGTTATTCTGATTCTGCTCCATAACTTTGCATACTTGGTATGTGTGGATAGGGGCATAATTTTCATCAACTTCACCAATCTCTTCCCACTGTATAACATAAAATAGACAATTTTTAATATTTAGAAAATAACTAGCAAAAAGTATCAAAAACTATTTCATATGTAGAAATTTTTGCAGCCTTAATCTGCGGTATTGGGGGAAGGAATTCTACGATGATAACTTTTTATTAAATACCTTTTTAAATTAGGTAAATTAATAGCACATTGTTCATTGTCTGCGCTAACTCAAAAGTTAATGCATATGAATTTGAGTGGAAAAAAAGAAAAAAGGCATATGTTCCATAGAAAAGGCAAAAGTAAATAGAATGTGAGTGCTGTTATCAAGAAGGAGAACTGAAAGTACGTATATTTGAAAGATTTTTAAGTATGTAAACTAACAGAGTAGATAAAGAGTGACAGAAAAAGGCAGTACATTTTTTAAAAGATAACAGTGAATAAAAAGCAATAAATGGGGATCCCTGGGTGGCGCAGCGGTTTGGCGCCTGCCTTTGGCCCAGGGCGCGATCCTGGAGACCTGGGATCGAGTCCCACGTCGGGCTCCCGGTGCATGGAGCCTGCTTCTCCCTCTGCCTGTGTCTCTGCCTCTCTCTCTTTCTCTCTCTGTGACTATCATAAATAAATAAAAAAAAAAAAAAAAGCAATAAATGTGGAAAAGAAGGTAGAAAAATGTAACTTGAATCCACATTTATTTTATTGTGTCCTATTATAAATAACTCATCACTATAATAATGCTTGAAAGAAATTTCATTAGTTTAATAGTAGATGCTTATTTCATTGACTCAACCTATTTAGGATTCTTTTGCAAATGGGATAGCTAAATGTTTATTCATAGATTTATCAATGAAGCATAAACTAAGAGACAGATATAAAATAGGGATAAAAAGTATATATGAAAAAGCCTTGTCATTTTGAATACTGAGTTTTTGTTATATTCTGGGAATGCATTAATTATTTTAACCAACATGTTATTTTATGTGTAATGACCTTAAGAGTTCTGAATATATACAAGATACAGAAAAAAATTAGTATGATTTATGTAGCTGCCAAAGTATTAGGTCAAAGAGATCCAAACCAATCTCTTGGGCAGCCTGGGTGGCTCAGCAGTTTAGCGCCGCCTTCACTCCAGGGTGTGATCCTGGGATTGAGTCCCATGTCAGGCTCCCTGCATGAAGCCTGCTTCTCCTTCTGCCTTTGTGTCTGCCTCTCTCTCTCAGTCTCTCTCTCTCATGAATAAATAAGTAAAATCTTTAAAAAAAAAATAAACCGATCTCTTACCCAATAAAATATTTCAGTCTTAATACTGTGATGTAACCATAATCATTTTCTGAACAGCAAAGAACCAAATTTCTTATTCTCCATAAAAACATTATTATTATAATTTAAGAAGTTGTTTAAATTTGTATAGAATCTGCGTGCATAAAACTATATATATTTTTGTTTTAAATCTTTAAAAAAGACCCTGAAACAGAGCAATGAAATCACACTGGCTTTCAATAAATCCAGAATGTGATTTCAGACATTAAATATTATAATAAACTTCATAGAACTTCATCTCTTTAGACATGAAATTAAATAGAGCATTGTTTCTTGGTTCTGTTCAACTGACAGAGATGTGAAAAATGTGGAGTCACAAGGGACACACATAAATCGTGTACCTCAGATGGTCCCTCTCAAAATTCTAGCTGCCATCAGACAGACATAAGTAAAAGGTGCTAATGAGAGAAAACTGCTGAGCTCCTGAAATTCACAAGAGAGAGAGACATCAAGATTTTATCTGAACCACTTTCACATCGTGGTGTTATGTGAAGCCTTAGTTCTTTCATTTAATCTCACTTTTGTCTTCCCTCAAAATGTACATAAACTCTACTTAGCTTCAGATTTCCAAAACAGCTTTCTTTTTCAGCAGTCCGTCACTAAACTATTTACATTATCTTCCTGAAGTGATCCAGCTATCAATCTCTTTATTATATTACTGAATGCCATTATTAATATTTCATGCAAAAGAATACCTCAACTAACCAAATGAAAATCATACAAGTAACTTCACATATCAAAGTTAAATATATATTCTTTGAATTAGTAAAATGGAAAAAAGCATCAAAAAATTTCTTCTCTAGGAAAACAAAATTAAAATGCTACATTATCTCTGTTTTAGACTATTTTATATCTTCCAATACAAAACACAAACAGAATTTCAAATCCTTGCCCTTAAATAATTTATGCAAAAACTATCTCTGCATCATATATTCCAATAGGACACTGCTAGCAAGTAGAGGACTCAGACAAGTAAAATGAATCAGAGCAACAGCATCTTCCAAGATTATAAGGCAAGCAATTCACAGTCTTTGTCTGTACAAAGTCCAAGGTACCACAAATATTATTAAAAATGCAAGCCAAGCAGCACTCAACAAGACAGCTTAATAGTTACTGCTTCAGGTGATAATTTCAAAGTATGTGCGTAAGCATCTTACTTCTCTGAATATTCTCAATTAAGAAGAGAAAAACTATAATTTTCTTTGATGTTAGAATCCATCATGGTGGGATTTTATTTATTTTTCTTTTCAAGTGTCCAAAATATAAATGAAGGCTCACATTTTCTATTTTTAATGAATGAACAGAAATACTTTAATTTAAATAATTATAGCCATAAGCCATTCTGAGAATCAACTAGAAAATACATACAATTTCCCATAAATATCTGCTGCTATGTAGATGAATATGCTAAGAAATAGACGAAAAAAATCATCTATTTTGGATTTGCTAGTTGAACTAAAACTTTGAATTCTTCCAAGTTTTCTTCCTTTTTAATACAAAGTGTGCATCTTGATGTCCTCAGCAAAGATAATACTGATGTAGAAGAAACAAAGGGGATGAAAAGAAAGAATACCAAAAATTTAAGAATGTGGCAGGTACATCTTTGCAAATGTCATGTTAAGGAAATTATAGCCATATAATGAAGCCCACAAATTGAAAACACAACATTTTTGGTTCAATTTTGTTGGGTTTCCTATGATCCCATGGTTTATTATTTTTATTTTCTTAAAGATGTTATTTATTTATTCATGAGAGACAGAGAGAGTGAGAGAGGCAGAGACATAGGCAGAGGGAGAAGCAGACTCCCTGTGAGTAGCCTGATGCAGAACTTGATCCCAGAACTCCAGAATCACACCCTGAGTCAAAGGCAGACACTCAACCACTAAGCTACCCAGGAGTCCCGATCCCATGGTTTAATAAAAGTATTTGCTGTTCCTTTATTACTGCAAGCAACGTACCTGGGCATTTTTTTTTTTCATGATAGTCACACAGAGAGAGAGAGAGAGAGAGAGGCAGAGACATAGGCAGAGGGAGAAGCAGGTTCCATGCACCGGGAGCCCGACGTGGGATTCGATCCCGGGTCTCCAGGATCGTGCCCTGGGCCAAAGGCAGGTGCCAAACCCCTGCGCTACCCAGGGATCCCGTACCTGGGCATTTTGAAGGCATTTTGAAAAGGTGGACACTGAATGCAAGTCTAGCCACTCCTCAAGGTCCACCCTCTGAGCCCGTGCTTTTCGCTACGTTTCTTTCCTCCTTACTCCTATTACTTTAAGATTAAAGAACTGGTTTTACACAGTCAGCTTGGGCTAGTTCCTTTGCCTGATGGGCACTGAAAACTCTAAGTCAGTTGGATTCAAATCCTATGCCTGACCAGGTATCTCAAGCCAGCTACAGTCATGAGAGTTGTGGCAAACAAAAAAGGACTTATTTTCATAAACATGTGTGAATCATGATAAACATACAAATGTTAGAGTTACCAACCTTTCCCATACAAAGCAGAACTACCCAAACTCAGACCCTCTATTCCAGTCATTTAATGTCCAGTATAAAATATTAGAAGGGGTCTTAAAAGATCTGGCCCTACCATTCATTTTAGAAATGAGGAAGTTGAATACCTGACAAAATTCCAAACTCTCAGAGGACCACCCTTTCCATCTGAGCGTCCCCTCTGCCTGTGTCTACCTCTGTCTTCTTGTTGGCACATCTCTGTCCTTGATGTATATGTGTGTGGGATTCCTTGATTCACTGCCATCAACTGCTACCCCACTCTGTCAAAACAAAATTCACTTTTTTTTTTTTTTTGGCATCACCTCACTATAAACTTTTCTTCTTTCTTTTCCTTCCTTCTTTCCTAACTTCCTTGCTTCCCTTCTTTCCTTCCTTTCTCCTTCCCCCTTCCCATTTCTCTTTCTTTCCTTCTCCCCCTCCTTTCTCTCTCTCTCTCTCTCTCTCTATATATATATATATATATACACATATATATTTTTTAATACTCTGAATCACAGATATGAGAGTAGAGACATGATTTCTTATTCTCTACTGTATCTCAGAGTCTGACAGCACAAGGGCACAGATTAGGGCACTTCTATATTTTGTATGACTGAATTAATATCAAATATATACACATTCCTCCTTAGTGCAGAGATCTGCCAATTCAAAATATGAAATAATTCAATCATGGTAAATAAACAATTGTATGATTTGTCTTTTGGGTTGTTTCACACAAAGATAAATTTTGTTCTGTGTAACCAGTCTGAATTTCATAAATTTGAAAAGGAGAGTTTATAAATTCATGGGTCTTTTAAATTAGTCTTCAATAAAAAGCTGTAAGCAGGGCAGCCCAGGTGGCTCAGCAGTTTAGCACCACCTTCAGCCCAGAGCCTGATCCTGGAGATAGGGGATTGAGTCCCACGTCAGGCTCCCTGCATATAGCCTGCTTCTCCCTCTGCCTGTGTCTCTGCCTCTCTCTCTCTCTCTCATGAATAAATAAATAAAATATTTTTTTAAAAGCTGTAAGCATTTAAGACATTTTCTCTTAGTCCAATAATTCAATTGGACTACAATTGTTTGGCTTTCACTTTTGTGTATTAACCTATGGAACTATTTTTCATTAGCATTATATTTTAACAGTTTTAACTTATAGCTTAGTTTAAATGTTATTTTTTTCTATGATATACTTAAAAATATTCTTTTCACTTTTCACTCACTAATCTTCTTCACTATTCAGAGTAAAAGCCCAGAATATATCATATGAGTCAGTGACACTGCACTTTATTTCATATTTCAGTCAAATAACATTAGGACTATCTTAGTGATTTTTTTTTGGCAGAGAGATATAAAAATATAGCTAAGAATCAATTATTTTCACTTTTACTGTGATATGCCCAAAGCATAACTTTGTAGCAAGACCTTGTTTACCACATAAATGCTTCTTTGAATATATGGATAACTGCCCATTATCCTTTATGTTACAATATTTCGTATAATGCCTTTGAAATGCTCCAAAAAATTAATTCTGGGCTTCCCATTATATTTAAAATACTTTTAGATGTCATTTATTATGATCTGCAGTGTGTGCATATGTGTGTGCTTGTTATCTGTGTATACTGTATATTTCCTAATTTCATTGAGGATGTCCTGATTTCAAATTACTAATTAACTGCTGTTTTTAAAAGAGCACTACTTCTCCATGACCTTAGAAAATGCCCAGGAAATAGTGTGGCAATATGCTCAAATTTGAAGTAAGGCACTTTAACCATTTTAACCAATGAACAACACATTCCAATTGTCACCCCATAATATGTTTACCTAAAGTCTAGAATTTCTAGAAGCTTCTTGCTATGCAAAAACCAGATGAAATACAGTATAAAAAATCAGAATCTTCAAACTAATCAAAGATCTTCATTACTTCATCTTATTTTTTTTCGATTTTGCTATACTGATTAAAATTGGGTAAAATACATTGAAATAAAGATCTAAATGAATTGCTTATTTTTTTGTTTTCCCCAGGTACATGATAAACAATACTAATACTCTTCCCCATAACATTTTGTAAGACTTACTATGCTTACATAAAATTATTATGTTTTTCCTTTCTGATGGATGTACAATTGATCTCACTTGTCTGTGTGCATGAAAAGTCAGTCTTAATTTAAGACATTCAATCCAGGACATTTGCTCTGAGAGAAACTGAGCCTGAAAATCCTCAAAGTTAAGTGACTTGGGAACATGATTAATGGCAGAAAAGGTGGAGGAATCCTGTTATTATCAGGACAAACTTTTTTTTTATCTGTTTATTATTACTACCTTTGGTGTGTTACTGTCAAGTAGAAGCCATTCCTCATCACGAAGAAATACTGTATTATTATGACTAGTACATGTTGAGTGCAAATATGAATTCCAAGTCTGCCGGCCTATCTAGTGGCCGCCCAAATGCTTAAGCACTGAGTCAAGAAGAGCAAACTTCACCTTGGATCATAATACTTTGAAAGACATTTTGTTATATAAATCAAATGTGATCCTGGGAGATGTGAAAACCTCACAACTAATATAGTACAGGAAAAGTAGTCTATAGCTAGAGCTAGTCAACCTTCATTTGAGATTAATATTCTTATTAGGTACTATGTGCATGAATAATCATAAAGAATACAACCAAATTATTTTGCAGATAAGTAAACTGAAGCTTAGAGTGATTGATATACTCATTAATGCCAAATTAATATCTGGTCAAAACTCTCTGACACTGTTTTCTCCTATTTTTTTAAAAATATTTTGTTTATTCATGAGTGACACAGAGAGACAGAGAGAGAGGCAGAGACATAAGCAGAGGGAGAAGCAGGCTCCATGCAGGGAGCCTGATGTGGGACTCGATCCCGGGACTCCAGGATCACGCCCTAAGCCAAAGGCAGATGCTCAACTGCTGAGCTACTCAGGTGTCCCTGTTTTCTCCTATTAAAGGTGGTTAAAGTTATAATAGAATAAAGTTATAACGCATAAAGCATAGTAGTGCTTGAGATCGTTTTAACCAACAAGAGATAAAACTTTTCATTATCTAATAAACTAGGTAATTTTGTTTTCAAAAGATAAAATTGTGGGCCATTGTTGCAGAATCACAGCATTCAGCCCTCCTTGATCAGTTTCCTAATTTTTGGATCAAGGCCATGCATGTTCCACTGAGTTCCAGAAGGTTCTTGGTTTTTACGTATAACCATAAGAACAGAATTATTTAAAAGTAATAAAATACATAGTATAAAGTTTCTGCTTCAGATATTCAATCTTTCTAATAGTCATGGTTCTTTAGTAAAGTAAATATGACAAAATATATCAACTTTCAACAAAAAAAATTTGAATCAACAATCTTGTTCCATTTCTTCAATAATATGTTAGTGGAAAAAGACTGCATCAGATAGGCATTTGAGTTGCTTAAAACATCTTTAAGGGGCACCTGAGTGGCTAAGTTGGTTAAGTGTCTGCCTTCTGCTCAGGTCATGATCCCAAGATCCTAGGATTAAGGCCAAATTGGGCTCCCTACTCAGTGGGGAGTTTGCTTCTCGCTCTCCCTCTGCTTACTCATTCTCTCTCACTCTCTTTCTTTCAAATCTTTTTAAAAATCCTTAAAATTGACAAGTATGGTATAGAAATATTACTAGAGATGACTCAATTTTCTGTGAATAATAAAGGTGAAGTCAATTACTTTATTGTCAGTGGAATTGTACAAATATTTGTGGGCTCAAATTCAAGTCATGAAACAAAAACACTTGAGAAAGAGAAATTAAACTTTCAAGTTTATATGAATATTTTCACAGGGAACCATAGACAATCAAGCATCTATATACAATCAACACTAAATAAACATGAATGGCAAAGAGGAGATTTTTTTTGCCCTAGGAAAACAATTTATAGTTATTTTTTCGTTAGTGTTGCAGTCAGCAATTTTTTTTAAAGGAAAATAAATGAAAAGAAAGAAAACAAAGTCTTTATTTGTTAAAAAAAATTATCCAAATGCAGATGAAATGAATTGGACATGGGGAAAATCAAAAGGCCCATATCAGCTAAAATATGCACAGAGAAGTTCATGACTTTAGCAAAAAACAGTAATTCCTAGTAAATATTATAATGAACTTAATCTAAAAACAGAAAAGAAAATGTCTATATCACAATTGCTTATGCATTTATTGTTATTCCATACTCACTATAAAATAGTTTCACATAAAATGATAAAACAGGTTATAAATATTTAAGTTTTAAAATCTGGCTTTTTCCCTTGACAAATTCACTTAGGGAAATAAATTCAAACTTATCAAATGGTCAATAGTTTCAAAGGTAGCAAGAGCTAAGTGGATAAGTATGCTTGGAATTAACAAATGAATAAAAATTTAAATTTAAATTCTTAAATGATTTCATTAGTGTTTTTCAAAAAGCAATCCCATTAAATATGATACATGTTATCTAGTATGTCAGTGACTTTCTGCCATGAATTATAATTATAATTTTATATTTTATTTTTTTGAATTATAATTTTAATAGCAGCTAAAACCAAATAGACTTATAAACAACTAATTTAGTTTAGTTCCATATCTGTTACATTGCTTAAGTTATAGTAGCTTACCACTGTATATTTTCTAGCATATTATATTAAGAGATGATCAATCCAACATTTAATAATATGTAAAACCATTGGAATATTAATACTCTTTCATGTACTGAAACAAAAAAAGTTTTTATAATAAAAATTTACATAGTCTGTGAGTGTCTATCTTTCTCAAGAAATGATTGTGATCTCAATTCCATACAAGAGTATAAATTTACTCTTTTTTTTTTTTTTAAATTTACTCTTTTTAAGGTCGAAAAAGTCATATGTTTCTCTTATGTCTCAGGATTTCACAGTGGTCACACACATGCTGTAAAAAATTCCTCCCTGACAGTCATTGTGAGATGTTAGAAAAGATTCTCCTAATGTTATTTAAATGTATATCACCTCAATAACACTTAAAATTTCAGAGTGACATTACTACTCTCTTTAATATAAATACTGTCCTCTTACACATAGCTACAAATTCTGTGGAGAAGCTTTCATTTCAAAACAATATGAAAGTTTCCGTAAATGAGGGGGGAAAAAAACTATTTTACTTGGGATTCAATTTAATGAAAATAAAGCATATTAACCTTTGGTGCACTTAATGTTTCAGGCAAAATAGATACAATTATGTCCTTCCCATTCTGGCAAGAAAAAAAAGTTTCAGTAAACCATTTGCAACTCTGGATTATTTATCCAGCCTATAAAAGATACCAGAAAATATAATATTGTCTGTCCTCTCTAGTATTTACTCTGGCCTCATTTTTCAATAGATAATATTGCACTTGTGATGTAGGCCTTGACAACAGTACCCATAAATCAATTCCATATTTCACATTAATCATGTTCTTGTAATCAGTGGCTATTCAACACAAATTTCCATCTCATTTTTTGTTGGAAAACAGCCACATTGGAGCTTTGAGCTTATTCAAGTAAAAGTGACTATATTGCCATAATATGGACTAAAGTCCACTGCATCTACTTGCCACAGTTGTATTAATGAAATCCTGTAGAAAATGAGGCCACCTAACATTTAGCGTGTGGTCGTCAGGAGCTGGAACTTCAATCGTTTATTTTTTCAGAGTCCCTGTACTTCTCTCTTTCAACTAAAAGAAGGAACAGCTTTAGGTCCATTGCAAATCCCTCCTCCTGTATTTTTCGAGCCTTGTCTGGCCAAGACATGGATCTCAAAAAAAAAAAAAAAAAAAAAAAAAAAAAAAGCTCTTTGAGTAAAACTACACATTTCTTCCAAAAACTTAGAATGGACATTTAAAATGTTTAGTGATAGTTCTAAAATGATAATTTCAAGATCAGTGTGTATTTTTTCATGCTTTTGATCATTAGTTTAATGCAAATTTAATTTTTACCTCCATTAGACTGTGGAATTTTATAACAGAGAATTCTTTTTTTTAATTTATTTTTTATTGGTGTTCAATTTACCAACATACAGAATAACCCCCAGTGCCCGTCACCCATTCACTCCCACCCCCTGCCCTCCTCCCCTTCTACCACCCCTAGTTCGTTTCCCAGAGTTAGCAGTCTTTACGTTCTGTCTCCCTTTCTGATATTTCCCACACATTTCTTCTCCCTTCCCTTATATTCCCTTTCACTATTATTTATATTCCCCAAATGAATGAGAACATATAATGTTTGTCCTTCTCCGATTGACTTATTTCACTCAGCATAATACCCTCCAGTTCCATCCACGTTGAAGCAAATGGTGGGTATTTGTCATTTCTAATAGCTGAGTAATATTCCATTGTATACATAAACCACATCTTCTTTATCCACTCATCTTTCGAAGGACACCGAGGCTCCTTCCAGAGCTTGGCTATTGTGGCCATTGCTGCTATAAACATCGGGGTGCAGGTGTCCCAGAGTTTCATTGCATCTGTATCTTTGGGGTAAATCCCCAACAGTGCAATTGCTGGGTCGTAGGGCAGGTCTATTTTTAACTGTTTGAGGAACCTCCACACAGTTTTCCAGAGTGGCTGCACCAGGTCACATTCCCTCCAACAGTGTAAGAGGGTTCCCTTTTCTCCGCATCCTCTCCAACATTTGTGGTTTCCTGCCTTGTTAATTTTCCCCATTCTCACTGGTGTGAGGTGGGATCTCATTGTGGTTTTGATTTGTATTTCCCTGATGGCAAGTGACAGAGAATTCTATCTGAAGACAGTGATGACTAACATTTATAGAAATTATTTTTACCTATAAATTCAATCTAAATATTTTTTACTGAATTTTATTATCATTGTAATTTGGAAATAACTTAGAAAATAGATTTTTCTAAGGATTCTAAGCAAATACGAAACCTTACAGTATTTGTGGAATTGCAACAGTAGGGAAGATAATCTTACGTTTATTCTTTCTACTTGGATTCTGCCTACATTTTTTTCTTATCTTCAAATATTGTTTATATCTCTTTGTTTCATATATTGTTTCTTCTCTCTCAAGCAATTGTCTCTTTCTTAGGTTAATAACCATAAATGGGAATAATGATATTAATTTTGTAGTGTGATATTAATTGTAAAATTAAACAAGTTATTAATTGTCTTTTTCTCTGCTTATCAACACAATCCCCTTCACCAATATATTCTGGTAATTGGAAATATACATAGAGTAAATACACATTGTAAATCTGTTACAGATAACAGATAAGGCTTGTTATGATGCAGAAATACAGAATTTTTTAGCCTAATAATGTTAGATGTTATTTGATACTTCCATATGTATTTGTAGATGAACAGAGCTTTTGATATGATAAAAAATATATTCATAATTACAAGAGTTAATTGTCTCTGACATCCATTTATTCTTTTGTGTTATACAACTAATACTTTATATGGTTTATAACTAACAGATCCTAGTAAAGATGGCTCAGTGGGCTCCTGGAGATCTCAAGAAATTTGCTGATATTTCTCTATTCCAATTTTTGTTAGTTATACTTAATATAGAAGAAATTTAAACGTTTAAGTATGTGTTTATTAGGAGAAAAGTAGCAGATATGGAATCAAGTTTTAGAAGGGCTATTGGGCACAGGAACTCTTCTATGCTACTGGTGGGAGTATACATTAGTAGCAAAATTTGGGGAGCTGCCTGGAAATATATGGCAAATTATTATTTTTTTAACTAGAATTTTTACATGTGACTAGAAATACATATGTCAAGATGTTATCTCCAACATTGTTGGCCAAACATTAGAAACAACATACATGCCATCAATAAGAATGAATAAAAAGTATTATATTCATACTATACATCATTGAACAAGAGTTAACATTAATTCTTTTACGTAACAATTGCAAAAACATGATAGAGGAAATGATTTTTTTCATCAGTAAAGCTATACTTTAAACATAAATAAATAAATAAATAAATAAATAATCTCTAAAAAATAAACAAAACAATACTAGAAGTTATGTTTTGCAACATCCATATACTCATATGGTGATAAAAATATAAATTAACAGAGAAAAATTCACTAAATTTATGAGAATAGATCAATAAAAAGAATCTAATATGAAACATAGAAAAAGATTTACTAAAAAACCTGACAGAGCTTCAGAGACCTCTAGAACAAAATAAAGCATATTGACATATATGTAATCAAAGTCCCAAAAGAGAAGCGAGAATAGAATGAGAAACATGGTATTTGAATAACTTATCAGGATTTTGCTAAATTTGAGGAAAAATATTGATGAGCAAATCCAAAATGCCCACTGAACCTAATGAGTGTATTCACAAAGATCCATGCTTAGACATATTATAGTAACACTGCTGAGAGCCAAGACATTAAAAAAAAAAAAAATTGACGGGTGCCTGGGTAGCTCAGTAGGTTAAGCATCCAACTCTTGATTTCAGATCATGTCATGATCTCAGGATAGTTAGATCAAGCCCCGTGTCAGACTCCATGCTCAGCGGGGAGTCTGCTTGAGTTTCTCTCTCTCACTCTCCTTCTGTCCCTTCTCCCCGTGCATGCACTTTCTCTCTCTCATAAAAAAAAAAAAAAAAAAAAAAAAATTAAAAAAAAATTTGAAAGCTGCAAAGGGGAAAACCTCTCATCAAGTAGAGAACAGAAATATAATAATCAGCTGACTTCTCAGCAAAAACAAGGCAGGCCAGAAGAGAATGGAATGATGTATTCAAAATGCTGAATGAAAAAAAAAAGCTGTCTGCAGAGAATTCTGTATCTAGCAACTGATTCAAAAGCTGCCAATAAAAAATAAATGATCCAATTAAAAAATAGACAAGCCATGAACAGACATGTTACTGCATAGGGTGCACAGATAGCAAGTAAATACATGAAAAGATGTTGAATGTCACTAAAATATCAAGGAAATTTAAATTAAAACCATATTGAGATATCACTACACACCTACCTGAAATGTATTAATTTTTGTGCGTGTATGAAACCATAAATGTTGTTGAGGATGCAGAGAAACTGAATTGCTTATACATTGTGAGAATGTAAAATAGTACAACACTCTGTAAAACAAGCAGTTTCTTATAAAGCTAAACATGCAATGTAGCAAGTTCATTCTTCCACACTGGTCCTAGGTAAATGAAAGCATGTTCACACAAATATCTGCATGTGCATGTCCACAGAATATTTATTTTTAATACCTCTAAAATTAGAATCAGCCTAGATGACTTTCAGTGGTTGAATGGTTAAACAAACTATGGTACAAGTATACAGTGGAATACTACTCAGCAGTATAAAGAAACAAACTATTGATACAAACAACAACTTGAATTAATCTCCAAGGAATTAAACTAAGCGAGAAAACTCAATCTCAAAATGTTAAATGCTTGATAAATTCATTTATATAGTATTTTTGAAATAAGATTTTAGAAGTGGAGAAGAGAGCTGAGTGGTTGCCAGAGCATAGGGACAGGGACATGAAGGAGCAGGAGACACATGAATGTGGTCACAAATGGGCAATATGAGAGATCTTGGTGGTACTGTCTCTGTTTAGTATTGTAAAGGTGGTGAGTATATAAACCTACATAGGTTATGAATCCGTATAAAACTTAATACATGCATGCACAAGAGAGAGAGAGAGAGAGAGAAACAGAGAATGAAAGATCAGGGGAAAATGTTACATAATTAGTGAACAATATAATAACATTTGGAATTCAGAGGTCTTTGACTTCAAAGTTCATGTTTTAAGTCACTACACCATGATGTCCCCCAAAGGAAAACATAGAGTTTACGTGAAAATAGTCATTCCTAGGCAAACTAATAAATGGAATAAAGAAATTCATTCTCTGGTATTCTTTTCAAGACACAGCTATATTTTTTTTATTCCCAAAATCCTATTCTGTACGTTATTTTTGTTTCTCTTTAAAAATTAAAGCTAAAGTAGTTATTAAAGTACTATCACTCAAAGTACTTTCTATTCAACTAGAATCCCACTAAATATTTCATAGAAAATTAATGTTCTTAATTTTTATGTATTTATATTTTAATTCTAGTATAATTAATATACATTGTTATACTAGTTTCAGGTGCACAAATAGTGATTCAACAATTCTACACATTACTAAATGCTCATTACAATAAGTATTCTCTTAATCCTCATCACCTATTTCACCCATCCCCTCACTTACCTCTCTTCTGGAAACCATCAGTTTGTTCTCTATAGTTATGTTTATTTTTTGTTTGTATTTTTTTCCCTTGTTCATTCCTTTTGTTTCTTAAATTCCACATATGAGTGAAATCATATAATAATCTGTCGTTTTTTACTGACTTATTTCACTTAGCAGTATACCCTCTAAATTCATCCATGTTGCTGCAAATGGCAAGATTTCATTCTTTTCTATGGCTGATATATATATATATACATATATATATATCAGCCATACACATATATATACAATTATATGTGTAGATAGATAGATAGATGATAGATGATAGATAGATAGATAGATAGATAGATGATAGATAGATAGATAGATACACAATTTCTTCTTTATCCATTCACCTGTCAATGGACACTTGGGCTGCTTCCATATCTTGGATATTATAAATTATGCTGCTGTAAACACAGGGGTGCATACATCTTTTCAAGTAAGTAAAAACAATTTTTTTTAACAAGACAGAGCTCTTCCTAGTGTATTCCGGTTTAAGATATTAAAATCAAAAGCTTTGACAACTCTATGCACATATATAATTTCATAGTATACATATCTGTATAGTAAAGCTATGCAGTAAAGTATCCCATCAAGTTTTATATATTTACTATTTTCTACACTTGCGTTGCCAGAGAACTCATTTATTCATAACACATATGAGCATTTTGCTGAATGCTCCACAGCACATATTTTGGGAAATACTAGTTATGGTGTTGACTGTTAATTGCTTTGTTGTAGCTACTTACTGGAATGCCATGAAATAATGTCTTAAATTCTGGCCACTCCCTGTGATACATTTTTGTAGTACCTAATTTATATTCTATTGTCAGTTTACATATCTACATCCTCCAACAGATTCACTCAATGACAAAGAAACCTGTTGTCAATTGTTTGTGTATCCCCAATGTTTAGAATTATGCCAGGAGAGTTGTACAAACTTAATACATATTTATTGAGTGAATGTACATAAGAATGAAAGAATGGATAAGTGAATAAAAGAATAAATGCATGAAAATAAAAACAGCCATTTGATTTACTCTCACTGCTTTACTCAGTGATGTGCTGGGATCTACAGCAGGGGAACAGAAAGAACTTTCAAGTGAGTTATTTCTCTCTCCTTTTTCTAGGAGCAATTTAGTCAGAGAACACTTGGCATGTCAACCCTGAAATGTTGCCAGCCTTTTGCTCTGGCCACTATTTTATTCCTCTCAATAATAACTCCCACCAGAAGAATGGCAAGGAAAGAAAGAGAAGGTTAAACTGAATTCTGTCAAATGTTGTTAAGAGCTGGCAGCTCCAGGAAAGGTTTTATACCAAAGAGAATTGAATCCAGTGGAAAGAGGCTACCTGAATCACTGTGAATTTCATTTATCTGTGTATTTCTGTTCCTAATTATCACTGGTAAGTGACAGTTGGCAAGCCCATGGAGGTCTCAGAAGATTATAAAATTTTATTAAACGGTCAAAACATAACATTTAAAAACTTCAATGATTCATGCAAAGAAAAGCACACTGTATTTCATGTGATGTTGAGGCTTGCTCTAACCAGCTTCTTTTCATGTAAAATAAGATGTTAAAGTTACATAACGGTATCTGAAATTTCTATTGTGATAAGATCTAATTAGTTGGGCTACACAAAATGTAAAGTTTGAATGCTGGAACATAGATTCCCTTTCACTCACCCCAATCCTCTCCCAATATATATAATATATATGAATATAATATACATAGTTATATTCACTTTTTTTTTTTGCTTTAATTGAAGGTCTCAGTGTACTTCTCAGGAGAATTTAGAGCCATATTTGAGAGTTAACCACCTCATAGCATGAAGGTAGAAATACCTCTTGAAGATTTTTCTCTAAGTAGTTACTTTACAGCTTCATACAACTTTACTGCTGACACTGTTCATTCCTGCAATGGTTTTTACAGAATAACTAATATGCCCCAAATGTGCTAGTTTAATGTTTTTCTCACATTCAACGACAAAGTCTACACTTATATTTATGAGATGAATGCATGTATAATTCTGAAAAGTTGCCATAGTTAAACATTCCATTCATAACTAAGTAGAGCTTAAAATTAATAAAATACATGCTTGTCCCAATCACAAAATTTTGCCACAAAGAGGCCTATGAAAAAAATAAAATGGTGTCAGTGATGTCAGTAAGTGGTGTCAGTGATGTCACTGACAACCTGCCAGCTATTTACATACATACATTTGTTGATAATACTTTACTTTGGAGACATTTACACTAATCTATTATAAACAGTTTAATGTTTTCTACATAACTGAAAAATTATGTCTTTAGCAAATTATATTTAAAAATTTAATATTCTTCAGAGTTTTATAAACCAGTACTAGATAAACATAGAAATATACATAATTTTAAGCATTTAAAAAAGTCTGGACTATCTTTGTTTGAAGAAAGTGATTTAAAAAGGAGCTTTGGTATTTAATAATAGAATATAAAATGTTATCCAAGTTAGAATCACTAACCATAAAAAATATACAGCTAGAAAAGCTATATATTGATATTAAGTAATTGAATTTGATTTCTGCAGCCTGGTTTTGAAAAGGTACCTCTAATGGAAGATGAATAATGACTGGGTTACTTTTTTTTTTTCTATTTAAACCACCTTAACTCATTTTTTTTCCTCAGCTAAAATACCTTAAAGGTGACCGTATTAAATATTCAGCAAGAGATGTACCAAGTGAGCCTCATTAATAGGCCAGGTTTTCCTAGATAATATCTAAGTGCACAGAATTCCCATTCAATGGGATAAGACACCCATATTTGATTTCCAATGCCAAATACAGTCACTGGAACATAATAGGTGGGTGATTATCTTTTTCAATCAATATTTACAATTTATTTTCTCCATCTGACTTATGAGCAGCTTGAAGTTTCTCTTTCATTTCTCCATTTATAATGGACACAGTAGTGCTATAAAAAAAAGATTTATGATAAATCTTATTTCATTGACAATGAATGGAGGCACCAAAAACAAAGTGAAAAGGGTACAGATATCATAATCCATGAGAAAAGTTAAGATCTAGAACTAGAAACAAAATCATGTGTCCAGGGACAAGAATATGAGTTCAAATATTAAGGAATTCCCAGAAAACTCTTCCACAGAGTTCTAACATGTAATGTTTTTATTAGGATTTCTACTGCATTGACATATATAATCCTGGAATAATCTTCTGGGTATTTTCTATATCTAATACTACTAGGTTATAAGTATCTCTGTGTGTGTATGTGAATGCGGTTCTGAGCATTTAGAAATTTGGGAAAACATAGGGTAGGTGAATTGGGCAACAAACATTACCATCAGTACTCTGGCTTCAAAGGAGAGGCTACAGTTCATTAAATCCTCAGATTAAAGTTTCACTTAGATTCTATTTTGCTGCAGCCTTAGCGGTATGATTAAATCTCAGATAAGAATCTTACAGTTAAAATTATTCAGTCAGGCCTAACATGCTCTAGGCACCCTTATATTAGTCCTGTGTGATTGTATTCTGTTCAGACTGCTTTATTCTACAAAAAAAAAAAAAAAAAAAAAAAAAAAAATGTAACATTTTGGTTTAGAATCACTTCTAAATAGTATTTCATTTGGTATAGTCCTCAAAGATGAACTATAAACTTATCACAGTTTTGATTAAATCTACCAAGTAGATTCTTACTGGGTTAGAAATAA
The DNA here is from genome assembly GCF_053574225.1 of Canis aureus. Classification (NCBI taxonomy): domain Eukaryota; kingdom Metazoa; phylum Chordata; class Mammalia; order Carnivora; family Canidae; genus Canis; species Canis aureus. Next base: position 59,813,607 of record NC_135624.1, read on the forward strand.
TAGTAAATATCATAGCAGTGTAAGTTTTCTAGAAAAACACTTATGCTTTAATTTAGTTTACTTGTTCACATACGGACCTGGGCAAATTTAACCAAATTGTGTTCAAGGCAGAAGGAACATGGCCGATTTGGAAAAACCCTGGACAGAAGTTAAATGTTCCAGTCTGTAAATGAAGACACAAATTTCACCTCATTCCCAAATGTTAGCCAATGAACATTACAGAGCCTTTACTAATTCTTAAGGAAGTGAGAAAAAATGTGCTAAGTATTTCTATAAAACAAATTTCTTCAATTTAATGAAATATTCTTCCTTTTGGGGTTATATGCTTATTATTTTGGAATTTTTATGTATTAAATTTAAAAAAGATTTATTTATATTAAAGAGAGTAAGTGGGGGGGGGGCAGAGAAAGAGGGAGAAAGAGAATCTCAAGCAGACTTCTTACTGATTCAGGGCTTGATCTCACAATCCAAGATCATGACCTGAGCTGAAACCACGAGTCAGACGCTTAACCCACTAAGTCACCTGAGTTCCCCGAGAATTCTCTTTTTAGTGAAACAATAGTGATAATAGAAGTTAGTCATAATAGTGATAATGAGTTTTTATTTAGGGAGTGCTCTGAGTTTACTTTTTAAATCACTGATTGGTAAACAGCATAATTACAATTCTAGGAACTGCTTGTTGGGTTTTGTCTGTAAAAAAGAAGTAATGAATGATGCCTCCCAGAATAAACTTGTTCTGGCTTTTGAAGAAAACTGTGCAGTATTTGAACTTCAAGGTTATACTGTGTCATGTTAGAGATTCAGCAACACTAGGCTCTGTCAAACACGTAATTTTAAGGGTGTATATTCTTTATACAACAATTTATCATCAACTGATTTGGACAACATGACTTGAGGCAGTTAACTTATGAAAAGGTAGCACTCCCAAATTATTTGTAACTAACCTATCTGAACCTTAGAAATCATATCCCTATAATAAAACACTTTTATTAGGTCACAGGTCTCACATAAGGCTATTAACCTATATAATTAATATATATGATATTGTTTCTACGAGAAGCACACTTAAAGTCATAATTAAGGATGCCTCGTACTCACAGCTCATTTACAATAATCCCAAGGATCTGAATCCATATTTCTGCAAATGAGGAAAAACTCCCCTGCCAACTACACAATCATGTAGTTGTTCATTCACTCGACAATTATACTGATCATGTACTATGCTCTGGAGACACAACAGTGAACAAAGACAACTGCATGTTTTTTACATTATATTTATACCTCACACACTCTATTAGGAGGTATGTAATGGTAAGATATTATATCATAAAATGTTGAGTTTCTGATAAGTGCTAGAAAGGAAATATTTAGTCTCTGTTATAGCTTTCCAAGAAAGCTGTATGAAGGAGGCTCCAGGATTTTGGAATTCTTGGTATATTCAAAACGTCTCTTTATAGAGACTGAGGCATAAAAACTTTGGGCTAAATGGCTTCATAATAACTGCCCGAATAGCACTATTTCTTCCCTATCATATAATGGTAATAGATCTTATCTACTATTGAGTGTCATAGGACAATATACAAAAATTCCTAATGAAATAACATTAATGATTGTGATAGAGTATTTTATTATGAGAAATAAATGAACTATGTGCTTTAACAACCGTGTGCTTTGATAGCAGTATGACTATTATAATTAACAATGAAAACTAAGGTTTTACTTGACAAAAATACTAAGTTCCATGTAAAACTTCAAAAAATGCTGTTCCATCAGTAATTAATAAATGATGGACAATTAAAGTAAAATCCATGATCTAACAGCTAACCTCACATTTCACTATTACCAATTATAATACAGATCAGAAAACAGAATTCAATTGAAAAACCTGAAGAAATTAATGATAATAGAGGTACGAGTAGAGTGGAAAGAATGATTCCAATTCAGGAAAATTTCAGTAGGAGATAAAATAATTACATAATAAAAATTTTACTGAATTTAAATACAAAGACAATCCTGGTGACATTTCAAAAGCAAAAGTTGAAAGCTTTTAAGTTTACTTGTCATTATTCAATGCTTTTCATGTTAGTGATTTACAAATTTACTGTGGAGTGTGGTTGTCACACATCAATGGATGTGCAGCTTGCTGACTATAGATGGGACAGGGACGTTCATTTTATTTCTATTAAGAATTGCATTTCTTTTAAAAATTGTAACAGAACAGATTCCCATTGTTATCTTTCTCTTCATATTTTAATAAATTCAAAGGTAGATGTCTTTAAGGACACAATTTATTGAAAATAATTTCATCCGTAAAGGAACTTAAAATATTCAAGACAAAATGGTCATTTAAAAACAATTGTTATTTAGGGGCACCTGGATGGCTCAGTCATTAAAGCATCTGTCTTCAACTCAGGTCATGATCTTAAGGTCCTTGGGATGCAGCCCCACATAGGGCTCCCTGCTCAGGGAGGAATCTGTTTCTCCCCCCCTTCTCCTTGTGTGAACACATTCTCTCTCTCTCTCTCAAATACATAAATAAATATTTATTTTAAAAAATATTTTTTAAAATAAAAATAACTGTTGTTTAAAAATAGTAATTGGCATAGATGAAATGACCACCTCAGATTTCAATGTTTAATGTACATGATTATTCTGATTAGTACAGCACTAATGGTTTTAAGATTTAGATAATCAAGAAAACAAGGTTTTCCTTTATAATGGAACTAAGTAAAATTGATCATATGTGCTCTCCTATATAAAAAATGTAAAAAAAGTACATAGATATGTTATAGGGCAAAATCCACTAAGTGTACCAATAGACTGAGATAATACAAGTGAAAGGCATATAGAGAGCAGCGTCCCTTATGAATCTATTTTTTTCTGACATTGCCAATTTATTATATAAAATATATAAAATGATCACTTGTCTTTTTACATGACTATATAGGTAACACACATCTATGAATGATTTTCACCTCATTTCATGTGCAGATGCAATCATATAGTATATAACAAAGAAAGCAAGCTGTTATGTTCTCCAGTTAGCAAATGATGCCAACTATGACATTTAGAAATATTAAGATATCAAGCACTTAAACAGTGCTTAATATTTCTCTCCCAGTTCTCCTATGAGTAAGTCAGTATTCTCATCTCTAGAAAGATTTAGTAACTGACCTACTTGACCTAATTCACAAAAGGAGGCCATTGCAAAAAATGAGCTAAATTTAAAAATCTCCTTGTTGCTGTGGTTGTAGCTACATGAAAAAATAACATGAACCTGGTTTTGGAATCACCAATTGACATGGCCAACATCTGGATCCTAGGATGTGGATCTGTTAGCAGTTATTTTAATATTTATTTAAATAATGTGCTTCAATAAATGTTAACTGAATATCATATATAGCTAAGTTATATTTGAGCAACAATTTTACATTTTGAAAAGAGGCATTATGTAAAACATGACTTGATATTTAAATTTGCCATTGGCAGGGGAGAAATAAAACATCAATTTACTGCAATAACAAAAAATATTTTTGAACATCTCAGGTTTGATAAATACTGCAGTAGATATCTAATACATCATTAAATATAAGAATAACTCCCTGTTTCCCAAAGCCCATAGAAAATAGCACTATTATCTACTTCATTATTTTTATTGAATATTTAAATATCATTTATCTGAATAGTTTTATTTTTTATTTTATTTTTCTAAAGATTTTATTTATTTATTCATGAGAGACACACAGAGAGAGAGGCAGAGACACAGGCAGAGAGAGAAGCAGGCTCCACGCAGGGAGCCCAATGTGGGACTTGATCCCAGGACTCCAGGACCATGCCCTGGGCCAAAGGCAGGCACTAAACCGCTGAGTCATCCAGGGATCCCTGATTTTAGAGTTTTAAATTTCAATGTTAAAAACCTTTACAAGACTTGAATTGTTTTATCTATTCAATTGTAGAATGATGTAATCTCCAGTGTTAACACTTATTTTTTTTTTAAAGTTAATGTCTGTTATATGTCTGCATCCTGAGTACCAAGTATAATTCTACATCAAATGATTTGTTGGATAAATATTTGTTGGACAAACTGATAAATACATAAACCCACAACTATATCAAGACTTTTGGACTTAAGTCCAAAATCATAATTTCAAGGTTATATGCAAGATCATACAATTTCATATCCAAATTTTATTTAGAAAATCCACCTGTGCATGTGTGATGCAGTATACACTATTTTTACAAGACATGAAGTCAATAGAATTTTCCATGGGATTTTTCAGTTTCTTTCTTTGTCCTACCAAGGAGCAAAAGATGAGATTATATAGATGTTTAATTAAAAACATGAGCTAAATAAATTATTTAGTTTCTCATTTATGTAAATGAAGAGGGAATTTCTTTCACTGACCATGGATCTGAAATCTCCAACAGTAGCTTGCATGCCAAGCTCACTGTGTCTCTTTAGTATGTAGAATAAGCCTAATGTGGCCCATCCAACTGTGTGTAGGCTGTAATTTTCAGTGGCAGACTAGCTAGTTGTTATTATGGTGCCTTAGACAAAATTTCCAGTCATGTGTAGAAAGATGGTTCATAGCACTGTTCTATATGGCATTATGATAAAGGAGAAAATCATATTCCCTTACTCCTATTTCTCTGTATCACTGCATTCAGGTAAGTTTTAAAAGAAGTTCTTTACTTGAATAAAATGTTTCCTGAACTGTGTTCCACTAAACATCCTTCACAAAGATGTTCTTGAGATAGCGCATAAAATGTTTCCTGATCAAATGTGGGATAACCTCCATGGCCATTAATACGTTAAAGGCTTAGTATAATGCAGCCTATAGAGAAAACTGTTTAATTCCATTTAATTTAATATTTCCCAAACTTATTTGAGTATAGAATTTCTTTGGCTTAACACATTTATTTCCTTTTTCAATCTTTAGTAAGACATTACTTTGAGATGTACTGGGCATCAATTCAGAAGTTCTAGTCCCCCTTAATTTATTTGCCTAAAAGTCTGTCTTGTTTATTAAATGCATATTCACTTTATGGAATGTGTAGTTTGATCAAAAGAAAGAAAGAGAGACAGTGAGAGAAAGAGAGAGAGAGAGAGAGAGAGAGATCAATCTCCCATGATTCTCATTGCTCTTTGTGTCTGACCACATTAAAACTTATTACTTCGGGCAGCCTGGGTGGCTCAGCGGTTTAGCACCACCTTCGGCCCAGGGTCTGATCCTGCAGTCCTGGGATCGAGTCCCACGTCGGGCTCCCTGCATGGAGCCTGCTTCTCCCTCTGCCTGTGTCTCTGCCTCTCTCTCTCTCTGTGTCTCTCATGAATAAATAAATAAAGTCTTTTAAAAAAAACCTTATGACTCCTTTAGATAAATACAAATTGGCACCTGTCTTAGTTCAGGTTCTGTAACAAATTACTATAGACTAGATGGCTTTAACAACAAATACTTATCTCTCAGAGTTCTAGAGGCTAGAAAGTGCAAGATCAAGGCTCCAGCAGATCATGTATGGGAGAGCCTGCGTCCTGGCTTACAAAAGGACAGACACCTTCCTGCTATATTCTCATATGGCAGACAGAGAGGGGGATATAGATAGGAAGTGAGACAGACAGACTTCTCTCCCTTGCTTCGTCTTATAAGGGCACTATTACCATCCTGAGGGCTTCACTCTCTGAACCTAATTACCTCCTGAAAGTATCACCTCCTAAAATCATCACATTAGGAATTTTAACATATGAATGGGAGGGAGGTAACAAAAACATTCAATACAGAGCAGTACCTAAATTTTCAAATTTCAACGAATTCACACCTCAGTTCTCAGACTTGACTACCCCACCTAGAACCACAGGATTTATCGCATTAGATTTACACAAATTCCAACTATGAACTAATTCTTGGTGCTAATATCTTTGTACATATTATTATCACTTATTCTGGCAGATTTCAAATCAAACTCAGAACAAAAGCATAAAATGTGGTCATTAAAAGAATCGTCAAAATTACCAACAATTATTTTTTAATACATGAGTAAACTGAGATAATTAAAGTTGGGATAATCTCACAAATTGTTACCATTATTGTTTGTTATATTGTTCTTGCCACTGTTCTTGTGGTGGTGGTTTTCACAGTTTCAGGAAATATAAATTCATTTTTAAAGAACACTCTTTTGTTTTTTGTTTTTATAATTTGTATCAGCAACTTGCTCATAAGTGAGAAACTAGGCTTTAGTTGCAGCACAGGGACTTTCAAAAACAGGTCAGCAATCACGAGCGGTGATTTTCTTAAGCTCTAAGGAAACAATGAGCTAATAGGATGCTATTAGTTTATGCCTACTGATAATAATTTTATGTAGACAAAAAATATGCAGCCAAAGTAGCATGGAAGCACAGAGATATTTGTGTTACAGAAAAGAATGATGCATACAGCATAGAGAATATAGTCAATAATACTGCAATACACATATTGTGGTGAGCATTTCAAAATGTATATAACTGTTGAATCACTACATTGCACACAAGAAACTAATCTAATACCATATGTCAACCATACTTCAATTAAAATTAAAATATAAAGAATGATGAGAATCAAAAAATATTGAATCAGTAACTACAATGAAGCCCCAAATTTAAGAAAAGTGGGACAAGTAACACTAAAATTTTAAATAAATCAAATAGACCAACTAAATACCTAATAGAGCTTAAATAAATCAAGTAGACCACTCCAACAAAATATTGAATGCTGAGTAAAATTCTTGTGTATTGTAGAAATCAGGCTTTATAGACGTGATCGAAATTATGTACTGAAATGGCTAACTTCACTGTAAATTTTTAGAATAAAATATTTCACATTAGTGATTATTTTTTATAACAGATTTTTTTTAATGAAAACACAACTTTATATTGAGAGAAATGCTTCCTTATCAGAATTCCTAAGAGGCACAAGTTGAGATGGAGCCCAGATACTCTTTAAGCTACTCTCCTTATCATAGAGATAGTCACCAACAGCCACAGTGGCATTTTTACTACACAATTTTATCCTTCTCCCTCAACCTAGCTAGAGATGTTTGCAAAAGTGATGGACAGATGAACCAAGTGGAACCCATCAAACTCCCTCTATGTGGAATTTGGAACACTTCCAGTCTGAAGTTTTGTCTTTTTAATACAGGAGATCAAATTTAGAATTCTGGGAAAACCACGTGCAAAGTGAACTAAAAAAACCTGGTTTACAGATAGAATGAAGAAATAACTGGTCAGAACCAGGAATCAGAGACAGAGAGAAAGAGGGGGCAACCACTGCCCTGTTCATGGGATCTTGCCCCGTCACTTGGTTTCCTTATTTCAAGAATTCAATTGACCTTGGGTTTTCTGAATTAACCATAAATTCTGTTCTTTCTCTTAAACTAGCTAAAGTTTGTTGATATTATTTGAAACCAACTAAAATTTGATCAATGGAATAATAAATAGCTGAATCAGCTTTAATTATCTGGGCAATTTACAAAGTGAAAATACTTCTTTGGAAATTATTATTATAAGCATAATATTTTATTTAATAATTTTCAAATGAAATATTTTCCCTATATCCTACTTAAGAGAAAAAGCAAAACGACACCTAAGTTGTTCTGAAAATAGAGAATATTTATTCGGTATATCATTGTACTCCTGCTCTAGAGTAAAGATACATATATCTTTCCTCAGAGTTTTAAATTTTCAGAGTGTTAAATTTTCACAGATTTGTTTTAGGCTGCTGTATTAATCTGTCCACGATGCTATTACAAAATAGACACTGGCTGGGTGGGTTTTAAACAACAGACTTTCACTTCTTACAGTTCTGGAGGCTGGAAGTCTGGAATGTGTTGCCAGAATGATCACATCAGGAACCTCTTTCAGGTCTCAGAGTTCCCAGTGTCCTCACATAACAGAAGGGGGCTTGCTAGCTCTGTGGCATTTCTTTTATTAGAGCACGGATCTCATTCATGTGAGCTCCACTTTTATGGCCTAAGCACATCCTAAAGGCCCTACCTCCTCATACCATCACATGGAGCACTGGGATGTCAACATATGAATTTTCATGAGGACACAAATATTCAAAACATATTACACATCAATGTACAAAATGATCATTCTGTTTTTGATAATTGTTTTCTCCCTTCACTGTGAATTTTCACTTCTTGCTACAATTAGTGCACATTCCTATTTTGTTTTGTGAATGTCAAGTGTTCATCAGTGAAAACAAATGTTTTAGAAAACTTTATGTGTGTACTACCATATAAATGGCCAGGTGACTTTTGGTAAAACCACTTAAGTCTTCATTAATAAAGAATCTTGATGCTTTATTTAACAAGTGAGTATATTTTTCCATCTTTAAGTATTCAGAAAAATTTAGCTCAAATATACATAGTAAGATAATGGTCAAGACATAATAACATTATAAACATATCAGTTAATAAGTACTTCCTGGGGAAAATAAAAATAAGAACAAAAAAGAACAGAAACCAAGATAAAGAGTAATAGCAACCCTACACACTGTTTAATAAAGGCCAGGCAGTGTGCTAAACTTTGCAGTTACCTCATTCTAATCCTTATAAGAACATTGGTAAGTAGGAAATTTTATACATAATCTACAGAAGAGGAAAATAGAGATACAGAGATTAACCAATTTGCTACACATTAGTAATAGGAGTGGAGCCAGATTTGTAATCTAGCTTAACTGTTTTCAAAGTCTCCATGTCAACTACACTGCTTCTAAGGAGGCCAATATGTACATATATTAGTAATTTGGATTGAGCCCAATAGAGAAAGGACCCCAGAGTGTGCATATGTTTGTACAGGCTGTGTATTTCCCAACTCTAGGTGATGTCATTCAAACTTGTCTGTTTGTATAGAAGAGGAACTGAGTCCTGTTTAACAATGTAATCTCAGTGCTTGGTATATATTAGTCTTTTGGTAAAATAAATTGCATAATTAAATAATCTTGGCTCAGGGTTGCATGACACAAAGTGAATTAGCATGACACAAAATGAATTAGAACCCCTAAATGCACACTTTGATGTCTCTTTCCATTATTCTATTTTTACCCAAAAATATGCAGCCTTTTGGTCCAAACAACCATCAGTTCCTTAAGATTCAGATGCCTACTTATTCATCAACCAGTAACAGATATAGTTAATCTAAAGTTACATCCAAGGCATCAGGTGACATGCTAGAGGTAAAGACAAGTCTTTACACTGAAGAAACTTACAATATCACACAAAAAATAGGCAAATCTAAAATGTCTAAATTTTAGTGTATTCAATACACAATAAGTGCTATATTGATTCAGGCTAGAAAGTGGTCACTGTCCTGGGTGGTAATGAAAGATTTCATGTTTTATAACTTCAGCTGGCCTTGAAGAATATGATTAGCAGTAAGATGGGTTATATGGAGGGTGGGAGGTAAAGCAATACAAGCAATTTGTGCAAAATGCTAGAGGTAGAAATTTATATGAATCTTTTGAGGAGTTAAAAAGAGAGAAATTAGTTCATCTGGGAGAAAGTGTGGTGGGGTGTAAGATCACAAGGATTGCAGGATTGCAGTGGCTAGGCTCCAGCAGACAGAGATTCCAGGCTGAGCAGTCTGGACCATCACATTCTGCATTAGTGCAAGCAATGAATAGCATAAAATTAAAAAAAAATAAAAAAATAAAAAGAGAGAGAGAGGGAGGGTGAGAAAGAATAAGGCAATGAATAGCAAAAGCCTCAAAAACTTTAAACATGAGAGGAGTCTTGAGCATTCTCTCTCCCCCTGCTGCCTTTAATGGAAATAATCAACAGGAATGCTGGATGATTACAGTATATTTTTTCTCTGTGGGAGAGGGAGATTATGTACTCAGAACCATAAAGCATTTTGCTTGCAAAATTAATTCAAATTGACTTGCATGGGAGCACTGTCACATGAATTGAAAACAGCTGAAGAATGGTGGGGGGGGGGAAGATTATGATAAACAGCAATCAAACTACTTAGAAAAATACCCAATATTTGGACCCTGGGGACCTCTGCAAGGCCCAGTTTTATTTAACATCTTCATTAATGAATGGGAAGATGGGAGTAAAAAAAAATCATCATACTCACATATGGAAACTGGTACAAAGAGCAATGAGAGCAGAACATTTTTTTCAGAAGGAAAAGGATTTTAGGTCCAGGTTTCTCATGTATCACATCATTTGGCAAAGAAAATACAGACAGAAACCTAGAAATCCTCATGTACATAATGAGGAAAAGGGAACTATGAGGACCCAATATGAAACAGGTGGAAACAATATTGGGAAATGACTGATGCAAGTGTGTGCACAGGTGTCTCACATCCCAGGCAAGGTGACAGTAACTTGTATGTGACTCTTTAGAAATGATCTGAAACTGTTCACATTTACACTCCCTGCTTGTTATACAGACCAATAGAAAAAGCCAACAAAAAAGGAATGAATGGGAAGAATTAAGTGTTTCAGTACAAAACTAGACAAGGTGTTGAGTATGGATAACATAGCTATACACACTTCAATCTGGAGGAAAAAGGAGATGGGGTTGAGATGGAGGAAGAAGAAGGATTTCACAGCACGATTTGCTAACAGGGAGGAAAATAATTAATCTTGGAGCCATACTTTTCTGCCGAAGTAGGACTTACACTATGGTGTGAAGGATGAAGCCTTTAGCTAGGTGATTTCAGGTAGGTTGAGGAAGGATTAACAAAAGTAGTTTATGGATAAGGTCATTCTCCAGTTTATTTATTTTTTTTTAATTTTTTTTTTATTTATTTACTTATGATAGTCACAGAGAGACAGAGAGGGGCAGAGACACAGGCAGAGGGAGAAGCAGGCTCCATGCACCGGGAGCCTGATATGGGATTCGATCCCAGGTCTCCAGGATCGCGCCCTGGGCCAAAGGCAGGCGCCAAACCGCTGCGCCACCCAGGGATCCCCATTCTCCAGTTTATATTTGTGAGTATCCTTTATAATGTGGGAAAGTGTTTCGAGAGCCTCTAAAGAAGAAAATATTTGTAATTATTTTATAGCGACTTTGAACAAGTAAAGTGATACCTAATAAATAAATAAATATTACAAGCATGTCTCAATACCATTTTGCAGGAATATACTGTGACTATTGCTAATTCATTCAATATAACTGCGTATGTCAAAGACTAAATTTGTCTTATATGCCAAGGCAGAGCTGGACATTTTAAAGAACTTTCTTCATAATTGCTAAGGTTCCATGTGGGAAATCTAAATGCAAAATTGTGCTTCTTCTAAACTTCAGTGTATGCTTAATGATGATCTTGAATTCCTTAAATTATTTATCTTAATTACCTTACGGGTTGGGTGTTCTTTTTGTTTTTCTAAAAAATAATGAATACAAAGCTACTTTGGAACAGGATTGTTCTTCATTATACTGGCATTTGCATTATATAGTATAATATCCATTCCCTTTAGAATTATTTTCTATCACTGTCCAAATAAAGTACTTTTCTATATCCACTAATGTGTTCTTTTTTACCCACTTCAGCATTACGTTAATCTTTATTAGCCTCTCCATGCTCAGTGTGGGCCTCAATGCTCGTCATTATCTTTCCTCTCCTTCAGTGGAAAGCAAAGCCAAAATAAGATTCTGGCAAAACTTACCCTGATATAAGAGATTATCAGTGTTCAAATACTTCTCTCATCCTTTGCCTTTAATTTTGGGGAAAGTGAATCATTCACAACCCTCCCCCACCCCCTGCCACACTTTTGGTAAATCTGTGATTCAGAACAGAAAATCCAGCTTAAGTTCTTCTGGATTCAAGTGAATACACATAAAACACTAACAATATATTCACAGGCCACTTTGAATAATCGAAACCTGAGTTATTTTCAACTTCAAAAGTAAATACACAGGTTCCCTAGCTCAAAAAATTCAGAAAACAGAACAAAGTGGCACTAAAACAGGGAAAATCATAAACTCCTGTTTTGAAGCATCTTGTATGGAATATTATTGCTCATTCTTTCTCCCCCAGGCAGAGAGCCCATTACCCTGTCTCTATTTTATTACAAATATGATTTAAGTCAATATTCTGAAATCTTTTTCAAATGAATAAATTATTGCAAATGATTCTAAGAGCTGCTATGATCAGCAAAAGAAAATATTTCACAGTAAAGTCTAGTTTATTTGACTGAAAGAGAAGACAGTAAAAATAAAAGAAGACCTTGCAGGACAATTCAGAAGTGATGCCCAGGGGAATATGGTGGCTTGCCCATTGTGTGCTACAGGAAGTACAGAGAACTCAGTGGGGAAATGGCAGGCTCCACTAAAGCAAAGGAGGCAGGTGTATCTTGTAAACTTTTGTAAGAAAAACATGTAAAAAAAAAAAAAGAGCAATAGTGGAATTTCTAAGATGTAAGAGCATAATCTGCTCTAAACAAACATCATGACCATTAATTTTATTCTCCTGAGAAAAAGTCCTGAAAATACTTGCTAAAATTTTTCAGAAAACAATGTTGTTTACATCCATGCTTAGAGTATATAGATTAATCAATATTAAATGCTCCAGAAGATGACTAAAGTAAATTTAATGTAATTAAAAGGAAGGAAAACACATCTTCAGGGTGTGCACAGATAGGCTGATAAAGCTATGAATACAAGATTGACGATTTAAGGGAAGAAAAAAAGCGGGGGGGGGGACGAAAGTCTTAAATGAGAAAATAGCTATTTTATTTATATTATTGTATTTTTTGCATTTATTTATTTATATTAGAGAGAGACAGCAAGAGAGTAGGGGAGGGGCAGAGGAAGAGAGAGAAAGAGAATCTCAAGCCAACTCCTCGCTGAGGCTGACACATGACTAGATCCCAGGATTCTGAGATCATGTGACCATGAATTCATGACCTGAGCTGAAACCAAGAGTCAGATGCTTAACCAACTGAGCCACCCAGGCGCCCCTAGAAAATAATTATTTGAGAAAGAGTTCATTGGTTCCACTGTTATTCAACCAAATGATTCAATCAGAAAATTGGGATAAGCGGATTACTATGAAGTTTGTTCATCTATTCTAAATATTTTCACGATTTTAATTGAAATGGGATTTATATACAATATGACTTCTACCTTTAGAGAAAAAAAATACAATCTTAAAGGTTTTGCTTATCTTTTTCTAGTCTAGATGTGGAATTTGCTACTATACATGCCATTTTCTGGGAAAGTGAAGATTTGCGAAAAGGGAGTTCTTATAATTATAGGACAATGTGAATTCCAAAAGTCCCAAATTGGGTATCAAAAAATAGATATTCTATGATAAAAAATATATCACTCTCAATCCACAAAAAAGATACGGGAGAACCTTAAACGCATCTTGCTGAGTGACAGAGGCAAAGCTGAATAGGCTATATGCTGTGTAATTCCACTACTCAGCATTCTGGAAAAGGCAAAATTAGGGAGACAGTAGAAAGATCAGTGTTTGGCAGGGGTTAGAAAAGAAAGAGGGAGAAAGGGAGCTAGGAATAAATAGGTGGAGCACAGGAGATAGAGCAGTGAAACCATTCTGTATGCTAGTGTAATTGTATATGTATATCATTCTGTATTTGTCAAAACCAACAAAATGTAAAACAGAGTGAACCCTAACAGAGACCATGGCCCTTAACTAATAATAATGTGTCAATGTTGGTTCATCAATTGTAAAACATATAACACACTAAAGCAATACAATAATAACAGTGGAAATAGTGAGGAGGATATTGAAATGGTATATAGGAACTCTCCATACATTTTTTAAAGATTTTATTTATTTAGTTATTTGTTTGTTTGTTTGTTTGTTTGTTTGTTTGTTTGTTTAGAAAGAAAGAGAGGGAGTACAGAGGGAGAAGTAGACTCCCCAGTGAGCAGGGAGCCTGATGTGGGGCTTGATCTCAGGACCTAGAGATCATGACCTGAGCTGAAGGCAGACACCTAGCCAACTGAGCCACCAAGGTACCCCAGAACTCTCCATACTTTCTGCTCATTTTTCTGTAAAACTAAAACTTCTCTCTTAAAGTCTATTCATTTAAAAAATTAAAATAGTTATAAAATTTATAAGTATTTTAAAATAAAATCTTATGGAAACACTAAAAAATACAAGGATGACAATAGAATCCAATCCATCATGAAATTAAAAAAAAAAAAAAACCTCAAGGACTCTTTATGATCCCTCAGTCTTATTCTTAAAAATCATTGTTGCAGTTAAATTAAGTCCTCCTAATAGGTTGAGACTGAAAAGGTTTAGAACCTCAATATAGAAAATTAATGATAGGTGCTCTGGAGGAAAAAAAATCTTATTCAAATAAGCAGTAGAGTTTAGAATTGAGAGTGTGACTATGTATATTTTACAACAATCTGTGTTTTGCTTATTTTTGTTTCTGTTTCTAATTAAAAGCATTCTGGAAAAAAACTTTTTTTTTTTTTTTGAGTTTACAACCCTTTCCCTTAATTTTATCCAAACTGACATTAGAGTATTGAGTCTCATGATATAGGCTGTTGGGAGATGAAAATCCTTGAAGTCTAATGACTTCATTCAATAGTCAAATACCAAAGACAGGTGAATGGCTACTGCTTTTAACTACCAAAAAAATAAAAAATAAAAAAATAATAACTACCAAAGTGTTGCTTTCTAGATATATTTGGTTTTTTTCTTTTTTTTTTTTTTAAGAATTTATTTATTTATTCATGAGAGACACAGAGTGAGAGAGGCAGAGACACAGGCAGAGGGAGAAGCAGGCTCCATGCAGGGTGCAGGGAGCCTGATGTGGGACTCGATCCAGGGACTCCAGGATCACACCCTGGGCTGAAGGCAGGCGCTAAACCCCTGAGCCACCAACAGATCCCCTCTAGATATATTTGGAAGCAGTAATAGAGAAGCAGCTTTTGAATTAACCAAAGTCTTCTCTATTTCTTTGATCCTTTAGGGATCAAGTGGCGCATTGAAACAGATTATCCTATATTATCCTAAAAACAACACTGGGAGACTAATGATAGAGTAGCCATACAGCCCCACCTAGCCCTTAGGAAAGCTAAGATTCATGGAGGTCCTCAAAACAATAGTGGATTACAGGTATAGCTAGGAGTCAAGTTAATTCATCCTTTTAATGATCTACCTGTGTTTATATATGTATAGGTATATACACATTTTATATACACACAATATAACAAATGCAGCATACTTTTGCACCTATGTGCTATACATTTTTTCAAATACTTATGATTTGGCAATGAATAGAACATAACCAACTCTGGCTCATTTAAAACTTTTTAAAGGTGAATTTCCTTTTCAGCATCAATCCTCTTTTTATAAACTAGAAATCTGGGCACCATCCAAAACCTAGTCATGTCTCTGGAGACCTAACTGTTTGGAGGACTTTGCCTCTGGTTTAAAATAATCAGTCTCCTGGAAGACCTGGGCTTGAAATAGAATCAGTCTCTTACCAGCTGCCTAACCTTGGGCAATTCACTTACCCTTACTGAACCTCCTTTCCCTCATCCACAAGAAGCATACTAAGTATCTTTTTTGCATTGTCATTGTTAGTACTGAATGGATTTATGTACTTGCAGAAGTATTTTTTTCATAGGAAGACAATTAGAAACAGTGATATGACACCACAGTGCACCAAATATAATATACGTTCTCTTCCCAGTGTGACACAGAGTCACCTTGAGCAAATACTGTCACCTCTCTGCCACTTTTGTACATTTATAGAAAGTAAAGAAAGTACTAGAAAGCATTTCACCCACCACATTGTTCTAACACACTTTGATTACTCATTCTAAAGATAATAATGCTTCCTTGAGCTCCAGGATGTCAAGGACTTCTGTGTTCTTCAGTGCTATATCTCAGTGCTTAGAAAAGTCACTGACACATACTTAGTGCTCAATACATATCTGTTGAATGAATGAATGTGGAAAATTTGCATAAAAAGCAAACCTCGATATAGCATAGTACTTCTAGATATGTTCAGATTTTTTAAAAAAGGGGAAGGAGAGTATAAATTACTGTCATGAAGTGTGTGTGCATGAAGTGCATGTGCATACACATATGGTGTCTCTCGTATACTGTGGTTAAAGAGCGCATGCTGAAATCCAAATTCAAACAATGTGTGTCCTGATTTAGATGAAGTACTCAAAATCTAGGAAAAAAACAACTCAGTATGTAATAATTAGAGATTTCTTTTAAAGACCCTCCTGAAACAAAAGAAACCCCTGATGATTGTACAGTATTTTTAAAAGATTTTATTTATTTATCTACTTATTTATTTATTTACAGAATGCACATACGTGCAGACACACACATGTGGGGGAACAGGCAAGGGAGGGACAAGCTGACTCCATTCTGTGAGAATAGAGTCCGACTTGGGCTCAATCTCACAACCTTGAGGTCATGACCTAGGCTGAAATCAAGAGTTGGTCCATTAACCCACTGAGCCACCCAGGCGCCCCCATGATTTAACCTTATTTAAAAATGACTCTAGGGCAGCCCGGGTAGCTCAGTGGTTTAGTGCCGCCTTCAGCCCAAGGTGTGATCCTGGAGACCTGAGATTGAGTCCCACATCAGGCTCCCTGCATGGAGCCTGCTTCTCCCTCTGCTTGTGTCTCTGCCTTTCTCGCTCCCTCTGTGTGTCTCTCATGAATAAATAAATAAAATCTTTTAAAAAATAGACTCTAAAATACTGCTAACATTACAGACTGGCAACTTAAATAAGAATATTAAATGGAAATTGAGTCAAAGAGGATAATTTGTACCCTCACAAAACAGCAAACTTCACTTAGCTTTCAGTTGTTGAGGTCGTATTAGGCTGCTGGTTCCAGCATTCTGAAACTTCCAATTACACAAAGAAGCTGGAAATTCAGATTTCAGGTGAAATTTCTCAATCTTGAAGTGCTAACAATGAATTCAAATGGATATATTTATATGGAAAAATAGATAATCTCTTGGTATAAGGAGAATAGAAATGTAGTAGAAGGTCAAAGAAAGAATAGCTATTGAGGGCCAAAACTGTGCCAAGTTCTATTTTTTAAATCTTTATGCAAAACTATATCTCAGTAAGTTGTGCTCCATTTTATAAATTTAAAAACAATAAAGTAAATTATCCTTACAATACATGTTTACTGAAGTTCTCTTTTACGTCAGGACCTGTGCCAACTTGTAGAAACACTGCAGAGTAGTAAATATGAGGTAGCTATAAAAAACCCAGGAGCTAACAAGCATAGAAAAAGTATCATAGGAGCAATGATTGCTTCTAAGAAGGGTATGGAACATGTGCATGACTTTAAGGATTGGATAACAGTGTTTCTCTTAAATACTTGCCCAATTCTTAGGTGCAGATTTGGGGTAAATAAATAAAATATTTATTCCTAAGGCCTAAAGTTTGAAAAAAAATATTCCTATTTACTTAGTATATAATAAAGGCTTTCAGACTGGGGGAGCTCTGAGTCAGATCAATCAAAATAGCCTTACAAAAACAGTCTTCCAGGAAGCTATCAGATCAAATAATGACAATTCTCTATGATCAGGTCTTTGAAGACTCTCCTGTCCCCACTCCATGGCTCCAGTGCCTGCTAGCCTGCTGCTTTTTACCTTGACAGCAGGTTTTTGGCTTTTCAAGGCTACTTCACAGCTAAAGGGGCAGGAAAGAACACAAGGCACCTTAAAATGCTAAAGCTATTAAAATAAAATAAAAGAAAGGGAAAAAAAAGGAAATATCCAGTTCCAATAAATAGTAAAAATTTTTACCTAATATATTCCTTTTTTTTTTTTTTTAATACTAAAGCTAGTGCTGCTGTTCTAATAAGATTCCACTATTTTTCTTGAATAAATGTTCCCTGTATTGCTCCAAGACTGGTTAATTTCTGGAGTTCTAGAAAATTGATTCTGATGATATTTGCCAGTTCTCTCATGGCTTTTATGGAGAACCTTAACTCCACAGTTTTTGATGGCATGGCTTTTGATCTATATTTCACTTAGAATTAGATTGCCTATCTAATTACAAAGGGCACAGCTTACTAAAAATAGAATTATATATTAATTAATTCTAATTAGAATTACACTTCGAATATTCATTTTCTTTAAAATGTAATTTCTAAATTTCCCTTATTTTGTATTTGAGTGACATAACACAAAGTAAAAACACCTACGTTCTGTACACTTGGATAAGTGTGGACAAGTATATACTTGGACAGTTGCACATTTTTTTTCTTTAATATTAACATCAGGCATAGCAATGACAAAAGAAACATAAAACATTGCAAGAATGTTGAAAATGAAATTCATTGTTTAAAAAACTGAACAAGGGACACTAGGTGGATTAGTTGGTTAAGCACCGGTCTTTTGATTTTGGCTCGGGTCATGGTCTCAGGATCATGGGATCGAGCTCTATGTCAGGCTCTGCACTGTGTCCAGGTGTGGAGATGCTTAAGATCCTCTCTTTCCCTCTGCCCACCCACCTCCCCACGCTCACACATTCTCTCTCTTTTTCAAAAATAAAACAAAAATTAAATTTAAAAAATTAAAAAAGATAAAACTGAACAAAATCAATAGTGTACTAACAATTGTAACAAAAAGTAAAAGCACAAAGTTGTTAGAATGAAAAGAGCTCATTCCAGATATGAAAGGACTATGTTGTTATAAAGGAAGCAATTGTTTTATACGAAATTCCTGTACAAAATTGAGTAATCTCCCCCAAACTTCTTTAGTTGCAAAAGCAACTACAAATCGCCTTCAAAGATGCATTCAACCAAACCTTTTCTGACTAACTTTTGAATAGAAAGAGGAGACACACAAAACTAAATTCAAAGGGGATATGATTTTTTTAAAAATTAACTTTAACCCCACCTATTAGCCATCTTCCGAGAAAGAGCAATTTAAAATATTTATGTAACAAATCATTTTTGGTATGTGAAAAAATGCAGAGTACAATATATAGCTATAGGTTCTCATAGATGGATATTAACCAGCCCTCTACCTGTACAAGGGTGATGATAGATCAAAGAAAGAAAATGATGTGAGCTGAAGGGTGGAAGGAGGTAAACAGAAAAGAAAAAAGAACATAAGAAGGATAAAAAAGAGCCAGACTAACAGAATATACACCATTATGTTGGCACTGGCTAGATCTACTTGGTAATATTCTTTCCCCCTTTGGCTTATAGTTATGTCCTAATATCTTAAAAAATGAATATACTTTATTTATGATATATATCTAAATGCAACCACAATTTTTGATAACCAAAAAGAGATACCATGTTATGAAAGAAGAGAAATCACACTGAGATTAGGATGTTAGCATATAAATTATGAATTAGAACAACTGATACCATCTGTTTTACCTTCATAATAATTTTCTTTGTTAGGGACTAAATAACATACCTGATTTTCTCATCAAATTAAAAAAAAATAAGTTTTAACTGTTTGGGTCATGACAATATTAGATTACTTAATTAAACCGAAATTAACCTTGGAAGTCACATGAACTATTATTAGTGTGACTAATTTTCTAAATGAATTAAATATATACACTATACTATAAAGTTTTAAATATTCAAATTGCTTAAGTTATTTTTTTTCAAAATTGAGTATTGAAGAATATTATTTGTCCTTGCCACAAAATGGTTCTATAATGAATTTGGGTAGTATGAGTCTGAAAATTAAAAGATAGTTAAATATTAAAGTTATCAGATAATAAAAATCTCTCAGAATCTGAATTTTTCTTAATATAATAGTCATGCAATATAGTTAATATTTTCTGTGTGATATAATGATTCTGACAGAATATTTTACTTACATTCATTTTCCATCTGCTAATATAGATGTATTTTTAATTGAGCAGAAGATAATAGAATACTTTTTAATATGTATTGTTAGTATTATACATTAATATGCATATTGGTTTAAAAACATCTTTACCTAATTTTTGCCCAAAATATTTTATTTCTAATGTACACCAGTAAAATAAACTACTAGCAAAGTCAACTGCTGTTTATAAAATTCTTCCAATGAAGCACCTTTTCTGAAAGGTTTTAGTGAAGAAAAAGCCAAGAATTGAAAGAAAACCTTTGACTGATGACTGACTTGATAGTCTGAGAAACTTTTAAACTCAGTAAAATTTGAAGGAATTTCTTATATTATTTTCATTCCCCAATGTAGTGAATAAAATAGAAAATAAATTGTGTTTGAATCAACACTGGTCATTGACATATTAACTTTTATTTCCTATTCAATATACTCAGGATAACAGCAAATCAAAATATGTTCAGTGAATTTTCATGTGTGACATTTAACATGATGTCTACTCAGCTTAAGTTGTAGGGAAAATTTCATAAAGGCTTACCCCATTTTTTGGAAAAGCAATCCATCCCAAGTCCCCCATGACAGTACGTGAATCCAATAAATTCACTGAAAGAAAAAGAACACAAAACTGAGTCAAGTGTATAAAAAAGCATCACTATGTTTGTAGTGTTATTAAAGTGCATATTTCTTACATAACTGGAATTAAATTAAGTATTCATTATCATGAACATAAGAGTTATAATTTAATGAAAGCATTATTTGGATGCAGAAGAACAAGTAATTTTGAATAAACATTTGGGGAACAATTACAACAAAAATACATAAACAAGTCATTACTCTAAGTGTTCTTTTTTGTCAAACAAGAATTAAAGGAAAATAGTAAAAAGGAAAAGAAAAAAAAATGAAGGTCTATAGAAAACCATAAGGACTATGCCACTCCTTAAAAGGCTCTCAATTTGGGGATTAAACTGCCATAAATTTGTGACTAAATATATTATATTTTCTCCTGGAAAGGTATTATGAAGCAATTAACAAATAATTTACATTGAATAGAAATAAACTATCCCCAAGCTTATAAGATTTTTTTGCGATATTAACCAAAATCTGTAATCCAAATTACAAGTTAAGAAATAAATTTACACACCTCTCATCAAGCCAATAAAATTATAGCAGCTCTCAGGGTTGTTGCCAGAGTTATGTGTCCACTGCATTCCCAAAAATATCTTCTACTTACAAATAACCATAGTCCACAATGTGCTTCTTAGGGAACTATCAGCTACATTTTTGAAATGCAACCTCAACTATGGCTGGATATCCTAAAATATTTGGAACTCCCAGAATGGAAGTCTAAATATGATTACTACAAAAGGAAGCCATGAAAGCGTGTGTACACACACATGCACCCACAGTCACACACACACACACACACACACACACACACACTGTTTATACTTCAACAGGTTTATCTACTGATCGCCTCCCTACATCCCCCAAATTAAACTAGTTTATAGGATGCTGAGTAGTCAAACTGCTTCAGACCTGGATCACAGATCATTATTTTTCCAACCTATTATGCCTATCCCAAGTGATCTACCTGGCCCAGCAGATAGCTAAACCACTATAAATGAGCAGGGTGTAAGTACCCAAAAGGGAAACAACTGGGTTATCCCTAGTCAGAGATTACTGAAGCTTCCTTATCATACATTCAAAAACCACTACTTTGAAATGCTACCAATTCTTAAAAAAAAAAAAAAAAAAAAAAAGGTTCTATCTTTAAGTATAAAGCTAGAGTGAGTACTAAAGTCGTAATAGTTGATAGGCTGAGAAATGTGTTATGACACTCCCAAAAGAAAATATAAGATAAAATTATTGCAACCAAGGCAATTAGGATCACAATTGAAATAAAAATTTTCTACCTACTATAGAAATTATATGCATTTAAGCCTCATTATCCATTGGTTTATTTCTTTTTTTCAAAAGATTTTATTTATTTATTCATAAGAGACAGAGAAAGACAGAGGCAGAAACATAGGCAGAGGGAGAAGAAGGCTCCCCTCAGGGGGCCCGACATGGGACTCAATCCCAGGACCCTGGGATCACACCCTGCACCAAAAGCAGTCACTCAAACGCTGAGCCACCAAGGCGTCCTTCCATTGGTTTATTTCAAGTAACATATGCAAACATATATATCTCATACACTACGTTAACAGTCTATAATACTGGTTACATAAAAATAAATCACAAGTTTAAAACTTTCAGAAAACACAGAAATATACTCAATACCATATATATATGACAGCCTTCTATGATGTGTGTGTATTTAATATACTCAGATTCTGATCTCTTTAACTCTAAAACAGTCCATGTCTATAGAATGTTTGTATCATCTTTAGCCTACACATATCAGAGTGGCTTTATAGAATAATAAAATAAATAATCTGTTGGATTATTCTTTTTAGAAGAAATTGGCCTAGCTGAAAACTATTGTTTAAAACAGTGAAAACCAAAAAAAAAAAAAAAAAAAAGAAAAACCAAACTGTTTCATTACTGCCTGACCTTGCAAATCTACCAGTCATCCCACTAAATCTATTTTTTTTATCTAGATCCATACTCTTTTTACTCTATTGTTGGCTTTTCTAGTTTCCACGGGAATAAAGCTACATTAAACTTAAATGTCCTTGTCCTCATTTTGGATTTTCTGGGACACTGGGGCTATGTCTAGACATGACTAAATACCAGGGGAGTGCAGAACCTAAATCATTATGTTTATTCATCCTTATGATTCATTTGATTCACCTTTGATATTGAGCAGCAACATATCTGTGTAGACCTGATAAAGTAGAGCAAATCAGCAAGCTAAAGGCCTTTTACTATGATGGCAGTCGAAGTGAACTTAATCCTGCAGTGGCAAACTGATGTGAATAGGAATTCTAGGAATTCATAACTAGCCTGCCATGAGAAACACCACATTCCTTGTAGACCTCTTAGTAACATGTGCATCTTCAAAGATTCATTATTACCAACAGAAGTCCAGATGTCTTTCTAAAATTTTCTTTCTAAAATTTAGTTGCCCTCACTTGAATTAACTTTAATCTAAATTACTATTCTTAACTCTTCTTTGGCTTCACACATATATGTATGTGAAATTAAATGAACTGAATACAAAATACCAGCTTAGCTGTTAATACATTTATTAAGAATTTTCAACATTGGCATATATTACTAAACATATGAAAATACAATAAAAATGTGCATTATCTTTCTAATGATGATCTTGTCAAACGTTTTCCTTCAAAGAAAGAGGTTAGGAGGTATATAAGAAATACATGTATGTCACTTCCCTCTAACTGTCCAAAATTGTTTTTGTTTTGGAAACAGATGTTTTCATAAAATTCACAAAGCAAAGAAGATACTTATGCATATGATTACTAAATTGGAAATTTTAAAAAGAGTAAAATTAGATGTTTCAGGCAATTACTTGCCAATTACTATATTATAATTTTGTTCATATAATTCAGAGGAAATTGGAATTTGATGCCTCAGGAAAAATAATTAAAATTATAGTTAGATATGTAGAGATATTAATATAGAGATAGAAATATAGGGATATATGTAGATATATAGATGTACAGATATCAGAATATAGAGAATGTTAGATTTCAGATACCTCCAAGTTCTGCACATGCTACTTTAGCTGTCTTAAATGTCCTTCCTCTTTTTTGAACTGCTAACTTCATTTGTCCAACAAAACATATTTCAGGAACTGTTTTCTCTAAGAAGCCATCTATCTCTCTTCTTCATTCTTAAATCTAGATAAGGCACTATTACTAGATAGTCTATTAGCACCCAATTATGATCTCCAAAACACTGAATACACAGAATTGTATTGTTCACTTAAAAGAATACCATGTTTGACTCATGCTTATGAACCGAGCCTGCACTCAGAAGAGCTGAATTGCTGTTTGTCTTATTAATGAATCATTTGGTCAGTGGGCAGATCAGGAGGATGTGTCTGTATCAACATACACCAGTGACTCTCAACATGGGCATCTGATAATGTCTGGAGACATTTCTGATTGTCAAAACTGGAGGATGGGAGGAGTATTTGCTACTGGCTTCTCACAGGAAGAAACCAGGTATGCAGCTAAGCATTTCTCAATGCTCAGCAAAACTCCCTCACCCCCCACTAGAGAATTATCTGGCTTAGATTTCACTAACGACAGGGTTATAATCCCTGGTATACCCCTATGATGCTACACTTTCACATTCATTGTGTAGTACAGCATTTGCATGATTCTCATTAATAGAAGTTAGCATATTTGAAGGCATTCCTATTAAAATATTATTATTTAAGGAAATAAGAGTAATAAAAATTGAAATCGTATTTAGGGGCAAATAGATTATTCTTATTACCTAACACTCTTAAGTCATTTTTCATATAACTAATATAGCTGTTGTTATAAGTATTCTTATTTATGCCCTAATAATTCGTCAACATTCATGACAGCATGCTTGAAAAAACACTATGACACTGATATTATCAATGCCTCCATTCCCCCCACTAAAACTACTTACATAAAAAAGCAGAAGTTTAGACATAGGGTATATATAAATGGGAATTTTCAGAAGTTCATTACCCGATTTCATTACTGAATTTATTAAAAGGGGAGATTGGCAGTAATGGAGCACAGTCACTAAGTATCTTCTGTGCAACAATTACAGTAATTAAATTGTTCTGAACAGTATATATGCTTGTTGTAAATTGCAATGAATACACAATGAGTATTGATCTTCATTGTACAACTTAATTAAAACTTGTCTGGGAGAAGCCACTAATGAATATAATTAGAGGGAATGTTTGATACCACAGTTACTCTGGAAGACATTAATTAGGTATCAGAAATTTTATGGAAAATGTTTTTATTCTATTATTTATATTTTAAAATAAAACCACACTATTAAACAGAAAGATAATCTTCAAGGTCATTTCCCTCATTATTTTATAATTACAATGAAGATGGGCATATTAGTTGGTATACTCGTCAGTAATTAAGAAGACTGATTCTCCAGGAGAAACAACTCTTCAGGGGTCAATGAGTATATAGTCTATTACAAATTCCTAAAGTTAATATAGGAAAAAAAATTCACTAATACAGGAACTTTTAAATAAGTAAAAATAAGTTATCTATCCAACCAAATAATAGATTATAAGTGAAACTAATTAGAAATAATCTGAAGTATACTTTTATTACTACATACTGATAATTTTAATGCTTTCTTGAACAAACAGAGAAAAGCTTTTCAAGAATTTACTTTCAGAACAGTCACAGAGTTGCTAACATTCTTTTGGTTGGGATTCAAGGGCGGGGAAGGAAAGGACAGAATGGCTAAAATGTAATATGCATAAGAAGATTTCTAAATTCTCAACCTCACAATTCTAACAAAGATTAATTTGAGTTAATAATTCAAATATGCTCTTCAATGATTATAACTTTCAAATATTCATAACTTTCCGTGTATCATTGTGACTCCGTATCTTCCTCCTTAACATCTTGCTAATATTAGTCATCAAAAGCAGAAACAAATTTATTAGATTCTCTAGGAAAATAATACATTGGGATGAAGGTGTTTTGAAACTTTAAAGAGTCAAAAGTCAGCTCAAGGACATTCAATCCCAGCACCATTAGTTGGACAAGACCTTGAATGTGTGATCCTTGATAACATGAAGGTAAAATAGAGTGCCAGTGGCATATTTATACTCTTACATTGTTTCTGTTTTTCCCATAATCTTTACACAAACAAACAAAAACAATTGTAAGGGTAGTTGGACCTTTACCACAGTATGAAGAGAGAATACTTTAGATTAGTAGCAGATAGGACGGCACTACTCTTCCTCAAAGGCAGTGAATCAAAGTCCGGTTGCCAACAGTAGAATTTTGACTGATGCTTGCTTATTGATTTCCATTTAACAATATCAGAAAAGCTACTGGATTCAATTATAGCACATATTTTACTGATCTGTGGGAATAAACCCCAGATGTACAGCTGTCCAGCCTCTCTCCATAGTCCCAATCAGCACAGATGTGATTTCTTGCTTCCAGGCTAAATTTTATAATTTGACAACTGCTGCAGGGAACAAAGAACAGTTGACAATATGAATGCAGGGAAAGAGTACATGTGTTTCCCATTGGAAAACTAAATTTGTAAATTTGGTAAAAATTATAACTTTAGGAGTGTTATGTAGATTTCTGGCACCCCTCTACTTGAAGGTAAAAATCCATAACCAACAGTATTTCAGCAGATGATGAATGTGAGAATTTTTTTTCAATTCTGAGCAACCAATGTGCATAAACTTTTACAAAAAAATAATATGAAGAAGGGAATTTATTCAGTGCATATTATGTGCCAGATATTCTATCAAGTAAAATATATATTCTTTCATTTTATCTTCACAACAAAACTATAGGCTCAATAAGAACACTGATGGGGCACCTGGATGGCTCAGTCAGTTAAGTGTCTGCCTTTCACTCTGGTTATTATCTCAGGGCCTTGGGATCAAGCCCTGTGTCGGGCTCCCTGCTAAGGGGGGCAGTCTGCTTCTTCCTCTGCCTCTTCCACCCTTTTCATGCATTCACTCGTGCTCTCTCTCTCTCTCTCAAATAAAAAAATTAAATAAAAAAAAACCCACTGATAGTTTCCAGTCTCATTTAGAGCCCAGAAGGGAAATCAAGGAAAGAAGAAAGCAAGAAGCAATACTTGAAGTCTTAATGACAACCACAAGCACTTCTTCTGGCTTCCTGCATCCAAGTCCCTTATTTAGAGCCTAGATCTAAAATACTTTGATTACACCTATCTTTCTCTCTGGATACCCAAAGGCCGTATCTAAACCCTAATTATGAATGAATTTACTTTATTTGTACATGAACTATGGCTGCAGAACACTGCTTGAGAAAAAACTAATAATCAATTATACAAATAAATATAAAATATATATTATAAATTAACAGTGACCTCAAGTAGGTCATCAACATTATCTAATAAATATACCCTTTGGGAAATCAGGTCTCTCATAAATTAACCACAAAATATTTTGTAAAATTTTGGTTAAAGCTTTAAAAATACACCTCATATTCTCTTCCAGCTAATACCCTCTTCTAAATTCAGATTATTAAATGAGTTGTCAACATTCCTATCTATTTCTGCATATTCTCTTCATTATTTAACTGACTGCAATTTGGATTCAAATCCACTATTTTACCAAAACGTCTGTTACCAAATTGATTTGTGATAATCATGTAGCTCTGAGTTCCTAATTTGCCAGCATTTGGCCATGACACCACCCATGGACAAACTCTCTCATCTTTTATCTTCAATGGCAACTTATTTCTGTGATTTTCTTCTACTTCTCTGGCTATTTGTTTCCATTATAAACTACTCTTCCTATGTCACCCTTCAAACCTTGGTTTTGATTAATACTCTATTTTTGTAGATCATTTTCACTTCTCACTCTATACCAATGATTCTTGACTAGAACTTAACATAGGAATAAAAATAAAAGAAGCTCTCTGAAAGAATAAATGGCTTGGCACTAGTCTGTACATACTGAATTAGACTATTTAGGATGGAAAATGGTTAGTAAATCTTTTATTGGTTGGTTGCTTGCTTTAAAGGTGGTATCAGCATATATCCTTACACAAGGAGCCCTGTAGAGGGGCTCTGGAATTTCTGTCTTCAGTTATAATGTAGATGTTAATGACCCCACAAATCCATATACTTTGTCTATTTCTTCCTCTTGAAATTCTGATCAATTTATAAAACTGCTTACCAGTTTTTAACACATTCATGATATGTAGTCATCCCCAAATGAACAAAGTACTTATCCTGCATGAGAAAAGCAAATATCACCTCCCATAGTCCCTATTTTAGTGAATGCAATGCCATAGAACTACTTCTCTATTCAGAAATCAGTGAATCATCTTTGTATTCCTTCACCTTCACTCCCACATTGAATCAATGATAAAATCCCACCCAATCTAACTATATACTATATCTAACTCCCTGAACTGGTTGTTGTGTTTCATTCTACAGCATAACTAATCCAGCCAAATTCTCACCATAATTTTTCACTTGTCTCCACTAGTATCTCAGTAGAAAGACATGATACCTGACAATTTCTTCAAAATACTACTCTTAGAAAGATCTTTCTAAGCAACCAATATGATCATGTCACCCTCCTACTTTAAATTTTATAGTTTTCACTTTTTTTTTAATATAAGTCTTTCCAGGATTGGTCTCTATTTTTCTCCCAGTTTCATTCAGGCTTTTCCTTCCTTCCTCATCCACAATTTGGCAATACTGAACTTATTTTCAGTTCCATTATGTGGACTCACTATTGATTCAGTTCTGTCCAATGAGCTGTGAAGGTGATCTGAAGAGAAGGCAGTTTTTGAGAAGAAAATATTAGAAAAGGAAACTCCTGGCTACTTTGAAAGTTGCCGGGTGTGGGTGTATTTCCTGGAA
The DNA here is from genome assembly GCF_053574225.1 of Canis aureus. Classification (NCBI taxonomy): domain Eukaryota; kingdom Metazoa; phylum Chordata; class Mammalia; order Carnivora; family Canidae; genus Canis; species Canis aureus. Next base: position 59,841,938 of record NC_135624.1, read on the forward strand.
CTAATGCAGCCATCTAGAGAAAATAAGGCGAATCAGCAAAGAGCAAAACCTAGAGATTAAGGTTGGCAGAGTGAAGGGATGGGAAGTATCTAGTTCCAAATTATATCATAGAGTAGCTAATCTATCTAAATTTGAAACTTGCTTCTCTTAGGACTTTCTGTTATGTCAGAAAAGAAATCAATTTTGTTGCTTAATCCACTGAGGAAGTGATTTGCTGTTACTTGCAGGGGAAGACATTCTTACTGATAAAATTGCTAAATGGCAGAATTTGAAGGCAAACTCCAGTCTCTTTTATTCCAGAGTCTGTTCTCCTATCATCATGCCTTGAAACTTCTAATAGTCTCTTAGGAGAATTCCAATAACATTCCCATGTGAGTTACTTAAACTCAGATTAGAAGTGATACCTAAATTGACCTTTGTTGGGGCGTCTGGGTGGCTCAGTTAGTTAAAGAGTCCGACTTTTCATTTTGACTCAGGTCATGATCTCAGGATTGAGGAAACTGAGCCTGGTTTGGGCTCCATGTTGAGGGTGAAGCTTGCTTGGGATTCCCTCTGCCCCTCCCTTCCCCTCTCTCTAAAAAAAAAAAAGACTTTTGTTGTTCCTTTCAATCTTATTATGCCTAGTTGTGGACCATGAAGAACAAGTATTGCCTTTAATTGCTTCAAAATTGGGATCCCTGGGTGGCTCAATGGTTTAGCACCTGCCTTTGGCCTGGGGCATGATCCTGGAGTCCCGGGATCGAATCCCACATCAGACTTCCTGCATGTAGCCTGCTTCTTCCTCTGCCTGTGTCTCTGTGTCTCTCATGAATAAGTAAATAAAATATTTCAAAATAGTTTCTCCTCTGTTCATCTTGTTACTTTTATATTTTTTTGTTCATTTTGTTTCAAAATATTTTTCATCATTATAAAGAGAAGTTTTAGCTGCTGTTCTTTGAACATTAAACAGTAGAATTTCAGACTATGAAGCATAAAACTCTGAAAGGAGCAAAACTTAATCAGAATTGTATACTAAAGATTTGTGAATTGTTAATATACTCTAAAATATAAACCCAGGGAGATGGAAGAGAGCAATTCAGAATTAGTATCCATTGGTGATTCCGCACAAAGTTTTTAGGCAAAAGTAACACTGAAATCCACTGACAGCTAAATTATGACTAATGAGCAGTCTGTTACATTCACAGGACACATGGTATAAAGAGAGCAAAACCATATGGTTTTCAGCAGCTACCTTGTCAGGTGTGGTAACCAAACTTGTCAAATTTTACATATTGTTTTTCTTCTAAAGAGAAAAGTCAACATTAGATGACATAACAGGCTTGAAAATCATCACATCACAGAATACACTCATTTAATAGCTGCTTAGTTCCACACCACACTGTATATATAAGAAGCTATTTCTTACAAAATAGTGTAAATCTTCAACAGTTGAAATAAATGTGCTTATTCACAATTTACTTTTTGAATGGTTTGCTGCACAGAGAATAGTCATTAATTCTATGGTTCCAGTTTGCTACTATGTAAGCTTATAGAAATGATTTTACTTTGAGGGATTCAATTTTTATATCTATAATATCAGTGATTGACACTAATAAAATTATATGTGTCTATGCTTAATATATAGTATATCACTTAGTCTTAACAGTGATCCTTTGATATGTTTTTCCTCCATTTTTCAGATAAGGAAATTGAAGTTGAGAAAAGTTAAATAGGGTAGTGGTCCAAGGTCCCAGAGCTAATAAGCACATAGCTGGAATATAAATCCAAGTCATATCTAACTCCAAAGCTCTTTCTTTTGCTTCTATATCACACTTTCCTGATGTTGGGCTTGCTAAATCCAAAGGTTTCAAAGGTTTACTCCTTTGAAACTCTTAACTCCTATATCTCAATGTGTTTTATTAAATCAGTGAATTGTGAATCGTATGTTACAAAAGCCAGCATCTACCATAACATTTTAATAGTACTGTATGTAAGATGAAAATCTTCAAATATATTAACCTAAACAGGAGAGACATTAGTTTTTCCTGGGCAAGTTAGAGTTCAGTATCAAGTTTCCAACAAGATTCAGGTAAGTTACAAGTTTGGTATCAAATTTCCAAAGATTCAGCTAAGTTACAAGGTTCTTGAAAGTGAAAGGGTAAGCAACAAAGTAATTATGAACCTCTTTTCTAGATTTTTATTATTCATTATGCTTTACACATGTTAATTTGGGGCAAAACAGGGCATATATTTGTTTAACTATACTTTGTCCTTAGACGTCAAAAAACACATAAAAATAGAATGGAAAATATATGCAAAGCTAAATCTTTGTTTTCAAGGCATCCTTATCCCAGTCCCTAATTATCCCTAATGCTTGACTGAAATACCACAAACTGCAAAACAATCTATATAATCATTAGTTTTCAAGCCTTCAGGGTAGGATAAATGATGATTGGATCTGAACATGAACTAAAACAGGAACTTGCACAAATTCACAGTATGCATTTTAAAGTGATGGCATTTCCAAAAAGATGAGGAAAAAAAAAACTGAGTAGCCCAGTAGCCCCTTTTTTGTAAAATGAAAAGTGACCCAAATTTTTGTTGTCAACTTTAGTCACTATGCTTATGCCAGTCTTTCCAGCTTCATTAAAATTTAATGCTGCTGTAAAGCCTACATAAAGATTCTTTATTATCTGAAACAGAAAAAAAATGGTATTACAAAAAAAAATCTTTGGGTAATGATTTATCATGAAAAACTAGTCAAAATGAATAGCAATACAGACAGAAGTACAAATAAATCTTGTGGCCAATAATTTAAGTGGCTGAATATAAACATTTTAGTATCCAGCCATAGTCACTCAACTCAAAATAGCTAGCAGCATACATGAAGAAAGGAAAGTAAATTTTACGTCAGTTTATTAAATACAATGAATTATCTATCTTAGCAGGTTATAAGATTATCTAGTAGCAGTCATTTTTACCTAGTTAACCCAGTCCTTAAGTCTATTTTTTGGTCAAAATATAACCTCAGAATTTGGCTATTTCTCCTTTTACAAAGGCATAAAAAGAAAGGAAGAAAAGAAATAAAGTAATAGTACTTTCACTTTTCTGTAGTATTGTCAAAGATGCTTTTCAGGCTATTAAATATTTACATTCTTTCTCCTTTCTTGGTATCAAATTCTTACTATGTTTGGAGTAGCAATATGCCTAGCACCATACAACAGGTCATGATTGTCCTTATCCAATAATGATAGTCACGTTTCTATGATCTTAGCCTTCATTGGATCTGGTGGCCCTGTTACATAGATCTGGCCAATAATATAAAAATAGAAATCCGCTTGCCAGTTTCTGGGAAAGTTTTGACCTGGATGAAGGAATATTGCTGCTGGAATGATTCTTGGCTCTTCTCTTTCTCTTCTTGTTCTGAACTGGATGTGATGCTTGGAGATGTATCAGTCTTCTTGCAATCATGAGACAATAAGCTTGACAATCATTGTGGGATTTCTAAGCCAAAAATCCCACAATGATTCCAGTCCTAAAATCATAAGTCACTGAACCCATATCACCAAACTTCTACCCTTAAATTTCTTTTCCAAACATTTGAAACACAAGCCCTCTATATCTTAAATCACTGATAAACAGTTTTTCTCTGCAACCTAATACAATCCTATGTAATACAAATAATATATAAACAACTGAGAAAAAGTCTAGCTCACGGCTTTAACCTCTATTCAGTTCTATGGAAAGTGGCACCAACAATGAATGGGGGTTCACCCATTCAACAAATATTTATTTAAGCTCTATTTAAATACTAAGAACTATTCTAGGCCCTGGGGATACATTAGTGAAAAAGAAAAAAAACAGGTAGTATCTTGCTGATTGTTCAACTTTTCCATTGCTTGGTCCCAAGAGTAGACACTTGCTTAAATGCATATTACCTGTGAAATAATCCTTCCATGTCCTCTGAATCAGACATTTTTAGGGTATAATTATCTGAATTTGATATTTACAGGTATATATAAACACATTCAAAATGAGTGTAATATTTTTAAAAATGTAAAAGTTTTTTTAAAAAAATCATATACCTCAAGGATCAGTCCTGATATCAATGGCTTTATCACTGACTATATAGCAAACCATACTTAGAATATATTTTTCTTTTGCATTTTGGTATTTGCTTTTACAACTTTCTAACTTATATCTCTATCTTACATTTTCTTATTGCATTTTATTTATATGTCACTTTTGGCCTTATCTGATTTATAAAAATACATCACTTCTAGTCTTAGCACATTTTTATGGTCTCCTTTTTGAGATTATTAACAAAAACACACTTATATAGCATTTTCTGAGTGTTAATCATTTATGTGTGCCATATATATATATATATCGATAGATATACTAATTGTTTTTTTTTTAAAGTGTGGTGTGTCTATATCAGCATTAGGATCACCTACAGTGCCCTTTAGAAATGTAAATCCATTGGCTCCTTCTAAAAGTTACAAAATCGGGATATTAGGTGGAGCCCAGGAGACTGCATCTTAGAAAATCCCCACTACCCAAGTGATTCTTATACTCAATTCAAGTCAGAAACATTAGAACTTGGCTACGCTCCATTCAATGTGGCAAATTTACCTATAGCACAGTTGGATTATTGTGGCAATATCAAATCACCATAAGAGTCTGGAAAAGCTAACATTTAATCTTTGTATTGATTCCATTGCAGGCTGCCATCAGCCCCAGGCCACAGATCTCATTTTGTGTATCTCTGTTTGAAGTAAGGGCTCTTTAACAGAAACAAAAATCAGAATTTATCTATGGATGTTCTACAGTTTACTAGGTTCTAAACTTATAGACTTCTACAAAATTTACCTTAATGAATTTTCATTTAGTGAGTCTAGAAGGGTCCAGACATAGTACATTTAATAATGTTTTGAGGTTGGTTGCAAGGATCACTTCTAGGTTAGGACACTAGATTTGAACTTTTGGCTCAAAGTAAACTTTACCACGATGGGGCATCTGGTTCAGTTAGCTGGTTAAACTCTCAATGTCAGTTCAGGTCACGATCTCAGTGTCCTTGGATTGAGCCCCGTGGCCAGCTCCATACGCAAAGGGAAGTCTGCTTGAGGATTCTCTCCTTCTCCCTCTGCCTCTCTCCTGCTCATGCACACACGGTCTCCCTCTCTCTCTCTCTCTCTCTCTCTCTCTCTAATAAATAAATAAATTTTAAAGTACACTTTACTACATATTATAACTTGTTTTTTGACTAGATTGTCAGAAATCTACAAGTCAGGATCATAGTATACTGATCTCATATGCAACATTCCTTTTATATTTTAACATAGTGGTTTTCACACTCAACTCATGATGGCCAATGTGGTTCTAAAGAGACATCTCAGAGGCACAAACAGATGAAGGGAGAGAGAAATAAAAACACTGCCAGGAAACCCAACAAGTCTGTTATCTGCTTCATATATTGAGCTTCCACAGTGATTTATTTTCCATGAGTTTCTACGGCTTTAAAAAAAAAGGGGGGGGGTTGAAAACCACTACTAATATTATGTCCTTCACTTTCAACAATGTCATATTAAGAATTTATCAAATGCAAATCAGGTCCGTGTATTTTGGAAAAATTCTTAAGACTATCATGGGGGTCCCTGGGTAGCTCAGTGGTTTAGCACCTGCCTTCAGCCCAGGGCGTGATCCTGGAGTCCTGGGATCAAGTCCCACGTCGGGCTCCCTGCATGGAACCTGCTTCTCCCTCTGCCTGTGTCTCTGCCTCTCTCTCTCTCTGTCTCTCATGAATAAATAAATAAAATCTTAAAAAAAAATACTATTATTCATGCCATTTCTCAACAACCCCAAACACAAATACCATGGTGACCAGCTTCTCTGAAATCCCAGAGTCAGGAAAAAAAAAATGTTTTTTCCTGATATAAACTGACAAGTCTTCTAGCAGGAAATAACTCTGTAACAGAAAGCTTGTATGTAAATATCTCTATCTAATTGCTTTAGCATTGATAGTAGAGAGATTTTCTTGATATAAGTTTTCCATGTTTCTATATATATTGCCTATATTTATATTATTCTTATATTGATTTCTTATAAACATTATTTTTTAAATAAAACATGATTCCTTCCCCCAAAAATTGTATGCATGTATAAAGTGTAAATCATAATACCAAGTGCATTCAGATAAATGTAATCTCTAGCGTAGTGGGTACAATCAAGAGCTTCAGCATCAAACTTACCTGGTTCCTACCCTGTTCCCAAATTTATTTTGTGTATGACCCAATGTATGTTACTTAATCTCCCCTAAATCCAAACTCCCACTAATAAACTAGAATAATAATACACATTTCACAGGGTTGTTATGAGAATTAGAGATTATGTAGTAATAGTCTTCATAGCAAATACAATTAGTATCCCTCCAACCTAGATAAAGATTCACTTTGAAGGATTCTTGGCTCAGTAGAATACAATACTAACCCACTGATATTTCTGATATATCTGCTAGAATTTTTATAATAAATAAAAATACATTCAAAAGGGATAGTCCATTAAGTACACTAACCAGATATTGGTTAGAATTAAATACACTAACCAAATTCTACTTAAAAAGCCATTCATTATTACATTCTAAACTTTCTCCTTTAATAAGTTTATTTTTTAATGTAATTTTATTCACATGGTAGATCTTGCCCATTTTTCTTGCAATACTAGGAATTTCTACCAAGTTATAAATCTGAAGTGCTTCATAAAGTAAGTGCCAGTTTAAATAATCCAGGAAATCTAGAACAAATGGAAGAGTAAATCCATCCACTCTCAAGAAATGTAAACCATTAAGAAACAGATGTTTTATATGAATTGTTTTTCAAGAGATAAAATCGAACCATGCTGAAAGTAAAAAAATATATATTTTATGTTGGTTGATAGTGGCTCAGTTCGTATGACTTCTGACAATTTCTCATAAGGAAGAAAGGAAGAGAAAACCATAGCTGATTAAAGAACAAAGAAATAGGGACCACAGGATACTTACTAATTATTTTCTAGTCATGTTCCAATCAGCAGAACTTTCCTCTCATTGATGTTTTTGGTTAATTTAAAATATTCTAATGCCACATTCCTCGGTATTAAATTGTCTGGATTGGCAAAATCATACAATCTTTTAGTTGGCAAACTTCTCAGTTCAGAAAAGACTCTATAATACCAGAGATTCGAAATGCTTTAGTTATGAATTTAGGAAAACAGTTACATTGACTCTACCAACAAAACAGTAATGAGGTGACAATGGTTGTGGGTAAAAGCAATGTCTTTAAAGAAACAAAGACATGACTTAATAAAATGCATTCATTAAAAATAAATTCATAGGATGTAACATACTTTGCTGATATTCCATATGGAATATGGAATGTCAGACACTGGGATTTGCTGTCACTAAGTTTACAGACAGGCAAATCTTTCTGCATATTGATGCATGTGGTAAAGGGAAAAAAAAAAGCTGTACTGCCAATTATCTGGAAATTAACTTGCTTTGGTTGGCAAATCATACTATCTCTGTTAGTAGGAAATTCTTAGTTCAGAAAAGAATTTTTTTCTCTGATTAACCTTTACTTTTTACATTGACTTCTATTCTGATCAAATATCAGAGCTGTACAAACAAGGAAAAACTCAATTCCAGTTCAGTGTGATAAGCTACATATGGAATAAGAATTGGTACACAATCTTAGAGAAATGGGGCGGGGGGTCCTGCCGTGTGCACCTCAGCATAATGATCAAATTACTTAGGTGAAGGAAAGACCTGAGTGTTTCCTACCAAGTATCCAGAATTCAATTACACTGAGAGCAAGAAGCCTGGGAATGGGGAGACAGGGGGAGAAGCAGCAGGAGAGGTGGGCCAGAAGCAAATCACAGAGATTTGTACTTAGGCTTAAGGACTTTAGATTTTAGCATGAGGTCACTGGAGAGCCACTAAAGGATTTACCCAGGGAGTAAACCAAGGGTTGCTTCAGCAATTGAACTAAAGTGAAGTGTTTTTCTTCTGGTATTTCCATTTACAGTAAATACTAGACAGTACCCACTAATGCAGAAAATTAGATCTTGCTAAATATAGGAGTGCGAACTCACACTACTTTTTTTAGCACATGTAATATATAACATATATGATGTTTATGAGGTATCAGAACTTTTAACAAAACACTTTATTAATGTGAATTCACTTAATTTTTCCAACATTTGTATTAATATTTCCATTTTACAAACAAGTAAGCATAGGGCCAGGGAGGTTTTCTAGCTTTCCCTAAGTCACACAGCTCTAAATGGTTCCACCAGGCTCCAGAGCCTGTACTCTTTCAACTTTGTTATACTGCTTTCTGAAGTCGAGTCCTGGTTCTGCAGTTATATATATGACTCTTGCTTTACAACTAGTTTTGATTTTTTAATAGATCATACTTTCCTTTCTCGATTCCTTTGTTTATGACAATGATTTATCCAATGTATCTACAGGCTTTTTTAAATGAGATTCCTATAAAATAATATAGCTTAGAACATTTGATAAACTATAAAGTAATAATATAAACTACGTAAGAGCGATTATAAAATATTTAATATAACTCTGTATATAAAAAGAAAAAAAAAAAACAACACCCAAGGGGTTGGCTTGGATAAAAGACAAAAGTAAATACATTTTTCACTGAAGCCTTCAGTCCCCTCACTTGCTAAAAGTAGTATTGCCTAAAAAATATAATACTATGAGTTAAGGCAAAACTGTGTTTTTTAAAACTGCCTTCTATTCCTAAGAGAGCAAGGGGTAATGATTAGCAATAGATAACACTTTGTGAGGGAGGGATTCTCCTTTCTTTCTTTCTTTCTTTCTTTCTTTCTTTCTTTCTTTCTTTCTTTCTTTCTTTCTTTTCTTTTCTTTCTTCTTTCTTAGCATATCTTTTTTTCCAGTTTTATTGAAAAATAATTGACATATATCACTATACAGACGTAATTCATTTTATTGCACTTCACTTTATTGTATATCGTAGATATTATATATTTCATAGACCAAAGGTTTGTGGCAACTGCATCAAGCAAGTCTATCAGCAACATCTTGTCAACAGCATCTGCTCATTTTGTGTCTTTGTGTCACATTTTGGTGATTCTTGCATTATCTCAAGCTTTTTCATTATTATATTTATTACAATGATCTGTGAACAAAGATCTTTGATGTTATTGTTGTAATTATTTTGGAATGCCACAAACTACACCCACAGGGGATGGCAAATTTAAGTGATAAATGTTATGTGTGATCTGACTGCTCCTCTGACTGGCTGCACATGCTCTCTTTCCTTCTCCTCCAGCTTCCCTATTCATTGAGGCACAGCAATACTGAAATTAGGCCAGTTAATAACCCTACAGTGGTCTCTAAGTGTTCAAGTGAAAGAAAGAATTGTATATCTCTCACTGTAAATCAAAAGCTAAAAATTATTAAACTCAGTGAGGAAGGCATGTCAAAAGTGGAAACAGGACAAAAGCTAGGCCTTTTGCACAAAAGTGCTGGCCAAGTTGTGACTACAAAGGAAAATTTCTTGAAGGAAATAGCAAGTGCTATCCAGTAAAGACACCGATGATAAGAAAGCAAAATAGACTTTTTACTGATACGAAAGAAAAAATTTAGGGGTCCGGACAGAAGATTAAACCACCCACAATAGTTCCTTAAACCAAAGCAGAATCCAGAGCAAGGTCATAACTCTCTTGTATTCTCCAAAGGCTGAAAGAGATAAGGAAGCTGCAGAACAAAAGTTAGAAGCTGGCAGAGATAGTTTCTTGAGATTTAAGCAAAGAAACCCTCTCCATAACATAGAAGCAAATCACAAATCTACTGTTGGCTTGATTGTCACTCCTCTTCTTATTTGACCCCAACCAATTAAACGCCAGTGTTTCTCAACTCTCCGGCTAAGGGCAATTTTTTCTCCTACTTCTGTGCACACAGGATTAGTCAAAACGATTTTGCCCAAATTGGCCTTGACTGCGCTAACTCTTCCTCCAGTTGACAGGGATCCTATGTTCACCATGAGCACTTCATTCTTAGACAGATTTTGTACCTTTGCTGCTTTCTTGTCATCTTCATCAGAGTGATGATGTAGAAGCAGCAGTGAGTTATCCAGAAGATCAGCTAATAAGTTCATCTGTAGAAGTGCCTCTATCAAACAACAAATTTTCAATGTAGACAAACAGTCTTATATCGAAGATGTCATCTGGGACCTTCATAGTTAGAAAGGTAAAATCAATGCCTGGCTTGAAAGCTTCGAAGACAGGGTGATTCCCTTGTTACAGACTAAAACAGCTGGTGACTTATGTTGGAACCAATGCTCATTTACCATTCCCTAAATCCTAGGGCCCTTAAGATCTCCTCTGCCTGTGTTCTAGAAATGGAACAACAAAGCATGGATAACAAAGGCACATCTGTTTATAAGATGGCTTACTGAATCTTTTAAGCTCACTCTTGAAATCTACTACACAGAAAAAAAAATTCAAAATATTACTCCTCATTGAGAATGCATGAGATTACTCAAGAACCTGATGGAGATGTACAATGAAATCAATGCTATTTCATACCTAATAATACTACAACATCCATTCTGCAGCCCATGGATCAAGGAGTAATTTTGACTTTCAAGTCTTATTATTTAAGGAATATATTTCACAATGCTGCAAAGGCTATAGATAGTGATTCCTCTGATGAATTTGGGCAAAGGAAATTGAAAGTTTACCAGAAAGGATTCATTATTCTAGATGCATTAAGAACATTCATGATTCATGGAAAGAAATCAATATATAAATATTCACAGGAGTTTGGAGAAAGTTGACTGCAGACCTTCATGGACAACTTTGAGGAGTTAAGACTTCAGTCATGGAAGTCACAGCAGATATAGTAGAAATAGCAAGAGAATTGAATTAGAAGTAGAGTCTGAAACTGTGACTGAATTGGTGCCATCTCATAATAAAACTCGAAGGAATGAGGAGATATTCCTATGGTTGACCAAAGAACGTGGTTTCTTGGGATGCAATCTACTCCTGGTGAAGATGTTGTGAAAATTGCCAAAATAAACAAAGGGTTTAGAATATTACATAAACTTACTTGGTAAAGCAGAAGCAGTATTTGAGAGAATTGGTTCTGATTTTGAAAGAAGTTCAACAAAAAAAAAAAAAAATGAAAGAAGTTCAACTGAGGATAAAATGCTATCAAACAGCATCACATGCAAGAGAAGTAATTTGTGAAAAGTAGAGTTCATTGATGTGGAAAACTTAATTGTCTTATTTTAAGAAACTGCCATAGCCTTCCCATTCTTCAGCAGCCACCTCTCCAATCAGTCATCAGCCATCAACATTTGGCAAGATCCTCCACCAGCAAAAAGATTATAACTCTCTGAAAGATCGGATGATGGCTAGCAATAAAGTATTTTTAATAAAAGTATGTACATTAGTTTTTATATATAATGCTATTGCACACTTAATGAACTACAGTATAGTGTGAACATAACTTTTATATATACTAGGAAACTCATTTGCCTTGCTCTATTGTGATATTTGTTTTATTGTGGTGGCCTGGAGCCAAACCAGCAGAATTTCTGAGGTATGCCTATATTATTAAGTAAGGGCTTACTACTGTCATTTTGTTAATTTCTGAATGCTTTATTGCTCCATTGTTCCTTGTTTCTCATTCTTTTTTGTGTGTATTTTGATGTCTTTTGGTATCAGCATGCTCTGACTTCATTATCACGTTCTTTTGGGAAATTACCACATGGTAACCCTTGAGGTTACATGAGATTTAAATAAACAATTTTAAGGTTTAACAACATATTTTAAACTGATAACAACTCAACTTCAATATAATCCCTAAACTTTATACTTTTCCTCTCCCTCACATTTTAGATTATTGCTATTACAATTTACATGTTTTTCAACTGTGTAACTAGGGGGAACGCCTGGGTGGCTCAGCAGTAAAGCGGCTGCCTTCAGCTCAGGTTGTGATCCCAGAGACCAGGGATTGAGTCCTACATCAGACTTTCTGCATGGAGCCTGCTTCTTTCTCCCTGCCTATGTCTCTGCCTATCTCTCTGTGTCTCTCATGAATAAATAAAGTCTTTAAAAAAATAATTGTGTAACTAGAAACAGATTACTGTAGTTATGGTTATTTTTATTACTTAAAAAAATAAACTAAACTTGTAAGTGAATTATGCACCATTATTACCATATTGCAGAATCTAACTATGACTATATATTTACCATTAATAGTGAAATTTACACAACCTTTTGTGTTTTTACACTATTAATTAGCACCCTTTTACTTCGACTCACATAACTCCCTTGAGCTTTTTTTGTAAGGCAAGTCTGGTGGTAATAAACTCCCTCAGCTTTTGTTCGTTTGAGAAAGTCTTTATCCCTCCTTTGTTTCTGAAGGACAGGTTCATCAGGTATAGAATTCTTAATTGACGGGTATTTTTTTTTTTCTGTATTTTGAATATGTCATCTCTCCTGACCTGAAAGGTTTCTGCTGAGAAGACTGGTGAAGGTCTTATGGGGGTTCCCTAGTATGAAACATCTCTCTCTTCTCCTGCTGCTTTTAAAATTATTTCCTAATCTTTGAAAACTTAATTATAATGTGTTTCAGCATACCCTATTTCAGTTCAACCTATTTGGAGTCTTTTGGGCCTCATGGACCTGGATGTCTATTTCTCTTTGCAAGTTCAAAGAGTTTTCATCCATTATTATTTAAATATATATTCTGTCCCTTTTTGTCTTCTTCTTCCGGAATTCCCATAACGTGAATGTAAATATTATTTCTTTTCATTGTAGGTTTTCTTCTTTCTTTTTTCCTCCTCTGACTGATTTCCAATATCCTATTCTCTAGGTTAGTTATTTCTTCTTTTGTATGGTTGAGTCTTGAGTCTACTTTTGATAATTTCTACTGAATTCTGCAGTACAGTTAATGTATTTTTCATTTCTATTGACAGCTTTTCCTTGTCAAACTTCTTGTTCCCGAATTGTTTTCCTAATTTCATTTAATTGTGCATATTTCCTTGTAGTTCACTAAACTTCCCTAAGAGGATTATTCTGATTTACTTATCTGGCCTTTCATAGATCTCCATTTCTTTAGAGTCAATTACTAAAGCTTTATTAGATGTATTTGGTAACTTCATATTTATCTGATTTTTTTGTGATCCTGGACTCCTTACACTGTATCTGCACATTTGAGTAATGGGGCTCCTCTTCCAGACTTCACAGGTTTGCTCTGACAAATGCAGTTCTTCATCAGTCAGCTAAGTTGGGATTTTTGAGTGTGGCTCTTGGTAATGTCCTTGCACAGGTAATGCCTGCTATTATGGTCTATTTTGGGACAGGTAGCTGTTTGAGCTCTGAGGATGGGGACAGGGGTTGTACTGTTGGCTGATAACAGCTGGATAGGACTGCTGGCTTTGTTGTATACATAGTGAGGCTGTTGATGGAGTCCACAGCTGCCCTGATCTCTGGTAAGACTTACTAGACGGTCAGGACTGAGTACTATATTTAGTAGCAAATGAGGTTATTAATTTGCTTCCCTAACTTGTCAGGACAGGACCCAGGGATGTATATAGCTCATCGTTTGCATACCTGAATCAGGTATGACAGTGTCTTCAATTACTTGGTCAAATAAGGCCAACAGTTTTGCTTTATAGATGGGGAAAGACACCGGCTGTGCACCCTGCTCAAGTGCCACTGTATGTAGGGCTGTTGGATGGGCTACACAGTCTCCCATGTGCCTGTTAGGTTCCCTTGTTGGACAGGTTGAGGGAGGTATACAGCACTGAACAGAAACGCAAATCAGATTTCCTGTTGGGGTGCAGTAGAAGAAACAACTCCAAAGCCAGTAAAGCTCTTTGTCATCTTAACTCAAGCTGACCTAGGTCCAAAGTCTCTTAACTGAACACAGCCACTGGCTTAGTTCTGCAAACTATTGGCTTTGCCTGTCTGCATCTCAGTGTAAGCTGAGACAGCCTCACAGGCCACACAGCCTCCAGGAGTTGTCTTCAGCCCTTCTGGATTGGGATGTTAGGACACTCTACACAGAAAGTGGTCAGGGCTACAAGTGAACTGGGCAGAAAACATCCTTTGAACTGTATATGAAGTTTTGTATGTATTTTCACTATACTTCCTGCTGTTGGCGGAATAAGCCATTACTCAGATGAGGAGGTCAAAAATAACTTTAGATGTCTGGAGGATTTTAGTCAATAGTCTCTCCTGGTCTAGAATTGTTACAGTCAGACTACCTGCGGTTGAATGCAGATTTCTACCACTTTCAGATTTGTAACTGTAAGTTATTTAATCATTCCCTGCTCATTTTCCTCATGTGTAAAACCAAAATACTATTATATAGTTATATTATATATATTAGTACATATACTAATATTATGATATTAGCATATATTATTATATACTACTAAGACTTAGTAGTAGCAGTAGTATATATAAGTAATTATATATAATAATAAAATTATCATTATTATTATGAGCTTGTTTTGATGAAAAGAAATCTATCTATATATATATAAACTACTTAGTACAAATGTCTGAAACACTATGTCAATAATCAATGTTAGCTATGATTATGATATACAGGTATATGCTCTCATTAGTATGCAAATATACTCATACATTTCATAAGCAGTTCTAAAAACAGTACATTCTAAACTTCCTTACACCTGTTTATGTTCACCTATATAAAAAAGATAAGCCTTCACAGAATTATATTAAAACCTTTCTAAAAATATAAAAATGTTATACTTCCTCATACAATTTTAAGTTCTGAATTGAACAGACCAGAAAATTTTATATTTCAGACTAAAAGATTGGTGTCAAATTATAATGTCGGTCATTTTTTTTAGGAAACTTCTAAGAGGGGATCCCTGGGTGGCACAGCGGTTTAGCGCCTGCCTTTGGCCCAGGGCGCGATCCTGGAGACCCGGGATCGAATCCCACGTTGGGCTCCCAGTGCATACAGCCTACTTCTCCCTGTGCCTGTGTCTCTGCCTCTCTCTCTCTCTCTCTCTCTCTCTCTCTGTGACTATCATAAATTAATTAATTAATTAATTTAAAAAATAAAAGTAAAAAAAATTAAAAAAAAAAAAAAGGAAACTTCTAAGAATTTAATTCTCCCAACTATCCATTGGGTCCTTTCAATGACTATCTATTTACTCACCTATCTATCTGTCTATCAGGTAAAACTGACAAAATACTGTGCTTGGACTACATTTCTAAAAGGTCTAAGATTATCTCTTAATATGTTTTGTGGCTAATAAGCAACATATGACTTCTACCTGGGGAATAATGAGATAAAATGCAACATTTACAACCCATGATCCTTATATTGATGTTTTTTCCTCTCTTTCCTAATCAAACTCCAGTATTTAAAAGCAAATAATGAGGAAACCAGGAGAAAATTCAGACAACATCATGTCATTGAATTTTATTTTAGATAGCTCTATGGAAAATTTGCACATGCAATTCTTTTTTTAGATTGTTTTCCTGTCCCAATTTCCCTTTAATCATCCAGTGCAAGGGATATGATGACCTGTGATTGTGAAATCTTCCCTCAAAGAGCCTATATTTAGTAGTGGGGGAAATACGGGAACTTATATCTGTTGTCTACCTGCTTTGCTCTAGGAATTTTATTAAACAACATATATATATTTTTACTTTATTTTTGCAACAACTCTATGAGTGTGTGTTAACATTTCAACTATGTGGAATCTGAGGTAGATGGTTCAGCACCATACTACTAATCCATGATAGAGCTCATTTCATGGGCTTTATATCTCCCATTCTACACTATCCAGTAAGAAGTATAATTATTGTGAAGTTAACTAAAATCAAACTACAGGGCCTTCAAGGACATGGTATTAAGGCATTGATGAAGTGTTCATTAAATCCATAATTTGTTAGATTTGCAGAAGTAAGATATTTTTATATTCCTTTTCTTAACAAAGTTTCCTCTCATAAGTTTAAAAACAAAACTGTTGCACACAATGCCCTCAGGTATCCTGATCCTTACCCAGGAAGTACGGTGTTAACATGCATGCACTATGCAGAGTATTAATCAGACACACTCCCAAAACTTTCATTTGCAAACTGTTCTACTAACTAGAAAGTTGTTTCATCTTGTTTGTTCTCTACAACAATCATGTAAAGTAGGCAGGACCAAATTACAAATAAATGAACTGAAGCAAAAAAAAAAAAAAAAAACCTAAATGAGGGTCCTCAGAACTTAGAAATTAGGGTTGGGAAGCAATGGATATCAGCCAAAAACAAAACAAAAACAAACAAAAAAAAACAAAAACAAGACTAGTTTTTTTTTTTGAATTTCAAAGTCAAAGTTTCTGTATTTGCTTATTTTTCTGTAATTGTATAACATTTAATCATTTTTTTATTTTTGTTTCATAAGCTTAAATCAAAAAAAGTGACTCCAATTCTGTAAGATTAATTAGTTCTATTGTTATTACTGTTATTATTGCCTTGCTCCTCGTTCCAGAGAAATCATATATGATAGTTTGAAACTGGACATGGTTCAAATCCTTCAGACACAGCAGTTTCCAAGTATTTTCTGCTTTTCTCAGAGGGCTAGTTGTATACTTTTGTAGGAGAGTCATTACACTGCCCGGAGTAAAACTCTTGAAGGAGAAAAGAGTCCACTGCTATCTTCCACAAGACCAGGTGGCCAGCCTCACCTGTTCAGAGAGCACACAAGGCAAGGGAGGACTCTGGGTGAAAGCCAGAATTTGGCTCACAGAGAAAGCTCCTGCTGAGGACTGCTGGGCTAAACCAGTGCCAGCCGGATCTACCTGCTGAGTTTGTCTTTCCACAGAAAAGACATTAACAAGCATCTTGGAATAGGAAGTTACAGCCAGTGCAAAGAAAATAAGTGAGCTATCTTATAAGAAACACAAAACTCACAGAGACAGCTTAAATTCTTGTATTTCTGATGTATGAATTAAATAAACAATGTATGACTTAGTTTGACACGATATGCTCTTTCCATTTAGAGACTGAGTCCCATGATTAATTTAACAGAAGACACTTGCTTGTCACCCAGTTTGACATCATGACTTCCTTGGGGGTGTTGGAACATAACAGGCATGAGCTAGTATCCTCTTATCTTGCTTTGACTTTATATGAATGGAGTGTCTGATAGGAAAGGTGAGAGGAAGGAGGATTGGAGAGAGAGAGAAAGGAAGTGAAGGAAGAAAGGAGGGTTTGAAGGAAGAAGGGGGATAGGGGAACAGAGATGTGGCAGATAAAAATAAGAGTGTGACATTATTATAAGAGAAAAAAAAAAGACACAACCCATTTCTCAGTAAAAGAACAGACTGTATTTTCTCTAAATCTTCCAATACTTAGCCCGAAACATGTTTCCAAGTAGGAACATTTTCTCACAAAGCATATGCAAAATATTTCAACCCTCAGGTTTTGGCTTTTTGATTTTTTTTTTTTTAACCAGAATCATTTACTTAACAGAGTTATGGGCCCAGTTTAGTTGGAACCGAAGACATGTGTGATGGATGGAGAAGATGGCCTGGGCAATAGTCCAGTAACTAAAACAGAATTAGAATCATCACAGACACTTTAATCCCAATTATTTAATCTGCGGGGTGTCTAACACCACAAGTATTTGGCATGACTCAACAAAACAGTAGAGTTTACAGAGAAACAGAAGAATAAAAAAAAAAAAGAAAACTAAACTGATGTCAAAATTAACTAAAGAGGTTTTTTTTCATTAGGTTATGATTTATATCCTCAGAGTAAAAGTGAAAAATATAAAATTAGAATATGTGTGTGGGGGAGAAGGGTAATGGTATTTTTAAAAATAATATACAAAATAAAACCTAAGCACTTTTATTAATATCAAGGTCAGAGTGATACCACCTTGACACTCCTCCTTACTCTTTGTTTCAGCCTCACTGTGATCTTTCTCTACACCCCCAAATGTGTCCATGTGCACCTGCACCATCACCTGGTCAAATTACTACACTCTGCTTAACAAATATACCACAATTAAAGCCATGAACACATGAGGAAAGAATGCATGTCCTAGGGTTGACTTTTGACCAACAAAATTTTGTATCTTCTCCAATAGTTTATGAAACAATGTAAATGATACTAATAAAGTAACCCATAAGCTGATCAGAGACTAAAGACTGTAGTTCTTACAGGAAAAGAAGAGCTGGAATAAATCTTGATTACAAACAGAACCTACTAGGTTTTCCTTAACTGCAGTACATTATAAACGGTGTTCTAAAGGCGAAATTGACACACATTTTCAAAAAGAAATTTCCAGCAATTTCTAAATAGTAGAAATAGCTTCTTAGGGTTTCTTTAAATCACTAAAGATAAAAAAAAAAAAAAAAAAAAAAAAAACATTTAAAAATTATATTCACACTAAGACAGCTAATAAATGTCATCATGCTAAACCAGAGAGTTTTCAAAAACCCCAAGTGGTACACCTACTACATTAGTTTTATTTTATGACTTTGTAACACCTGAGATTCTCATTAGAGATAGTTGAAAGATTTAAGCTTTTACAAAAGGAAAAAAAAATAACAAGACTATAAATTACCACACATTTCACCAGACACCATACAAATCCTTATGTACCTTACAGTGCCTTTCCTTTTTAAATATTTATTGCTTTCACTAACAGATTATATTAAGTAAGAATTTTATAGATGATGATGAAAGAAGCTAAAAGGGAATTTAAAAATCTTTATTTCTCATGAAATGCACTGATTAGAATTACATTTTAAATCATTTCATTGTTTTCTATTATTATTGTAATATAAATTTTAAATTAGAGCCACCTCTTGATTTTATGTGATCAGAATAAATGGAATGAATAAATCCTATATCTGTGGAAATTTATAGCATCAGAAGATGAAAATTCCAATCAGCTTTCAATACTCAAGAATACCTGTGCCACTATCTATTTGTACCTTGATTTATGAACAATAATTTCATAGCACAATTTATGGCATTACTGATTTTACCGCTTTTGTGGAAAGCTCTTCATTATGATACTTGCATATGTTAATAAATGTATTATCAAAAATGAACTGTTCTCTAAAATTTGAATTTAAAATTTTAAACATTTTTTTCTTCATCTAAGTAAATTTTTTGACTTGTTCAAACACTTTCAAATCTATTTCAATAACTCTGTATAAAGAAATGTCTGGAAAGTCAGAAACTAAAAAGAGAAAAGTAAATATATGATAAAGGGAGACTGTTCTAAATACTTATACTAATTGTTTTGGAAGTTCAAACCAAATACTTAACAATGAATCATTTAGTTTTAAATTTAAAGACTTTTAATAGAACCAATAAAAGACTTTCACATGAATAACTGGCAAATCTTCCAGTTTTCTCATTGCTATATAGTTCTTTAAAAATTATTATGAATAGATCTGAGATTTTCTTATCTATTTCTTATAACAAATACCTCTTTACTGAATAAAAAACATTGTGTTTATTACTTTAAAGATATATATATATATATATATAAAGCTTCTTAAAATATGAAACATTTGAATCTGTATTTACAAAGCCTTTAGAACTCATTTTTATTTTTTAGCTACCTTTGTAGACACTCATAGAAACGTTAAGTGTACCACCTAGTCTGGAATAAAACATAGCATAAAATTTTTAATGTGAATTTAAAATACCACTAGGTGTGCTTATGTATACAGTAGACTAGGATAATTCCCTTGAAGAAATCACTACCTAACCAACTGATTATATAAATTTTGCCAAAATAACAAAACATGTATTTACCCAGTAGAGCTACCAGTAGGATCTATTCTGCTCTACAGATAAATACATACTCACCAGAGATACTAGAACTGCAAGAACCATTCTGAGTGTCTAAGTTGATAATTTACATTTTTAGCTTCCATATTGCTTTTATAGTAAAAATTTATTCTTCCCAGAAAGGAAAAATGGACAAATACTGCAATCAATTTTTAATGGTTTATAATAAGCAAGGCTGCATATTCAAACTTCAGTTAATTTTGATGTTTTATGAAAACAATTGTAAAACTACTCTAAGATGGTCAAAAATGGCATCAATCGTGTTTCAATAATCAGGTTACCTCTGCTAATTTAAATTCAAACTACTCATTAGTAAAATGAAATATATATGGTAATTTAAATGCAAAAAAATGAAATATAAAGAGTCACCAATACTTTCTACAGCAGTTATATCTTTAAGATATTAGCAGCACAATTTTTAAAAAAAGAACATTAAGCTTTACTCATATAAGTAAAAGTAGCTATAGTTAGTTAATACAACATAATAATGAGTATCATAGTCTATTTTTATAGTCAAAAGTAGAAAGGTTTCTTCCAAATGAAAGAGAAATTAATTACTCATTCAAGCAAATACATAAGAAAGCACTCCAAACAAAGGAGATTCAAGTGGTCAAGTCAATTAGCAAAAATGTAGTGAAAATAACTAAAGCATAGTCATTTTCGCAACAGTAGCAACACTGAATAAAGTCTAATATTTAAGTAAATAGTTTGGGGATGTTTGTCTATAAATAGCTGTATCACCTATTTTGACATCTTATGTAGAAATAGTCTAAATGGTCACATTTTGTAGAGACGAGTATTAATTGTATAAATAATGGAAAGTACAGTAATGCAT
Source organism: Canis aureus (assembly GCF_053574225.1). Classification (NCBI taxonomy): domain Eukaryota; kingdom Metazoa; phylum Chordata; class Mammalia; order Carnivora; family Canidae; genus Canis; species Canis aureus. Next base: position 59,862,633 of record NC_135624.1, read on the forward strand.
TTCTAAATAAAAAAAATTAAGCTCTTTTATATCCTATGTAGATTGAAATAAAGAGTTAATAATATTTATAACTGGTCATATTACAGAAAGAATATTTTCAATAAAAAAAGAAAATTCCATTGTAAATACAGGTATTGTCCACCCTTTTCTCTGTCTTATATGAGGAAATGAAATCCTCTTACCTGTCACCCTAACACCTAAGATCTTTGTCTACCTCAAAAAAAAAGCTTAAAATTAAAGAGTCAACCCTCTGCCCCCCTTTCATGGTTTATGAAGCAAAAAACCAAACTCTTTATGGCTTCTTCTCCTCCCAATCACCTAAGATTCAAATAAGGATAATTGCTCTCTTGTTTTGTTCAGTAGTGTCCTGGCGAGGGAATGATTTTACTGTCCCTTTTCTGTGGGGTCCCGCCGTTTTATCTAAAAGGAGATGAATTATAACAGGATGACAAGGCCACAAAACAAAGCCATTTAGTTTTACAAATCTATTATGTCCTCTAATCTGTTTTATGGGCCTGGTCCTATTATAAACCAAGAAAAACTCTAACACCAACTCTTTTTTCCTTTCTTCCCATTGAAAACATCTACAATTTTATGATTGTTTAACAGTTTAGCCTAAAATTCTTTACGCCCTGTGTGTGTGTGTGTGTGTGTGTGTGTGTGTGTGTGTTTCTCCCAAGAGCCCATCCACCCCACTTTCTGAAACATACAAAACATTCAGAGACAAGAAACTGGACTTTTCAAATACAAACTGCTGACAACTGTCAGAAGCACTTTACTGGGACATTACTGACTGTAGCTTCAATGAATTAAGCTTGATTCACTGCGGGTGAATCATTTTCAATGCAGAGCTGTTCAGCAGTAATTGGCCAAGAATCCCTGCTGCGAAAAGCACTTGTCAAATAATGCTTGTTTACAAATATATCTCCAGACAGCAAAAAGTGGCAGTTACTGAATAAGTTCAGGGCCACCTCCAATATTCATAACAGTGGACATGCTTTCTCTACTTATTAAATCTATTAACATTTTCACTTGTTGATATACTTGCTAATGTTTGTCCTGCTTGATCAATCTTAGAGATAAGTTTCTTGCTAAATATGCCTCTGGATTATTTTATAATAAAATTGTTTCGTATTACACTGTACTTCAAAGGTTTCTTCCACATGCAATTAATGCCAAATATACGTAAAAAGACAACTAAAGATATATTTATCTTATCTTAGAATTCAGTCTAAAGAGTACATTTTCCTCTTACTGTCTTTTATCCAACATATCCTAACATTTATTCCAACTCAATTTAACATTCTAGATATATATTTGGCTTTTTCTGTTCAGTTCTGTTTATTTGTGTCTACCAAAGTTAAATTTTAAAAATGGCTAGAATCCTAATTATGAATGTAAACTCACCTTTATTTCTATCTGCTTTGAATTTTTTCTCACAGAAAGGGAACATTCATATCATACACATATATAACATATATTATACACACACACACACACACACACACACATAGTCTGAGAAATCACTAAGTACCCATAGGTTGCAGAAGACAAAGTATAAGAGAACAAGTTATTAATGGATGCAGTGCATACATCAAATCTTTCTGCCACTGATCTTCCAAAGACCTCCCAGAAATAATCACAAAAACTCCAGTTGGAATCTTTAAATAGGGATCCCTGGGTGGCGCAGCGGTTTGGCGCCTGCCTTTGGCCCAGGGCGCGATCCTGGAGACCCGGGATCGAATCCCACATCGGGCTCCCTGCATGGAGCCTGCATCTCCCTCTGCCTATGTCTCTGCCTCTCTCTCTCTCTCTGTGTGACTATCATGAATAAATAAATAAAATCTTTAAAAAAAAAAAAAAAGGAATCTTTAAATAAATAAACTGCTATCAATATCTTAATATATTATTGTTCGATTCATAATAATACTTGCATGGAGAGACAAAAAGAAGGGGAGAGCATAAATTTTATAGAACAGAAGCAATGCTCTGAGAGGATACTAATGGGAAGGTGGAAAACTGTTGGGTAGAGATGGAATGAATGAGACGAAGTCATAGATATCATTACGATTTTATTTCCTACTGTGTGAAATAGTGATAGACCCCCGCTAGCCCCACCTCGCTACAGCCCAAGTTGTGCTGCGTTCTAGTAGCTGGCATAAGGACGATACAACCTGTGGTTGTTAGGTCTGTGATATCAACCAGTCTACCTTCCAGAAGATTTGAGCTCTGCTTACATCACCTTAAGAGGCCGGTGCTATTTCCTGGCTTCCCTTCAACTCCCCCTGCCTCTTGCCCTGGACGCAGTCTCGGCCCCTGTGCCCACTCGGCGTCACCCTCCCTGAGACTTCATTTTTCTCCCCTTCCCTAACCCAGAGCTTCTACTCCCTTTCATCTCTACATAAACCCCTTCCCTCATCACACCTGGGGGGGAAAAAAAAAAACACTGAAATATAATGGGAAATTCATCCTGGGAAAGGATGAATGGCACTACCATTACTGTTACTCTTTCAGTCTAAACCAGATGCCCCTTCCGGTGGAAGAGGACAGTTCAGAAAAGGACTCCAAGCCGTGTCATAATCCTCCGGACTTCTCGCATAATGAATCTAACATGCGGGGTTAATCCAAGGACTACGACTTAAAACACTTTTTCAACTTTCTGGGGAAGGGAGGAAAATGCAAATCGCTTGGGTTCAGCCTGGGAGATGGCGATGCCACGGCTCGATGCCTGGATAGGTGGATGGATGGATGGATGGATGGATGGATGGATGGATGGACGGACGGATGGATGGATGGATGCACGGGCAGAGCGAGCTACTCAGGGTCTAGGTCGGACGTACGACCACGCGTAAGGATCAAGAGGGAAGTTCATGGGGTGGGGCCGGGGGTCGGCCCCGCTTCCACGCGGTCCCCGGGGCTGGCAGCGCTCCTGGACCAGCTCGGCGCGTCCTGCTGCAGCCCCACCACCCGTGCGAGTCACGGGGACACGCGCGACCCGAAGGCTGCGGCTTCATCTTTCCGGGCCAGCGTCCCCAGCCCTGGGAGTGCAAGGCTGTGTGCACGTCCTGTGCCTCCTCGGGGCACGCGGAGCCTCGGAGCGAGACCCCAGCATCCGGGCCGGGGGGAGCCCACCGCCTCTTGCAGCCCGGCCCCGCGTGTCAGATGCCACAGCCCCCAGCCCCCAGCGCCATCCTCGAGGCAGGAGCTCGCGAGCAGGGACCCGGCGCGCTCCGGGGGTTGGGGCCGGGGCGGGGGGAGCGAGGGCGGAGGGCCCAGGCGCGGAGCTCGGCGCGGGAGCAGCGGGCGCCGCGCAGGTGCTGCTCCCCCGGGGCCAGCTCTGCCGCCCGGGCCACGCGGAGACCCCCCCCCGCCCCGGGCCGGAGCGCAGGATTGGGGGTGGGGAGGACGCCTGGGGGCTCCAGGACGGGGGGCGGGGGCGCGGGGCTTCTCCCTCCCGCGGACACCGGCCGAGACAGCAGCCCCGCGGGTCTGCGCAGCAACTTCCCGGCAGCAACGCTCCCCGCCCCGTCCGCCTCCCGCATCCCACCTTCCCGCCTTCTTCCACTTTCTCAGCGCGACCACGAGCCCCCGAAGTGAAGGGTCCCCCGCAGCGTGGGGCGCCTCCCGTCCTTGTCCTTCGCCGTTCCCCTCCCTCGACAAATAGCAGCTCTCCCCACCCACCCCGAAGAGCAGCTGGGGATGCCCTAAATAACAGCTTCCAGAAGGCACTCCCCCCGCCCCCCCAAAAAAAATAAAATAAAATAAAATAAAAAATAAAAGCAGCAGCCAGCCACCGCCACGGCGCGGCCCATCACCGGCCTCACCGAACGGCTCCGCGAGGCCCGCGCTCCCTCCCGACCCCGCGGCCGCTGCGCCTCCCGCAGGTCCCGCTCCTGCGAGCCCGAAATGTCACTTCCCCACGCGCTTCAAGTGCGCAGCAGCCGCGCCCCGCCTTGGGGCGCGGGTGTCGGACCCCGCTTCCCCCCGCCCGCAACTTCCCAGCCCGGGTCCGCACCAGCTCGGGCCCCGGCGCCCGCAGCCACGCGCGGCGGACACCTGCGAATTCGGATGCGGGGCGCGCCCCGGGCCGCGGTCCCCGCCCCCGCCCCCGCCCCCGCCCCCGCCCTACCTTCGCTGCTGGGGCTGGCCAGGAGGGTCCGGAGCGCGGCGCACAGGAGGAGGCACGTGCACAGGGGGGCCCTGCGCGGAGCGGAGCAGCAGCCGGCCAGGGACGCGGGCGCGCCGGGGGCGCCGGGGGTGCCGGGGGTGCCGGGGGCGCCGCCGCCCGGGGGCCCCGAGCCCCGCATCCTGTCCCGCGCCGCTCGGTCCCCGGCCCCGGCCCCGGCCCCGGCCCCGGCCCCGGCCCCGGCCCCGGGCGGCGGGCGCGGGAGGCTCTTGGTCCTGCGCGCTCCCCGCGGGGTCCTCCGCGTCCCGGCGCGCGGCTCGGGTCCTCCGCGGCGGCCGAAGTTTGCTGCCGGCTCCGGTCTCCCTCCTCCTCGGGGCCCGAGGAAACACTCGCTCCGGCTGACGGTGCAGGTGCGGACCGGACCCGAGGGCGTCGGGAAGCTCCCGCGTCCCGCTTCCCTGCCTCTCGGGGCTTGCCCGGCGGAAGGTCTCTAGGATGCGCTCCCGGGCGCGGCGGGAGGCGAGAGGCTCTCGGCGAAGTCAGGAGGAGCTCCTCGGTGGGGACACAGGAGGAAAGGGACGGCGCGGCCGAGGGTCACGGGAGGAGGCGCCACGAGGCGGGAGAGGCGCGCGGAGGAGCGGCTGCGGGCGTCGGGGGCCGGGGGCCGGCGGGGGAGCTGCGGGGGAGGAGCCGGCGGCGCCGGGCGGCTGCGGAGCCCGCGGCCCGGGCAGGCGGCGCGCGAGGCGGAGGGCGAGCTGGGCTGTGCGCCGCCACCGAGCGCGCCTCCGCGTCCGAGCCCCGCCGCCGCCCCGCCCCGCCCCGCCCGGCCCCGCCCCCGCTCCCCGCCCCGCCCCCGCCCCCGCCCTCTGCGGCTCGGGCCCCGCCGGGAGCGTCCGCGGCGCGTGCGAGCGGCTCACGCCGAGTCACACCCCCGCGGAGGCCGGGATCGGGAGGCTGCGCGGGGAGCGTCGCCTGGCGCGGCCCGGGAAAGCGCGTCTTGCCCCCCGGAGCGCTGGGGCGGGAGCTCCGGACGGCGCATCCCCCGGAGACGGCGGCGCTGGGAGGCGCTGGGAGGCGCTGGGAGGCGCGGGCCCCGGGGCTCGGCGCGCTGCGGGCGGCCAGCGCAGGCGGGGGGCATCAGCCCAGCGGGCCGCGGCCGGTGCCCGCCCCGCACCCCCGCCCGGGCCTCCAGGACGCCGGCGGCTGCCGTGGCTACTCAGGCGGCGTCTCCTGCAGAAGTGAAGTGTGGGATCTCTCCATACGGACACCGTGAGTATGGCTGAAGCTTTCGGGGAGTCACAGAACTGGACTTCCCGAGCCCCGGAACGCGCCCCGTTACCTGGGCTGCGAGGATTCAGCCCATCGATCTCATTGGTCGGACGTGTTAGAACTTCAGGACTCCTCGACTCGCAGCCCTGGGCCGTGAGTTCCCGGGAAGCTGGCACGGCCCACGTGACGCCGGGGGTGCCAAAAGATTATTCTGATTTCGTGTTTTCCACTGCAGGAGAGACTTGCAAACTAATGACCGGACACACACACACACACACACACACACACACACCCTGGTTTAAAGCAATTGACTTTTTCTGTGCTTCGCCTCTATTCTGTGTTCTCTTGCTTCAGTATTTTTCTTCAATGTGCTCATTCATGCTCCCAAAGAGGCACATCTGGAGGGGGATTGTAGCAAATGCTGCAACTAAAGCATGTGCGTACGAAGTGTGAGTTGGGAAGAAAGGTACCTCGTTCGATTTTGTGTATGGTGACTGCTGTGAAGATGGGGTTTGCATTCACACCTAATGAAGGGGAGTCCGCTCACCAGCTCTGACCTCTAGAGCCCTGTTTGTCTCCGCAATAAATTTCTCATCATCTTTAGCTGATGACATTTATTTTCTGCTTGACTATGTGCAGTAAAGATGAAAGAATAAAGAGGCAGTGATGCAATTTTATAAAGAGATGGAAGCTCATCTTTGATTTTTTTTTTTCCCTGAAACCTTTTGGCACCAGAAATCTAAAAGCAGCTTCTTTTATTGTAGTGTGTTCCAAATGCAAGAGGTGAATTTAAAGAAATGGCAGTGAAATCAGCCTTTCAGTGTGGCAAAAAAAAAAAAAAAAAAAAAAAAAAAACCCTCACGGTGACGGGCAAAGTTGAATCTTATATTTCTATTTGAAGACCATTGAAAATGTAAACTCCTCCCTCCAAATCATAGTTGATTTACTTAAACATACCTAAACAGAATATCAACCAAGTTATCTAATGCCTACAGATACATAATAATGCTAATATGAAATACAGGCAGTTTAATGGGACTTTGAGCTTGTCGCGTTACTTCTTTCTGTAGGTCTCAGTATCCTCATCAAAAAATGAGGGATTTGGAGAAAATGATCTTCAAGTTCCCTTTTCTTGCATATCCTTTGCATTTCTGTTACACCAACCTGTTCACCTATCTCCAATTATTTATTATTGATTACAAAATTATTAGATTTCCGCAGCCTAAGATTGAAAATATTCTACTACCAATATCTTAAATAATATTTCTATTTTGCTTTATCTTAAAATTTGAATTCAGTGTCCTTTAAATTGCCTCACACCTCTTTGTTTTTTTATGCCTGTCACTACATCTCACAGAAGTTTCATCTCCTAAAAATATTTAACAATCTCCTCTGGACACCTACTCACACATACACATCTCTGTCATCAAAAATCCTATCCAGTATCCAAAGAGAATAAGCATTCCAAACTGATCTTTTCACAAAAAGAAGTGATTTGGTTCTACTTTTCCAAGGATCCATAGCTTATGATTTATGTCAATCAACACAATTGCAACATATTCTGAATGAAAAACTGGAACAAATTCTCAAACAACTCCAAGTTTATATATTGGGATAAAAAAGAATTAAACTGGGTATGTCAGAAAAATTCAGGACACTGTTCACTGTGGTGGGTAATGATGTCATCTCCTACCCAAGATAGTTAACTCCTTACCTTAAGTGGCTAAGACTATAGAAAACCAAATCCTTCGTTTTCTTCACCTTAAATAGCAGCCATCTTTTCGTGGTTTAATGATGTTTGTCATATATCCTTGAAAGAATGAACAGCTGTGAAATGGATCTCCAGTTACAGCAATGAAAGAGTTAATCAGACAAGGCAATGAGGATGGTTTGATTTGGGCCTTAAAGAGATCTTATATCTGGTCATGTGTTGTTTTTGTGGAATGTAGATACTCTCTTAGCACTCTCTTAGCATACTTACATTGCAGGAAAACTAGATTTGTCTTTTTCCTTAATACTTACTGCTTTGCACCAGAACAGGCTAAAATATCAGTAGGAGCTTGGAAGTCCTATTGTTTGCATTTCTCTTGCTTGGGATAACTGCTATGGCTTCAGAAGGTGAAAGTGGCTGAAGTCTCCCTAGATTTTACCTTGGATGTGGCTTTTTACTAAGCTTTCATGAAGAAAACTCAGAATCACCTTGATAAGACACCTTGAAAGGTTATTATCCTAAAAAAAGGTATTATAGATAAGTTCAATATATTAATAACCCTGAATATATATCCACTGAATTCAGAGTAGAACAACAAAAGCAATTATAAGCAGAATTATAAGCAGAATTGCTAGTAATTACTGAAAAATTGCTATGTGTGAGGCACTCATTATATGTTGTTTTACATTAATTTATTTTACTTAATGCTGACATTTCAACCATATCACTATAATTATTAGCCCCATGTTAATGATGAGAAGACTGAGGAAATGAGGCTAGGCAATGTGAGCAGTCCCACAGTCTCACAGCTACTAAGATGTGGCAATTTAACCCATGGCTCTCACTCTGTGTAAGAAAATTGTAACAGAAGTAAAGAATAAATTTGAAACCAGTTTTTCAGAAGGAAAAAGGAATAGAGGACTGCCCCCCCAAATTCTGTATTAATGGGAACAATTAATGAAAAAATTTCTAATCTTTAGGTTCACCTAAATCCAAAAGCAACTAGTCAAATAATATAGTTCAAGTCAGATCAATGAATAGGAGAAATAAAAAACAAGGGAGCCTATATAAGCATTATTTGGGGAAAAACACTGTCTCATATAAACAAAAACATGCATGCCATTTGTGTACAATGGAGAGACAATGGACCAAATCAAGAACAAGGTGTAGACAGATAACATTAGCACAAACTGATTGCCCAAAGTCTATTAAACTATGGTAGGAGACATAGCAAGTCTTTACAAAAATAAGTAAGACTTTGGAAACCAAAGAGCATTTTTTTTTCCTAAAATATTATGTAGTATTGGTAATTGTTTTTTACATTATTCTTTTAAATGTTTTTATCAGTTAGCTACATGCTCTCTTTGGGAGAATTTTGGCGAAAAAGTAAAAGCAAAGCAAAATTTTAACCCATGGTAGATTTTAGATACGAAATTACAGGATAGCCTAATGAAACCATAAGATACACTAATGAAGTTAATTTGTCAAGTCCATGATTTCCTGAAGAGGATACATATATGGTGATGTTAATTATTTTGACCCCAAAGGAAAAGGCTAAAATATATTTAAGCAATCAATAGCTCTTAAAGTTCACACCAAGAAAATGCTAATGTATTCATTATTTTTATGTTGCATTTTAATGTAATTAGCATAAAACAGATAGTATTTTAATTTTTATCCATAGTTAATCTTGTTTAACAAGTTTTTCGAAGTCCTCAAATCACTCCTCCCTACTAATGACCCCCATTTTTACTATTAATGTATGATTTAGTTATATTTCAATTTAATTGATTATCAAGTATTTGATTTAAAAATAAGGGATAGTTTTAATAAGTTAATAAGGGTTTAAATATATTAATTATCTCATTACTTAACAATACATAAAATATTATAATAAAAGCAAAATTTTAAGGAGAAAAACAGCTTTTTAAGGTAGTGAAACTATCATGTATGATGATGTCATGGTGGAATATAACATGTATTTGTCAAAATGCATAAGGTACAACATCAAGAGTGAACTCTAATGTAAACTATGGACTTTAGTTAATAACAATATGTCAATATTGGCTCATCAGTTGTAATAAATGTCACCTTTACATCTTAAAAAATTTAAATAAATATGTTTCTATCATATTCAATCCTCATTTTTTGTCTTTTTTATGAATATCAAGAGCATGATAAAATCCTCCACTGTCAACAAGTATTAATAGAGAATTTTGTAGCAAAGAATAGGAGCAAGATATTTAAATGAATTACAGAGAGCCCAAGAGGTTTTTATTGGTGGTGGTGGTGGTGGTGGTTGCTTTATTCTCTAATCATTCCTAGATCAATGTGTGAGTTTGCTGACACTTCAGTGCAGCAGGAGGCCAGTGCTGCTGTAGTTGATGAGGAACCAAACCGACCTGCCATGAAGTTCTTTGCTTGTTGTTTGCCTCCAGCATCTTGGGCAACTGGCATCACATGAAGATGTGGACAGTGAAATAATAAGGACTCTTGGGGCTGAAGAAGTAGGAAAATTGTGCTCAGAAGAGCCATAAGATTGATGTGAATCATTGTGAGAGTAACTCATTTCACTTAAAACTCACCTATTCTAACCATCTTCTGGATTCCAAAAGTGTTTGCTGTTATGTGAGAAATAAGTCATAACAGCTTTCATATGCTGAGGGAGTTTTTTATTAAATTCAGTGCACTCACTTGAAATTCATATATAATGCACTCATACAAGAACATATTTCATAATATAAGTAGTTATAGTTTTCCTAGGGGAAAAACTGATCAATTTGCTCAATGGCATAAGTAAATAAGGGGTACACGTGCAATCAAGCTTTCGATGCTGCTGTTGGTTGTCCACGGAATGTACTTCTAGGTAAAAGCTAACAATGATGATCTCATGTCCTCTCATACTTTGTTGGTGGAAAGTGAATCTAGAACATCTCTTGTAGGGTAGCTTCACAATATCATCAAGTGCCTTTAAAATATAATGGCTTGGGATCCCTGGGTGGCGCAGCGGTTTGGCGCCTGCCTTTGGCCCAGGGCGCGATCCTGGAGACCCGGGATCGAATCCCACATCAGGCTCCCGGTGCATGGAGCCTGCTTCTCCCTCTGCCTGTGTCTCTGCCTCTCTCTCTCTCTCTCTCTCTCTCTCTGTGACTATCATAAATATTTAAAAATTAAAAAAATATGATGGCTTTATATCTAGCAATTATAGACTTTAAAGATTAAGCAAAGAAATGGATTAAAGATGAAATGAAATGGTATTTTTTAAGTTTTTATTTAAACTCCCATTAGTTAACATACAGTGTAATATTAGTTTCAGGTGTACAATACAGTGATTCAACATTCTCATACAACACTCAGTGCTCATCACAACCAGGGTCCTCTTTAATTCCCATCACCTATTTCGCCTTCCCCACCCATCTCCATTCAGGTAACCATCAGTTTGTTCTATATGGTTAAAAGTCTATTTCTTGGGGATCCCTGGGTGGCTCAGTGGTTTAGTGCCTGCCTTTGGTCCAAGGCGCAGTCCTGGAGTCCTGGGATCGAGTCCCACGTTGGGCTCCCGGCATGGAGCCTGCATCTCCCTCTGCCTGTGTCTCTGCCTCTCTCTCTCTCTCTCTGTGTGTCTATCATGAATAAGTAAATAAAATCTTTAAAAAAAAAAGTCTGTTTCTTGATTTGTCTCCCATTTTTTTCACTTTGCTTGTTTGTTTTGTTTCTTAATTTTCACATATAAATAAAATCAGATGGTATTTGTCTTTTTCTGATTGACTTATTTCACTTAGAATAATACTCTAACTCCATTCATATTATTGCAAATGACAAGATTTCATTCTTTTTGATGGCTGAGTAATATTCCATTATATATATATATATATATATATATATATACCATTATATATTATATGTATACCATTATATATTATATATACCATTATATATATGCACACACACGTATATATACACATACACATACACTATTCTTCTTTATCCATTCATCAGTGGATGGACATGGGTTGTTTCCATAATTTGGCTACTGTAGATAATGCTGCTGTAAACATCAGGGTGCATATAACCCTTTGATTATTTTTTTTATTCTTTGGATAAATAGCTAGTAGTGCAATTGCTGGATCATAGTATAGTTCTACTTTTAACTTTTTGAAGAACCTCCATACTGTTTTTCAAGAGTGGCTGTGCCAGTTTGCATTCCCACCAATAGCACTAGAGGATTTCCCTTTCTCCACATTCTTGCCAACACTTGTTTCTGGTGATTTTGATTTTAGCCATTCTGACATGTGTGACATATCTCATTATAGTTTTGATTTGCATTTCCCTGATGATGAGTGATGTTGAGCATCTTATCGTGTGTCTGTTAGCCATATGTATGTCTCCTTTGGAAAAATATCTATTCATGTCTTCTGCCCGTTTTTTAATTGGACTATTCATTTTTGGATGTTGCGTTTTATAAGTTGTTTATATATTTTAGATACTAATCCTTTATCAGATATGTCATTTGCAAATATCTTCTTTTGTTCCATGAGTTGCTTTTTAGTTTTGTTGAAGGTTTCCTTTGCTGTGCAGAAGTCTTGTCTGTTTTTTATTTTGATGTAGTCCTAATAGTTTGTTGTTGCTTTTGTTTCCCTTGATTGATTCAAGAGGCATATCTAAAAAATGTTGCTATTGTCAATGTCAGAGAAATTACTGCCTGAGCTGTCTTCTAGTATTTTCATGGTTTCAGGTCTCACATTTAGGTCCTTAATCCCTCTTGAATTTATTTTTGTGTATGATGTAAGAAAATGGTCTAGTTTCACTCTTTTGCATGTTGCTGCTCAGTTTTCTCAACACCATTTGTTGAAGAGACTGTCTTTTTCCTATTGGATATTCTTCCTTGCTTTGTCAAAGATTAATTGACCATATAGATATGGGTTAATTTCTGGATTTTCTATTCTGTTCTATTGATCTATATCTATTTTTGTGAATACCATTCCATTTTGATTACTAGAACTTTGTAAACTAATTTGAAGTCCAGATTTGTGATTCTTCCAGCTGTTTTTTTTTTTTTCTTTTTTCCCCAAGGAGGCTTTGGCTATTTGGGGTAATTTTTTGGCTTTCATATAAATTGTAGGATTGTTTGTTCTAGCTTTGTGAAAAATCCTGTTGGTATTTTGATAGGGATTGCATTAAATGTGTAGATTTTTTTTTTAGTAGTACAGACATTTTAACAATATTTCTTTCTTCCAATCCATAAGCCTGGGATATCTTTCCATTTCTTTGGTCATCTTCAGTTTCTTTCATCAGTTTTTCATAGTATTTAGAGTACAAGTCTTTCACCTCTTTGGTTAGGTTTATTCCTAGGTATCTTATTGTTTGGGGATGGATTCCTTAATTTCTCTTTCTGCTGCTTCATTCTTGGTTTATAGAAATGCGACAGATTTCTTTACATTGATTTTATATCCTGAGAATTTGCTAAATTTGTTTATCAGTTCTAGTAGCTTTTTGGTGGAGTCTCTCAGGTTTTCTGTATAGAGTACTGTCATCTGCAAATAGTGAAATTTTACTTCTTTCTTGATTATTTGGAAGGTGTTTATTTCTTTTTGTTGTCTGATTGTTGTGGCTAGGGCTTCCAGTACTATGTTAAGTAACAGTGGTAGGAGTGGACATCCCTGTTGTATTTCTGACCATAGAGAAAAACTTTCAGTTTTTCCCCCATTGACAATGATATTAGCTGTGGGTTTTTCATATATGGCCTTTATTATGTTAATACGTGTTTTCCCCAGCCTACTTTTTTGAGTTTTTGTCATGAATGATTATTGTCAAATGCTTTTTCTACATGTATTGAAATGATCATATAGCCCTTATCCTTCCTTTTATTAATGTGATGTGTTGTGTTGATTGATTTGCAAATATTGAATCAGCCTTGAACCCAGGAATAAATTCCACTTGATCGTGGTTAATGATTTTTTAAAATATACTGTTAGATTCATTTTGCTAGTATTTTAAGTGTGAATTTTTGCATTCATGTTCATCAGAGATATTGGGCTATAGTTCTCTATTTTAGTTGAGTCTTGGTCTGATTTTGATATCAAGGTAATCCTGATCTCATATAATGAATTTAGAAGTTTTCTTCCATTTTCTATTTATTGGAAAAGTTTGAGAAGAATAGGTATTAACTCTTCTTTAAATGTTTGGTAGAATTCCCCTGTGAAGCCATCTGGTCCTAGACTTTTATGTAGTTATGGGCTTTTTGATCACTGATTCAATTTCTTTGCTGGTTATCAGTCTGTTCAAGTTTTCTTTTTCTTCCTGTTTCAGTTGTGGTAGGATATATGTCTTTTGGAATTTATCCATGTCTTCTGGGTTATCCAATTTGTCAGTATATAGTTTTTTATAATATTCTCTTAAAATTGTAGTTCTGTGGTATCCATCGTCATTTCTCCTCTCTCATTTGTGATTTTATTTATTTACTTATTTATTTATGTCTCATTTGGTCTTTTTTCTTTTATGATAAGTCTGACTAGAAGTTTATCAATTATTTCTTAAAGAAAAACCTAGTTTCATTGATACCTTCTATGGCATCTTCAGTTTCTATATCATTTATTTCTGTTCTAATCTTTATTATTTACTTTCTTATGCGGGCATTCTGTTCATTTGTTTTTCTTTTTCCAGCTCCTTTTTGTATAAGATGAGGTTGATTTTTTGAGACTTTTCTTGCTTGTCAAAGTAGACCTGCATTGCTATATGCTTCCCTCTTAGGACTGTTTTTGCTGCATCCCAAAGATTTTAGACCTTTGTGTTTTCATTTTCATTTATTTCCATGTATTTTTATATTTCTTCTTTGATTTCCTTGTTGACCCATTCATTGTTTGGTAGCATGTACTGGTGGTCTTTCCAGATTTTTTCTTATGGTTGATTTCTAGGTTCATTGCATTATGGTCAGAAAAGGTGCATTATGACTTCAGTCTTTTTGTATTTCTTGAGGCTTGTTTTGTGACCTAATAAGTTATATATTCTGGAGAATGTTCCACAAGCACTCAAAAAGAATGTGCATTCTGTTGCTTTAGGGTGAAATGTTCTGAATAATCGTTAAGTCCATCTGATTCAGTGTGTCATTCAAAGCCATTGTTTCCTTGTCTATTTTTTGTTTTGATGATCTGTCTGTTGATATAAGTGGGTTTTAAAATTCCTTACTATTATTATATTACATATGTTTTTTATTAATTGTTTTACATATTTGGGTGCTCCCATGTCGGTGCGTGAATATCCGTAATTGTTATATCTTCTTAGATTGTCCCCTTTATGATTATATAGTGCCCTCCTTTCTCTCTTATTACAGTCTTTGGTTTATTTTTTTATTTTTTTTTTTTAATAGTTTTTTTTTTTTTTAATTTTTATTTATTTATGATAGTAACAGAGGGAGAGAGAGGCAGAGACACAGGCAGAGGGAGAAGCAGGCTCCATGCACCGAGAGCCCGACATGGGATTCGATCCGGGGTCTCCAGGATCGCGCCCTGGGCCAAAGGCAGGCGCCAAACCGCAGCGCCACCCAGGGATCCCCAGTCTTTGGTTTAAAGTCTAGTTTTTCCAATAGAAATATCGCTACTGTGGCTTTCTTTTGGCATCCATTTGCATGATAAATGTTTCTTCATCCCTTTGCTTCTGCATGTATCTAGGTCTATTATAAGTCTCCTGTAGTGTGCATATAGATTGGTCTTGTTTTTTTCATCCATTCTGACACCCTGTAACTTTTAATCAGATAGTTTAGTTCATTGACATTCAAAGTAATTATTGATAGATAATATTTACTATAGTTATAACTTACTGAATTGTCTATTATTATGTATTTACTTCCATTTTATTACTTGTTTTGTCATTGTTTCTGGAGATTTTCTCTGATCCTTTCTTATCTTTATCATTTTTGGTTCTCAAGGAGTTCCCTTTAATATTTTTTGCAGGGCTGGTTTAGTGGTCATGAACTCCTTTCTTTTTTATTAGCCTGGGAAATTCTTTATCTCTCCTTCTGTTCTCAATGATAGCCTTGCTGGATAAAACATTCTTGGCTACAGATTTTTCCCAATGAGAATGTTGAATGTATCATGCCATTCTCTTCTGGCTTGTCAAAGTTCTGTTGAGAAATCTCCAGCTAGCCTTATGGGTTTTTCCTTCTAAGTTAAGGACTTCTGTTGTTTTGCTGCTTTTAAGATATTTTTTTTCTTTATCACTGTATTTTGCAAATTTAATTACAATGTGTCTTGGTGTTGGCCTACTTTTGTTGATTTTGATGGCAGTTCTCTGCACCTCCTGGATCTGGATGTCTGTTTCCTTCCCCAGATTAGAGAAGTTTTCTGCTATTATTTCTTTAAATAAATTTTCTGCCCCCTTTTCTCTTCTTCTTCTGGGACACCTATAATATAGATGTTATTAGATTTGATGGAGTCACTGAGTTCCCGAAGCCTATCCTCATTTTGTGTAATTCTTTTTTCTCTCCTTTGTTCATTTGATTACTTTCCATACTTTGTTTTCTAGGTCACTTATTTGTTCTTCTGCTTCTTTCAGCATGCTGTTCATTGCATCAAGCCTGTTTCCAAGCTTGTTTATTGCACTCTTCATTTCTGTTTCTCTTTTAACTCTTTTATCTCTATGGTAAGGGTCTCACTCATCTTCCATTCTCTTCTCAGGCCCTGAGTATCTTTATGATTGTTGCTTTAAATTCTCCATCAGGCATGTTACTTATGTCTCTTTCATGTACATCTCTTCCTGTGGCCGTATTCTTTCATTTTGGATGAATTCCTCATCTTGGCATTTTTTCTAAGTCTCTGCCTTCTTCTGTGTATTAGAAAAGCCAGTTATGTTTCCTGCTCCTGAAGGTAATGGCCTTATGAAGAAGAGGTCACAGAGTGTCCAGAGCTGGTGCTTCAGGGTGTATCTCCAGTGTGTACTATGTGTGCTCTGATGTTGTATTTTGGCTGCTCTATCCTTCAAGCCAATCATCTTCAGAGGCTCTCTTTGCCTGCTATGGACAGTGTTTGGTTTCTGGCCTGAATGTGGTGAGTGTTAACTAAGTGTGCATTGGTCGGCTTGTGAAATGAGATCTGACACCATCTCCACCAAAACTGATACCCTGCAGAGCTCTGGTTGGGAGGTGTGTGGGCAGGGGTTTGCCTTGGTGGTCTGTGGGTGGGGCCCACTGCATTGAGACTGAGGCAAGCCTGACTGAGAAGGGTAGTCCCACCAGAGTGCAGGGGTGGGGCTTGGTGTAATCAAGTTAGGAAACCAGCATGGGTGCTGTTTCCCCACAGGTTGCTCTGTGTTGTGTTAAGGGGTGGGGGAGCAAAATGTCCCCAGCCAGCTCCTTTGTTCCTGGAGAGATGTATCCCTGAATGCTACCTATCAAGGAAGCCCTCTTAGAACAGCAAATAATCTCCTATCTTTAGCCCCAGACATTTTTCAGGTCACTGTTTCCATACTGTCTGCCCCCAGGTTGTTAGCCTGACTACTCTCAGGAGCAGTGCAGTGCCCTCAGGGCTCTATCCCAGCCAACTCAGCTGACCTTTAAAATTCCAGACTTTAAGCCCACTGGTTGCAAGAACTCAAAATCCAGCCCCTCTCATTTTCAAGCCAATGGCTTTGGGGAAACATTCTCCTTGTGCATTCACTGTTGTGCTCCTACTTCTCTCTTGCCTCTTTCTGAGACCATATCTCCCTTGCCTCCACAGCACTCATGATTCATTTTTCCCTTAAACTACAACTCTGTGCTTCCTGCCTTCTTTGATGTGTCTTCTTCTATTAGTTGTAGAGTTTTTCTATCACTCTTCAGGTCTATTTCTGGGGTATTTAAAGTGGTTTAATAGTTATCAAGTTGTGTTAATGGGAAGAAGAGAGACTTGGGTCCTCCTACTCCACTGCCATATTCCTTTCTTTCTATAATTAATGAGTAAAAAGTAGAAATTAATGTTCAATGAGAAGTGTTAAATACATCTGTATAATAGTGAAACATCATGGAGCCATTTAAATGTTTGGAAGAACATACGTATACATAAAAAGAGAACTCTAAAATATCAGAATATAAAGGCACACTATAAAGCATTTTTTAAGAATTTATAGTTATGTGTCATTAATGACGTCTGTATATGACTGGTGGAATCATTTGGATTTATTTTCCACTTCTTATTTTTGTATTTTCTATAATAAGCATTTATTGCTTGTATAATAATGGAAACACAGAAGTAAAAAAAAACAGAAGAAAATTTGTATATAGTCTTACACATACACACTCAGATTCACAACAGGAAAAAAAATAAGAGAAGGAGAAAAGGACAGAGGAGAGTTGAAATAAGGTGATAAGAACCTTATATTACCACAAATTAGTACATAACTTTCTTTCAAGTAGCTGCTGCTTTATTCTGAAAACAGTTGAGAGGACATAATAATTTCTGTGGCATTTCCAGGACACTTATGTATTATGTCAATGTTGAGAGGTATAATTTCTAATGTGTACCTCATTTTCCAATGCATTTCCTGTTGGAATCTCCAACACTCCTGCTTGGTTGATGGCAGTTCTGTTCCTGTTTTCTTCTCACACTGGTTTACCTCATAATTGGCAATGTCCCTCTTCCTTTGCTACAAAAAAAAATGTAGGCTCTGAATAGCTAATTTTATTAACCTATATAAAAGGAGATGAAGATTGTAACACAGAATCACTAAATATTGATATTTGACTTCAGTGTTCTAAAATTGGATGGCCTGAAATGTCACTGAAAATTTCTCTGGAGCAAAATTTTTCATCAAATTTGTTCCCGGTATCCATTTTCCTGGCTTTCTCCTTTACACTCTTTATCTTTTCCTTCTTCAAGTACCTAAATTCTTATCTTTTCTTAAACAGAAAATTTGCAAGTTCATTTTCTGCAGTAATCTTGTGCCTACAGATTCTCAGCAAATATAACTAAAAAAAGAAAATCATAGAGAGATTTCCCTAGTTCTACTGGCTAAAAATTGAGTTAGCTTTTGAAATAACACTTTTTCCTTTATGTTTCCTCCTGGCTTTTTAAAACTTTTATAAAAATTTAACACCAATAAAAAATAAATTTATAAAAAATATAAATAAAACTTTTATAAAAACATGAAAGCTATATAGATACAACAAATATATATAATTACTTTTAAGTGATTAAAGGATATAAGGTAAATATAAAATATTAGTAAATATTTGTAGTAAAATTAGTTGATTTCATGAGCATTTTTTGTCTTATAATTGAAAATGAATTTGTCAGTACTGATGGCCTCTAAGGAAGAACATAATGCAACAAAGGGCCTAAGCATGAACAAAATCACTAATTGAAATATTTGTTTAGAACCTACCAATAATTTTTATTGTTAAGCTTGAAATTTTTAGTAAATATAAGTTAATAAAATATGAAAATGGGTGTATTATTTTATAAATGTATATTTAAAATATTAATTTAAAAAGGGTTTTAATTTTTTTACAGAGATAAAAACAATATAAATATGTATAAATTTTCCTTTACTTATACAAAATATATTCCTAGTATTGTATCCTAGAATCAGATTCCATTTCATGTTTGCACAGAATAATAAAAATAACCCAAAAGATAAAATGAAAATGCACATTCAATATTTAAAAACCACCTCCAAGCTCTTGTTCATGGGCATGTATGTGTATGTAATCTTCCTGTAGACTTACACAGTGGACTAGTCTGAGCACAAAGCTTTTGAAAGCCTCCCATTGGAAGGTGAATAAAAGTGAACATTAGTATTCACAAAATGTGACAGAGTCCCAAAATGCAAACTTTTAAGCATTGCATTGTCTCTTAAGGTTCTGCCTATCAAAATTATTTTAGCAGAAGTGAAATTTTGTAGATATTTCATTTTGAAATAATGAAATAAAATAAGATTCACAAGACATTGCAAAGAAATACACAAAGAAATTCCATGAACCCTTCCTTATATTCCTAAACCTCCCAATGCTAGCATAATAACACATTTGTAATACGATTTTAAAACCAAGAAATTGACATTGGCATAATTTATAGGACTTATTCACATTTCAGAAGGTATAGATGCACTCGTGTGTGTGTGTGTGTGCAGTTTACACTCGTACCATCACTAAAATATCCCCTCATGTTACTACTTTATAGACGCACGTCTCTCCACCTGTAGCCCTTAGAAATCACTAACAAATTATTTTCCATTTATGTTTTTAAGCTATTTTACAATGTTGCAGAAGTGGAATGATGCAGTATATACCCTTTTGAGATTGGCTTTTTTTTTTCCATTCAGCAAAATTTCCTTGAGGTTCACCAAAATTTTATTTATATGTATACGAATTATGCATGTGTATTATATACATAATACATACATACATACATACATACATATACATATCCTTTTTATTGCTGAGTAGTGTTCTATAGCATGGATGTACCACAATTTGTTTAACCATTTACTCACTGAAGGACATTTGGGTACTTTTCAACTTTGGGCCATTACAAATAAAGCTGCTAGGAACATTCCTGTACAAATTCCTGTGTGAAAATAAGTTTCAGGGCAGCCCGGGTGTCTCAGCGGTTTAGCGCTGCCTTCAGCCCAGGGCCTGATCCTGGAGACCCGGAATCGAGTCTCATGTCAGGCTCCCTGCATGGAGCCTGCTTCTCCCTCCGCCTGTGTCTCTGCCTCTCTGTCTCTCTGTTTCTCATGAGTAAATAAATAAAATCTTAAAAAAAAAAAAAAAAAAAAGAAAAGAAGTTTCACATCTTTAGAGTAATTACCAAAATGTGCAATCTTTGGGCAATATGATAAGTCAATTTTCACCGGTGATTTTTAATGATATATGATTAATTAGTACTCCAATTACACCTCCATGTTATCCAACAACAACAACAACAACAACAAAAAGGATGAATCAGATCCAATTGTATAATCTAAAAAAAGAAAATATTAGAACACACAAGAAAGTTTCACATAAACACAAAACAGCAAGTGAAATAGCCAGTGGAATGTTGAATAAATAAAAAGGAATACTTGAAGGAGAAAATTTTAAAAATCAAATTAATATCTTGATATATAGATCTATAATATATTTCTATACTTAAAGTATTTTAATAGTAGGTAACTAAATTTCTTAATGAAATAATAGCCACAAAATTTTACTTCCTTGATTTACTGAAAAATATATTCTTCAACATCATTTTCTCTTCTTAAAAAAAAATTGTTTTAGATTCTTAACACTTATACCAGAATAAGTAACTCATATCACTTCGTCCCAAACTGACATTTCAAAAGATGAGTTCAAATACATTTGCAGAGATATTTTTGAGTTCATTCAAGCTGAGCAGTGCTTCTTATCTTTTAAAATGTCAGGCGGCTGGTCTGAGAAAAATGGAAACAGATCTCTTTTTTAACATCATCACACTTGTGGGCATAGGATTATGACTTGGTTTCTCCAGCCACAATGTTGGAAAAATATCATATTTATGTGTGTGTACAAAGAGTTTTCTTTTCCAGAAGAAAGAAAGAAAGAAGAAAGAAAGAAAGAAAGAAAGAAAGAAAGAAAGAAAGAAAGAAAGAAGAAAGAAAGGCAAGAAAGAAAAAATGAAAGAAAGAAGAAAGAAAGAAAGAAAAGAAAGAAAGAAAGAAAGAAAGAAAGAAAGAAAGAAAGAAAGAAAGAAAGAGAAAGAAAGAAAGGAAAAAAGAAAGCTCATGGAAAGCAAAACTCAGCCATCTTAATTAATTTGTATCAGGAATTTTAACTGAAGTCCCTTTTTATAACTTTCCATTTTGGATTTTCTGATCACTTTAAGTGGGTTAAAACTTTTATTATACTGCAGTAATGTAGTACTATGAAAATTCAAGAATTCTATAATGTAGACAAATATAGGATTTTTGAAACCTAAATTTGACATTAAAAATATTTTTAAATTGCAAAAAAACACATATAATATTCATGTACCATTAACTCCATCTGAATAAATATTTACAGTACCATTATTTTCTTAAAGTCATTAAAAATACTGATGATCTTGTGCATTACATAAACATAATAGATTGAGGGGCACCTGATTGGCTCAGCTGGTTAAGCATATATGTCTCTTGATCTAGGCTCAGGTCTTGATTTCAGGGTCATGAATTCATGAAGCCCAGCATGGAGCCTACTTAAAAAGAAAAAAAAAAAAAAAAAAGAGGAAAGAGTAAGAAAGATAGTAGATTGAATACATGTATTCACTGTAGATTGCCTCTGAAACTCTTAAAATTACTAGTAAAGGGATTTTTAAAATTACTAATAAACAGACTTAAAAATGCAAACACAAAGTCATAAGGAGGAAGAGAAGAGAAAAGGAGACAACAGAAAAATATTTTGGAAGATGGACTCTAATTGGATGAGTGATAAATAATCTAAGAGTCCCAAGGAAACTGAAGCCTAATCAACAGCGGGGGGGAAACTAATAAGTAGCCTGATTTTTTTCTTTCAATATTTTATTTTATTTTGTTATATTTTATTTTATTTTATATATAGTGTTATACTGGTGTTAAGTGTATAATATAGTGATTCAACAATTCCATACATCACCCAGTGCTTATCACAAGTGCACTCCCTAATCCCGATCACCTGTTCTACCCATCCCTCCACCCACCTCCTCTCTGCTAATCATCAATGTGTTCTCAACAGTTAAAAGTCTGTTTCTTGGCTTCTCCCTAATTTTCTCTCCCCACCCCCCCGCCCTTGCTCATGTGTTTTGTTTCTTAAGTTCCACATAGGAATGAGATCATATGACATTTGTCTTATTTCATTTAGCATGATATTCTCTAGCTCCATCCATGTCATTACAAATGGCAAGATTTCATTCTTTTTTATTTAAGCAGACTGGTTTTTGGTATAAGTCTGAAAAGGGCCTCTGAAACTCAGGTGGTAGAATTAGGTAACTCAGATAGTGGAATAATGAAATAAAAACATGAGTTTTAGTTGAAAGTGTGTTTTAAAAAGAATCAGATTCCCAGATCCTGTTCCCCAATCTGTGCTGTTAGGTATATTGCCCTCTTCCTTCCTCCCCTCAAACCTGGAGTTTTAGTCTCTGAAAAAAGTTAAACAGAAGCTCTTATTCTAGTTTTTATCAAACAGAATGAAGAAAAGAATTAGTATTCCTGCCTCTTATGTGTTATATTATTTGTTTAATATGAGGCAACAAATTTCCTTAATGCTCAGTTGCTTGAAACCACACTGGTCATTTCAAAGTTTCCATAGATCTGGAAACTAGGCAAACCTTAGCTGTAATGTGTGGGTAATGTCCTCAGAGGCTGAAATCAAGGTATCAGATGGAACTGTAGTTATTTCAATGCTCAACTGGTGAAGGACTTACTTCTGATCTCACTTACTTTGTAGTTGGCAGGATTTGGTTCCTTGCAGGTTCTTTGTCAAAGGCTATCTTTAATTCCTTACCATGTCAGTCTCTTCAAAATTACATATTGACTCATCAATGTGAGCAAGCTGAGCAGTGAAAGAGTGTGAGAGAGAGACAAGAGTTGTAATTTTTTACAAACTAATCTCTAGAATTATATTTCATCACTTTTGCCCATTCAATATATTAGAAGCAAGTCACTAGGTCAGCCCACATTCAAGAGGGGGAGATTACACAAGAATGTGAATATCAAGTGAGGTAAGGGCAACATTTTGGGAACTACAGCCACCATACATGACTTTTGTAGATGGAACTCCATAAGTGCCATCCTTCTTTGCTCACTCTGCTTTGAACCCATGAAACAGGAACAAGACAAAAAAAAAAAAAAAAGGAACAGTACAAAAAAGAGCTTTTGAAAACTAAATATATATGATTGAAATGAAAAACTCAGCAAAAGGGTTGGTTACACGGTGAAGAAAATGAAACAAGGAAAAACATGGGGTAGCAGAGTGAATATAAGAAATCCAGAGGACTAAAGAAAAAAATAAAAAAGAAATCCAGAGGCCTTGCTGGAAAGTCAAACATTCTAAAATAATTCCAGAAAGAGAGAAAAGATAATGAAAGAAAATCACCCAATTAATAATTAATATAAAACATATAAAAATGAAGGACACAAGTCTGGATATTGAAAGCCCATAACCCGTACCAAATGATCAGTAAAATGAATAAATAGATTTAGGCAAAGACACAATGTTATGACATTTCAGGACAATGATGAAAAAGAGAAGGATCTATTAGTTTCCAGAAAGAGAAAAAAAAAAGGATACACATAAAATGTCAGGAATCGGAATTACTTTATTTAGTATCTATCATTAATTATTTTTAATTGAAATATAATCAACATACGATGCTATATTAGTTTCAGGTGTACAACATAGTGGTTCAACAATTCTATACATTACTCAATGCTCACCTCAATAAGTATAGTCCCTATGTGTCATTGTACAATGTTGTTGCAATATTACTCGCTATATTCCCTATGCTGTGCTTTTCATCACTGTGACTTACTTATTTTATAACTGGAAGTTTGTACTTCTTAATCCACTTTAACTATTTCACCTATACACCCACCTACCCCCCCCCCCACAATAATCACCAGTTTGTTCTCTTTATTTAAAAGTCTGTTTGTTCATTTGTTTTGTTTTTTTGGATTCCACATAAATGGAAATATGGTATTTGTTTTTCTCTGACAGACTTGTCTCACTTAGCTTAATATCTTTAAGTATGTGAATGGTAACACTGGTAAGTAGAACACTATGGAGCATAACTTGCAAGAAAAAAATACTCCCAACCTTAAATTTTACATCTAGCTGAATTATCAATATGTGTGAGGACCAAATAAATTTATTCTACTTAGTACTTCCAGTTCAATTTTTCTTAAGAAGACATTGGATGAGGTGTTCAACTGAAATAAGAGTAGAAACCAGAAATAATTACATGTGTATTCAAAAAATACATTCCTGGCACAGAGGTAAAGAAGAATAGAATTCTCAGAATATGGTCAAGGATGATCCCAAGATGAGATCTGTATTCCAGGTATGGAGGCCAAACAGTCCTGATTAGAGAGATCAGAAGGTTGTTGAAAGATTTCTTTAAGAAGATAAAATTGAAAAAATATCTGATGCATACTAATTCAACAATATTCGTGACATAAATAACTTGGGGTTATTTTAGTGATAGGTAGAAAGAATAATACAGTTATTCAGGGAAAACAACATTTTAAGGAAAAGACAACTAATAAACTGATACCTCTTGAATGACCTGCTGATAGTATTCACATAGTAATAACTGCAAATACTGAATGTAAATCTAACAAAAATTTTGATAAATATGTGTGACTGAAAGAGGTGATGAAATGCAATTAAGGGGAATGATGAAAGAAAACTAAATTATTATCTTTATTATTGCAAGATCAATAGATAATGTATAACCTTAAAAATTGATATGCTAAAGCATGTGTATTTTATTTAGAGATATAGGGATATATATACAAAAAAAATCAGCCAAAAGGGTCAAAAATGGTTGATTTTGGAAAAAGAGAAGTCAGGGGAAGAGACACTGAGCCACTATTTCATTAATAAACTTTATAGAACTTTGTGAATCATATGCATTTAAAACTGATTAAATTAAAATTAAATTAAATGAAGAAAATATAGTTTGTGTGGTTTTAAATAATTCACAAATATTTACCATGCCATATATAACATTCTTTAATTTGTATTTTTACTGTTAGCATTATATTTTCAATTTATATATAGATGTATCTGTTTCAGTTAGTTATGTAGTTTTACAGTATTCTGATAAATGGGTTAATGTACACTTTAATTATCCACTTTTTCCACTGTTGGCAATGTAATGACTCTTGCACATGTTTTGTTAAAATGCATCTAAAGTTATATATTTGTAGATGGAATCAAAGGGTTGTAAGTGTAAGATTAAGATTTTAATCTTAACTAGATATTGTCAACATATTCTCCATAATGTCTGTAAAGCTGATAAACTGTGAAATACTTAGGTATTTGGCAAGGGATAAATATTGTTGTCTCTCCTTTCTCCAAAGTGAAGTTGTTCTCCTTTTACAACTAATTTTTCATTAAACTTTTCATTTTCTTTATTGTTAACTTCTACAGTGATTTTTTTCTAAAGACTTCATGGAGGTTTTTTTGTTTTGTTTTGTTCTGTTTTTTTTCTATGCAACAATAAATGCAGGAGGGCAGTGCAGCAAAGTCAATAGAGGTTTAATAGGAAAATGACTGTGATTGAAAATGGTGAATCCCTTGCAAAGATAATTGTTCATGTGTGAAGGAAACATCAAGTCCTGCTTTGCTTCAAAACACTAACACTCAAATATATTTTCATCAAAAATTTTTGGAAGAATTTTTCCATACCATCAAGAGCTAAGAAATAACTATGAACATTCAATAGCTAAACACCAATATAAATGTGTAAAAATACTAAAGTCTATGGGAATGGGTAGGTTTTTAATGTATGTAAATAACTATTATAACTCCAAAATACAATGTTTAAGTCTAAAAAATTATTTATCTGGAAAGATAAATTTTTCTCTTTATCTTGGAATTTGAATTTATTGTTTTAAATATGGAGCTTGTGACTTAAAAATAAATTAAATATGAACTGGGGAAAATGTTAGGGAAATAATGTAAGGAAAATGAGTTAAAAGAGTCTAAAAATTAACTGTGTTATTTAATATAAATATGGATCATTAAAAAATAGATGTCAGTATCTTTAAGTAGGTGAACTGAAATTAGCACCTTAATTTTTAATTTTTTTTTAATTTTTATTTTTTTTTTATTTATTTCTGATAGTCACAGAGAGAGAGAGAGAGAGAGGCAGAGACATAGGCAGAGGGAGAAGCAGGCTCCATGCACCGGGAGCCTGACGTGGGATTCGATCCTGGGTCTCCAGGATCTCGCCCTGGGCTAAAGGCAGGCGCCAAACCGCTGCGCCACCCAGGGATCCCAGCACCTTAATTTTTAAATCTGCAGAAAGAAGTCAGTAAAAGATGGAACAAAAAGGAACCCCCCAAAAGCATAAGATTAAAAAGCATAAAATAAACCATGCAATGGACCAAATATAATGTTATGAGAGTAACTATGAGCAGCTTAAATTCCTTGATCAAAAGTCAAGATATTCAAACTGAATAACGAGGAAAACTGTTTAGTATTGTTGATTCATGGATGGTTTCTCACAGAAAATGTCCTTCCAAACAAAACCTGAGAGATTAAAAAATGTTTTAAAATGATTTCGATAATTCTGAAATGTGGAAATGAAGAAGAAATGAGAAAATATGAGGTGTTAGCAATGGGATGGAATGCAATATATTTTCGACTTTTCTGCCTACGGAATTCCTTCTTATTCTATAATGATCTTCTCAAACACTACTTCTTTTTCAAGTATTTGCCAATAAGCCAAACCTTAAAGAATAAATAACTCTCTCCTCTTGCATTTTGTTATTAGGGTTAGTGATATAATGACTCTTGTATTACATAAAGTCTTTAGTAGCAGAAAACCTGTACTAATGATTTTTGCTGTCAATGTCTAGAATAATCTGAGATATAATAATGTGTATATAATCAAGTCATGTTTATAAGATTAGTTAAATTGATTTTTAAATGTTTTAAGCCCCCTTATTCATCGCTAATAACTTTTCACAAATTATCATGCTTTGTGATTTTTGGATAACTACTCTATGTTAAAATTATTCATATATCCTTAAATGCGTTAAGAATCTCTTCAAATTCCCCAAAAAATCTAAGAAGGTGGTGGGGAGGCTGGGTGGCTCACTGGTTGAGTGCCCAGGGCCTGATCCTGGAATCTCTGGATCGAGTCCCACATCAGGCTCCTGCATGGAGCCTGTTTCTCCCTTTGCCTATGTCTCTGCTTCTGTGTGTGTGTGTATCTCATGAATAATAATAATATAAAAAAATCTAAAAAAAAAAGAATCTTTAAATTCCAAGATCATGGTATATTTACTTGCAAAATGTTCAAAATAAAATGCTGTTGTTGTTGTTTTTTTTTAAAGATTTATCTATTTATTTGGGAGAGAGAAAGAAAGAAGAAGAAAGAAGAAGAAAAGAAGAAAGAAAAGAAAGAAAGAAGAAAGAAAGAAAAGAAAAGAAAGAAAGAAAGAAAGAAAGAAAGAAAGAAAGAAAGAAAGAAAGAAAGAAAGAAAGAAAGAAAGAAAGAAAGAAGAAGAAGAAGAGAAAGAAAGAAAAAGAAAAGTGCGAGTGGGGGGAGGGGCAGAGGGAGAGAGTTTCAAGCAGAGTCCTTGCTGAGCACGGAGCTCATCCCAGAACTTAATCTCATGACCCATGAGATCATGGCCTGATCTAAAACCAACAGTTGATGCTTAACAAACTGGCCCATCCAGGCACCCCTAAAATGCTGATTTTTAAGTATCTTTGCATTTAGAGGACATACAGATTTTCAATCTGGTGACACAAAATATATTTAAATAATACAGATTTTATAAATTAATGCACAATGCATTTTTTCCTATTCTTTAATTTTTCCTGTCTTCTTACTTAACAGTTTTTAATGGGTTATGTTTTGGATGAGTAGCAGACTCAGGAGAGACACCATTTGAGGCAAACTGCTTTAAAGCTTTTTAGCATTACCCTAAGGAAATCACAAAAGTCACAATGATATCAACTATTAAATCTAGATTAGTACTTGGCTGTGGGTTTATGTTGGGCTATATTTTTTAAGTGGAATATGTTCTTCCTCCTTGCTTAATGAAAAATTTTTACGGTATCCTGAGTACCAATTCTAAATAGAAGCTTAAATTAAAAAGAAAAAACAATATTTTAGTTAAGAAAACTGAAATCAGTATCATTATTTTATTTTACTTACCTAAAAACAGTTAAATTTTAATTAATATCATATTTTGGAAAGATAAGCATTAAATTCTAATGAAACCGTGTACATGTGTATAATTACTATTCAAATTTGCACACAACTACTGGTAAAATCGCTGTAATTGTGTTTGCACATGTGGCTGAAATAGCTCAATGCCTAATAAAAGACCATTTTCACGATTTAAAAAATGTTTTCCTATAGCCATTTCTAAACCTGGGTTTTTCATTGTTTTCAAAGTCAGTTTCAGCCTCAGTCTTATTGTCCAGTCTGTTCACATGTGCTAGCTTGAGAACTGTTAAGTAGAGTAGTGCAGATAAATTCATTTATTCATTCTGGTTCTTTTCCAGGTGCTTTTGTGTCCTAAGTTGTATGAATTTTACTTTCAGTTGTTTAGCACTTTCTTTGTATTCTTTTTGTGTGGAGTGCAATTCTTACATCTGAAATAAGGAACTAGATGGAAGACATTTTCGGTACTCATTGATTATATTCAAGCATAGGGTTTTTTTCAAGTCATGCATCTTCTAGAAATTACGTTTCTATAATTTGGCAGAAGTGAAATAAAAATATTTGTTCCATGTTTGTTAAACTGAAAAATATGCATTAATGGTAATATTATCACTAAATTGAACACCTGTCCAGGGCAGGTCCTATAAGGACACAGACACACACACGAAAAAAATCTTATATGCAAACTCTGTCTCTGTGAAGGAATTGATTATTATAGCTATAACCAACTTGTAAAATTGGTAGAGACTGATTTTTTTTTTCCTTTGAAGACTTCTGCTTCTCTGTGATAGGAACACCAGGTTCAGACAAAGCAGTATTCAGGTCATGACTCAAATACTCTGGAAGTTCCGTTGGAATTTATATTAAGTAAGAATGTTGCTGGGTAATGACTCACCTTAAAAGAAAATTGCGTCTAATTACATATCTTTTTCCAATCTTTATATGCTACTGTTCCAAAAAAATAATTGTCTTTAATTATTTACATACAAATTATGTGAAAATAATAGTATCATTGACACTACACATATAGAATAGCATAATTATGTTGTCATAAGCATCACTGGAAATAGACTGTTCCAAAGTCTCTATTTGCCATTTGTATATTTGTCATTTAGTGCAAAAAAAGAGAAAGGAAATATAGTTGACAAAATTTCCAGATAGGGAGCTTCTAAGCTTTTGTTCTTTTTTATCATATAAGAAAGTTAATCCTAGTGTTTTCTCTAGACAAGTGGTCTCTCCAATTTTTTTGTTTTTTAATATGAAATGCTTAAATTTGCATGTCATCCTTGTGCAGGGGTCATGTGAATATCTGTATTATTCCGATTTTAGTATATGTGCTGCCAAAATGAGCACGGTCCCCCCAATTTTTTGATACCACATTCCATCATTAAAATTTTTTTGGAAAAGTATTACAAAATACATTTATTTATTTATAAACTATGTACACATACTTCCGACTTAACGCAAGTATGTACATTATAAGCCACAAAAAATACAGAGGTGTGAACAATGATAAAACGTATTTTAATGATTCCATTAAGTACACTTACACTTCACATTGTCTTCTCATGATAGAAATTTTTTGGTGTCTGCTTGTCATGTCAGTTTAAACCATTACTGTTTTTGTCTTGTAGTGTGGTCTACCAGAAGATTGAACTTGATTTCTGCCATCTTCTGATGTTTGTTGATGTTTGGATTATTAATCATATGTTATCTTTAATATGTCTTTGTTTTGCAGAAATCTCTGTAGTCCACTTGTCCATTTTGTAAGTATTGTATTAATTAAAACTACAAAACATATAGTGTGTAAGTCCGTTCGGCTGTGCACATGCAAACTTCATTAAGTTATGCTGAGGCAAATATAAGATTAAGTGTGACACTGTCAATCATTCTAGGATGTAGAACTTCTACTCTTTACACAGGACATATCACATGTCATCTGTGACATGTGACCCCCCTCAAAAAGGGACTAAGGAAGGAAATAGTGTCAGTCTGCATATTCAAATTCTCCAAGGGATTGTCTCCAGTTTGCAGACAGCCTCTTTAGACCAGTTGTCTTCCAACTGGGGTATACATAGCCTGGGGTTATAAGATACAAGCACAGATGGTTTTAAGAAAATTAATTTCCTGATCCTCACTTCCATATGGATTCTTTCCTAAGACTGATAAGGTTTCTGAGTGAAGCAGTTTCTTTTCTACATCTCCTCTCTCTAATACATTTATCTACACTTTATACTAAAAAGGGACACTTCTCACCCATCCTAAGGCTCATTATGGTATGTTGTTCCAGGATGTAAAATTCTCCACTGTTTCCCTCATTCTGTCTCTCAGTACCTCTCTCTTTCTTTCTCTTTCTCTTCCTCCCACACTCCCTCCCTCTCTTTTTCTCTCTCTGGTATATATACAGGGGATAAACTAGATTTTGGCATTAAAATTGAGAAAATAAAAGACTAATGACTAGAAGACAAATGGTTTTTCAGGTGGTTTCCAATTCATACTTTTTAACAGAACTGAAGGAGAACCAAATTTAGTTATCAGATGACAGATGATGAAATATTTTTTTAATGGTAAATCAGCATGAGATTTTTGGCACAAAACTCAGAAGAGATTCAAAGAATTTAGTTAGGCTTATAAAAAGTCTGTTCAAATCTATATACTTTATGAAAATACTTTCATGTTCAGACCTATTTTTTTAATTAAAAAATTCAACTCCACATTACTCTCACCATAAGTAGTATTCATCCATGGATACATGATAGAATATCTGATCAATTGTTCATTACATTTATATAGAATAGTAAAGGTGTGTCAGTTTAAAATAATTTTTAATATTTACTATCTTATGCTTATAAGACATTTTAAAAATAATTTAAATTTTTTTTAAGATTGTATTTATTTAAGAGAGAGAGAGAGAGAAAGAGAAAGAGCGAGAACGAGAGAGAGAGAGCACAAGCAGCAGAGGGGCAGAAGGAGAGGGAGAAGCAGGCTTCCACTGAGCAGGGAGCCCGATGCTAGGCTCTGTCCCAGGAACCTGGGATCATGTTCTGAGCCCAAGGCAGACTCCTAACTCCTAACTGACTGAGCCACCAAAGTGCCCTTAAATTTAAATAAATAAATAAATAAATACATACATACATACATACACACACATATATAATACATATATACATACATAAATAATTATACATAAATAACATGTATATTTAATATATATTATTGTAGAGGAATAATAAAAGGCTTTCAACAAAGACTTAAGCATATTGTATATATGTGAATAAAATATGAGGAAGGAATTGGGATTGACTATGATCTAAAGAAGCAAAAATCAAGCAATGCAGTATTACACTTGTTTGTGTATTTCTTTTATATTAGTGATGTTTTGTATCCAATCATTATGATATTTAGATCTTATTGGATATAAGTTAAAAAGCTGACATAACCTGTCCATTTTTAAATGCCAATATCTAATGCCTCAAAATTTCAAAATGTTTAGTTATTTTAAACTGTTACCATTTAGTGGTCAACCTAGTAACTTTCTTGAAAATACTGTTTTATTATATATTCATGGGGGATATATGAGGAAAAATACTTTTAAAAAACACTGATTTCTACAAGTACTATCATTAATAGAATCTGCTTATATCAGAAGTTAATATTTTTAAATAACAAGATTTAGTCAGATTTTAGATATCAGATAATACCATGAGAGAAGGGAGAGAGAATAAATATGAGAGAATGGTAGGATTTTACTTCAGATGTAAGGCCAAGAGTTATTTTACACACATAGGTTTAATTACTGCTATGCCTGAATTTAATCAACAATAATTCTATGTCATGTTTCCTTGATCAAGAGAATTGCTACCTGGATCACGTGCTTGCTTGAGGATACTTTTCTAATGTCAAAGTGAACTTCAAAAAATGTGATTGTTTTATTATAATGACCACAGCACTACTACTACATAGATGTTTAGAGCATAGGAAAAATTGATCAATTTTTCATGGGTCATTGTAAGCCAAATCTGTACCTACAGGTCAGATTTGTAGGGCCAAATGTGATTTTAACAACCATTCTGGATAAGTTCACAACTATTACATTATCTTCAAAGAATATCATTTTATATTTTAAAATCTTGCTCTCAGTGATGCTTCCAAATAGTTCCAGATACGAAGTAGCTATTTTTATATTTCTGCCTTAAATTAAGAGGAAAACCTCATTTTAAGCTCTTTTTAAGTTTCTAATTGGTAAGAAAAAATAGTTTTTCAATAAATAACAATCACACAGATGCATACACATATTGCATTTTAGAATGAGGACATAATGAACCAGAATTATTCACTTAGAGAACATGGGAAAAATAAATGATTAAAAATAATCCCATTATTGAAATGTCACAGTCCACACTGATATACTCTAAGAGTGGGTAGAAAGCCGGAAAATATGAAATTTAACTCTAAAGGTAATATTTTAATAAAAGAACACTTTGTTATAAAAAGTTGGCCCTAATGATACTTATCGAAAAGCTGTTTGATGATTATTTTTCATATTTATTTTAATAGGACTGTTAAAATAAGAGAGATAGCACCTATGATATCAAAGTTTCCTTTGTGCTATTTATTTTACATATGCTATTATTCTTTCTAGTATGTATATTTTTGGACTACATTTCTTTCATGCTATCTACTTATACCTAATGTCTGTGAACCTCTGCCTGTATTTTCTCTGTTTTAGGTTTTCTTCCTGATTATACACCTGGACTGTAATTTCCAGGCTCCTTTTCAGTAACGTGTGGCCACTTGACTTAGGTCCAACTAATTGAATACGAGGCAATCAGTCCCCCTTCCCAGGATAGAGAAGAAACGCCCTTGAACCCCAGGCTATTCTCTTCCCATCAGTTGGTTGAAAGGAGAGGAATTCAAGAACTTAAGAGGCCTGTGAAGCCACCATCTGGCAGGACTCTGGGGGAATGGAAGACCCTGTAGAGCAGCACCCCCATGAGGGTCTGCCCTCTCTGTGTTTTACACAAGAGATAAACTATTTGTGCAAACCCAGTGAGATTTAGCAGCTCATTTCTTAAAGCAGTTAGCCTACTTAGGCTTACATCTCATGGGAACCTTTGACCTCAGATGCTCATCATTTCAATCCATCCTTTTTATCATTGCCAATTAATTTTTTACATCAAAGAACTGTTTTACAGCTGCTTGTTTCTAAACTCTGACTTTGACTCACTATCCCATTACAATTCACATTATGATCCTAATTCCCTCAATACTTTCATGCTTGTTTTACTCAATTCCTTTTCCATGTTTCCCTCATCATGGATGCTCTGCCTTCTCCTTCTGTACACAAATCAACTTTCCTTTAGACCCTGGTAAAATCCTTCATTCTATCTTTTCTGATTATCCCCATCTCCTTTCCCATATTAGGTCCTCCTCCACAACTCTCTGGTCCTGCCTTCTATCATACTGCTCCTCCCTCACCTTGTCTTCTTGTGCTTTTTCCGATACACAGAGTTTATTTCCCTTACATTTATTTGAACAATTTCCTGAAACTCTCTTATCTAAAAGCTTTCATAGTTTTCACTCTTCTTTCATGCATCTCGCTCATTATGTGACATCTCTTAGGATTTCCCTGATTGGCCTGTTTATAACAGTTCTCCCAGGGGCGCCTGGGTGGCACAGTTGGTTGAGTGACCAACTCTCAGTTTTGGCCCAGGTCCTGATCTCATGGGTGGTAGGATCGAGCCCCAATCAACTCCACACTCAGCGGGGAGTCTGCTTGAGATTTTCTCTCTCTGCCCCTCACAGCTCTCTCTCCCAGTCTCTGCCTCTCTAAAATGAATCAATCAATCAATCTTTAAAACAAAATAAAATAAAATAGTTCTCCCAAAAGGCTGTCACTCTGCACCATCTTATTTTGCGTTATTTTTTGCAGTGTTTCTAATCTTACCTGGTAGTTGATATGCTTGTTTATTTGTTCATTTTCTGTTCCCTCCCATAGAATATAAGCTTGCCAGGAGCAGAGGACTGGTCTATTCTGTGCTATATATGCAGCACCCAGAACAGTACTTGCCGTATAATTGGGGGTCAATTCACATCTGTTCAATAAAGAGATGAAGAAATCAATAAAACTATCATTCAGAAATACTGTTACTAATGGTGATTAAAACCAAAACTACTTTCGGTAACTTTTACAAGCATTGCCTCATTTGTGCCTCTCTCCTTTTCTCTGTCTCCCTTCAGAAAGTTTTGCATAGTTGATTATTCAGAGATGAACACACTGAAACTCAAAATTACCCTGTTAGGAAATCGCAGTGACAGAGTTGGAATCCAGATCTTTTGACCTAGAAGGTGTATGATTCTCACAACAATATGCACACACCATCAGATAATATACAGATTGAGTCTTAGTTATAATACTGACTATTACCTGTTTGGTACTTCCCCACTATTTTTAGAGGTGCTATTGCTATAACTAAATGCTAAGCTTGACGAAAGGAAATCCTATCTTAACATCATAGTAAAAGGTTGTATTTGTTCAAATTTTCCATTGATTTACTCATTTATTTATTTTTTCAGAAGCTTACATCCACTATTATTTGAAAATCTGGTTTAAATACAACATGGTTTTCTGATCATTTATATTCTACAAATTCAGAACTATTTTTTAGCCTTTTTACAATTAAAATGAAATAATGGCAGTAGTTTATGTTCTGTGAACAGCAATAAAACTTGAACTCTTAGTCCTATGGCATATCTACTTAGTTTGAAGTGAATACTGTTTAAATAAATTAATGGAATAAATACATGATTAAATGAAAATTTGTCATGTCCTTTCTTTCTTTGAGCAACACACCATGTGCCACAGAATGCTGCTACCTTTCACACATTGGGTGGCCTTCATTTATATTTGGACATATTTTTCTCATGCAAAATGTTCTCAAACAGTTGTAAAGCAGTAAGAAGAATAATTTAACATCATGGTAATAATTTATGCTGCACTTCTTAAACAAAGAAAATGCAGTCTCTCCTACATTAAGTTGCATAAACTATGTAGAGGGTTTGCATCAAAATACATGCTTGCACTGAAGCACAGTAGAAAGTCTTCCTAGGGACTGGCCTGTTTGAGATTTTCTTACATATTTTTACCCTCTGCTTTGGGATTGCAGATTCTTCATCTTGTTGATTCTTATGGCTTCCCTAACTAGTTTTTGCCACAAGTGTATTACTTTCTTTTAACAGTTCAAGGTGTTTTACAATCAGCTTTTCTACAAGGGAAAAATAACTACCTATTTCCTGAATCTTTGATTTCAATTATTAACTTCACTTGAGATATTTTCCACTGAATCAGAAACCTTTCCCAAATCACTTTCTAAAGTAACACTCTGTTTTGCAACTTTTACCCTATATCTTTTATTTCCCTTCACAGCACTTACACCATCTGATATATATTAAATGTTTTATTTATTTATTCTTATTCTCCACTTTTCTCTTCCAGGATGAAAAATTCATGAAAACAGGCACTTTTCTGCCACTGCTTTTTTTTTTTTAAATTATTTTATCCCTATGTCCCTGCACATATTATGATCAAACAATACTTATAGAATGAATGGATGAACAGATAAATGAATTCATGTTTCAATTCTAATTCATTGTGTCCCAGGAGAATATTTGGCATAGAGAATTAGCTATGTTGAATTTACCAAGTTTCAAGAAGATTTGTCACACTCTCATGATATTTATTAATAGATTTACAATCCAAAATGAAAACTAAGTTACACATACTAGGGAAAAAAAGATGAAAAGTGGAGCACAAACTTGTGCTCCAATTATTTAATTGTATAATCTTAATATTTAAATATAAATGAAACAATTAACCTATTTTTTATAATCATTCAAGTCACAAGTCACAGTTTATTCCTGTTCTGTCACGTACATTTCTGGCAAGATGATTTGAGTTCTCATTTAGAAACACTGGCAACTTATTTTAAAATAGTATATTTGTTCCTCTCTAGTGAGATGTGCGAGACACAGAAATAGAAC
Source organism: Canis aureus (assembly GCF_053574225.1). Classification (NCBI taxonomy): domain Eukaryota; kingdom Metazoa; phylum Chordata; class Mammalia; order Carnivora; family Canidae; genus Canis; species Canis aureus. Next base: position 59,898,628 of record NC_135624.1, read on the forward strand.
ATTGTGTGATGGAACAGATGCTGTAGCAATGGTGAGTTTATATGAGGATGCCGATGACAGATGCCACCTTATAGCATTAGCCAATAAAAAAGTATGGATATTACTGTTTACATTTACTCAAAATGAGCTGGGCTATGGGCAACCTTGAATGCACAATCTCACTCTCAGGAATTGTAAGTGATCTTGTATTATGGATATAATAAATATCCAAATTTAATTTAAAAGGAAATAAAACAAATTTATCTTAAGGCAGGTATTGTGAATCACCTCAGTTTATTCCCCCACCCCCTTAGGGAAGTGCTTTATTCTCTATGGCAAGAAGAGAGAAACTAAAATAAAATTTACTTGGAATAGAATTCATTTGAAGATAGTTGAGTAATTTTGAAGATTAAACCAAATACACATTTTTTTTCAATAGAAAAGATACTAGTGATAATAGTGATAAATACACTGACTAGAGTTATTTCCTTTTTTTGGACAACTAACAAATATGAATAGTTGAAATCTTATTAAAATTAATTGGAGGAAACTTTCAAATTTTTTTTGTAACTGGAGAATTGTTTTATTCTACATCAGTAAAAGCAAATGTATAATTCACTTAAAATATTTTTACTGAGATAGCTTTAATATAGTTGCATTTACCATAGGAGTCCTTTGATCTGCAAAGGGAAAATAATTAAATTGAAAATCAGTATATTTTAGTCATCTTACAATCCTGTCAGAATTCAATTTCACCGGGTTTTCTATTTCTATCATTGACTTTTTGAACAACAGAAGTAACTTAAATGAACAACTATAATTGTTTTGTTCCACTATGTCAGGTTCAAGTGGCCATAAAACTCAGATTCAGAGATACGAACTTGGGTACAGGTAATGTATATGAGAAGTGATCTCAGAAAGTACGAGTAAGAGAGTGTAAGGCGGGGAAGAGAAGCTTGGGTTAATATAATTGCTGTTTTAGAGTTCTGGCTCAGTCCTCTAAAGATCCTCTGGGAAACTGTGGGACAAGATTCAGAATCGTCCCTCCAGAAGAGAGGTCTTGCACTGATGCTTTGATGACCCCAGTTTCCGCTGTTTGAGGGTTAATTGAGGAATACCAGCTCCCTAAAACTTACAAGTTGTCCCTAATTGTATCCAAGCAAGTTCTCAGTAACCAACAACGTCCTCAACAATACTGTATTGTATTCTCAAAGTTTACTAAGAGGGTAGCTCTTATGTTTTATGTTCTTACCACCTATGCTGACAAAAATAATAATCATCATAATAATAATGGAGACGGGAGTAAACTTCGGATGTAATAGCTATGTCTCTGGCCTTGATAGTGGTGATGATTTTATGGATGTATACTTACCCCAAATTCAAGAAATTGTATACATTAAATTTGTATGCCCTTTTACATGTCAATCATACCTTAGTCAAATGGTTAAAAACATTTTTTTCAGAAGACAGGATGAAAGAAGGCCTTAAAATGAAAAGCTGAGGGTGAGGTAGATACTATTAAATAAAACTGGTGGCAAAGTCAGTTGGGAGAGAGTATATGGGATGGGGCAGCAATAGCATTTGCTATGGACACTTTTTGTTTCTTTGTGCATCAAGGTCAATGGCTGTGTGTGTGTGTGTATTATAATCCGTGTGCGTCTTTATGCATACTTTAATTTTGCTTTAATAGAAACAATTGTCAAAAAGTAAAAAATCAATGCTAGTAAAGTTTCCAGGAATTAAGTTCAACAAGAATGTTAACATAGAATAATTCCTCATAGATTAATTTTGCTACTATTAACATTTTCTTCTTACTGTATAATACCTATACAGGAAAAAAACTCTAAAATGGCGTTAGTAGAAATGTCACTACTGAATACAAAGATGGTTTCCATTTTTTAAAATATTTTATTTATTTATTCATGAGACACACACACAGAGTCAGAGACATAGGCAAAGGGAAAAGCAGACTCCCTGAGGGGAGCCCAGTGAGGAACTCATCCCAACCTGAGCCAAAGGCAGATGCTCAACTGCTGAGCCACCCAGGTGCCCAGTGGTTTTCCTTTTAATTATTTTTGTCCTAGTGCTCCCTAAATTTTTCTCTCTACAAATTGGCACGAAGAACTTCCTCTTCATAAGATGAACAGGATTAAATTCCAATCAACTTAACTGCCTTGTAGTATCAAAAACTAGATTTTCATCTACCAATATAGAATGTAGAATGTACTTTTTGTTTTCTAATATTTACCTTATGACAGTTAATTTCTTTTTCTTATTTTTCTTGTCTTTTCCTTTTCACTTTCTTCTTTTCTTTTCTCTTTTCTTTTCTTTTCTTTTCTTTTCTTTTCTTTTCTTTTCTTTCTTCTTCTTCTTCTTCTTCTTCTTCTTCTTCTTCTTCTTCTTCTTCTTCTTCTTCTTCTTTCTTTATAGTTATGTCAGGGGTCAAGGGGAAAAAAAGAAAAAAATAACTTGCTACATTTTTCTTCGGAGCAAAAATAATCAGTATAGCATGAACTGTGTCCAGATCTGCTTTCTGCCATCTCTAAAATACTTGCAGTCTAAGCTCATATAAATGCCACTGAGTGAAGGGAAAAGGTCAGGAGAAAGCTTGTGGCTGCCCCTTTGTTCAACTTCCAGCCATGCTAATCTGTGTACAGGCGTATCCCTGTGGCTCAAGTTCTTTCTTGAAATTCTCTGCTTCAGTTTCATTCATTTTTAGTGAAAGAATATTTTCTGAAACTCTAGGATGTATTGAAGGTCAGAGCCAAAGCTAAACAGGTAACTCTACTGGGTCCTTTCCAATAATAGATACATATTTACTATGAGCCATAGAACTTTTCTTGTATCATTTATTTTCTTTAGTATCAATAATATAAGGAACAAAGTAACTATGCTATTTCTATGCTCCTCACAATCAATAGAATAATCACTATTTCCTTTTTTTTATAATCACTATTTCTAAATAATACTAAAGCTTCCAATGAAATGACTAAAGCTTGTAGAATTTTTAAAAGTTATCAGTGGTTTCTAAAAACACATGAGAGGTATGAGTTTCTGGTATAGATGTTATATGTATGTCCAAATGATCCCTTTCCTATTGTTGCCAGTCCACACGGAGTGTTACATTATTTTTAGAATAAGTCTTGTGTCCAAAGCATATAAACAAGGGATTAGAAAAGACTCAATATAACACCAGCCAATTAATCCGCAATTTTATTTTTTTAAATTCCTTTTTTAAAGATTTTATTTTTTTATTCATGAGAGACACACACAGAGAGAGGCAGGCTCCATGCAGGGAGCCTGATGTGGGACTCGATCCCAGATTCCAGGATCACACCCTGAGCCAAAGGCAGACGCTCAAGCACTGAGCCACCCAGATGCCCCAATCTGCAGCTTTAAATTAAATCTTGAAGAGCTGCATTCTACCTAAAACAAGTAGCAGCTGAAGAGCTGAGCCTCAGCCACAATCTGAGGGTCAAAGTTATAGACTTAAAGGATAAATACAAAGTTATCCAGAGTGTAGTAGATGTAAAAATAATAAAATGAGGGAATAATTGGAATAGGTCAGGATAAATGAAGTGGTACCTGAATGATAGGTAAGAAGGCTTACCACTTGTTCCTCTCAGTTATTGGAAATGCTGATGCATTATCTTAGTTTAAAGTTGCAGGAGAACTGAGATGGAAAATTTGGAGATTCCATATAATTCTTGAAAGAATGTGAGGATTTTAAGTATTTGATATCATTTTGAAACCAAATGAATGAATTAAAACAAAATTTCACTCGTAGTCAAGGAGTATCTCAGGGATACTATACTTTTTCTACTTTTCTGAAAGCCTACATTAACCTTCCTGAAAGCATATATGTCTTATTGACTGAAGATGAAGATCGAATGGGATATTACACCTTTATGGGATATTTAACATTCTGGGATCTAGTGTGCTCCTTGGAGAATAGGGTTCAGTCAAGTATTTGTCTGTAGTACGATGAGATTATTTTCACTCTCAAAGAAGAACACTCTGTCCATAGCTTTTATTGTAATGCTATTTTTAAGGTCTTACAAGGGGGTGCATAAGACCAGCAAAGAGGACCATCAATAAAGACCATCTCTAGATTAAAATTTGAAGCCATTAACTTATGGCCATTATAATTCCTATAGAGTCTAGTATAAATATATCATACATCTTAATAAATATCAAAAATATTGATGGATGGGTGAACAGAAAGTTTAATGAATCTATAAACAACACAACCAATAAAAAACAAGAAAAAATAATTTAAATGTGGATATTTATTTCAATGAGAAAAAAAGCAGAGTCACTGGGGAGGTTGAGTGTGTGAAGCATGGCACTTTAAACATATACATATAAAATGGAAATTTAGCATATCTTCTGAATATGACCATAATGGTCAATTTCATGTGTCAATTTGGCCAGGCTGTGGTGCACAGCCATTGGGTCAAATGCCATTCTAGGTATTTCTGTGGATGTGTGTGTGTTTTGTTTGTTTGTTTTTTTAATGTGACTAATGTTGAAATCAGTAGATTCTGAGGAAAGCAGTTTATACTCCACAGTGTGGATGGGTCTGATCCAATCAGTTGAAGGGCTTCAGAGAAAAAGATGAGGTTTCCTGGAGGAGAAGGAATTCTATCTCTAGATTTCCTTTTCACTTGAAACTACGGCAGCTCCTTCCTAGTCTCTAGCCTGCTGACCTGCCCTGCAGATTTCAGACTTGCCAGTCACCACAATTCCCTAAGACAATTGCTTAAAATCCCTCTCTTCCTTTCTCTACACACACACACACATCACCATTTTATAATAATCCATGTTATAATCCATTTGATCATAGTCAGTGAATGCTATATTCATTACATGAAACTGTTAGAAAAGATATAAACAAGCCCATTATCACTCTACATATTAATTATAAATTTTAAATTTTAAAAATACACCTTCTGAAGTGATCAAACTGAGGATCATTTTTAGAATTGTATCTTCACACCATGGTATTCCTAGTGTAGAAGAATATAAAGTAACCAAAATCACCCAGGAAATATGAATCCTTAAAATGTTTCGTCTGAATTTATTCCAGCCCAAAAGCCTAATGTTCACTTATAGGAAATACAGGAGATGAAAGAACAAGGCTAATAGCTTCATGAGGAAACAATCACATGTATCCAGAGCAAAGGATATTCTCCAAAATAACTAGCCTGAAACAATCAATATCATTTAAAGCATATATGTGGAGATTATTCCATATTGACATAAGACTATAAAGGAATAAAAGGATGTATGTATCTTACCAAATAAGATTTATATTATTAATAATAGAATCTCTTACAAATTAAGAACGGGAAAAAATTAGGAGAAGAGAATTGATGGAATTAAATGTGTTTCAAAAAGTCACTCTTACAACAGTATGGAAACATGATAGATTTTACCACAATGGTGTTCTGAGAGACAAGGAGAGCTTAAAATAAATAAATTAGGAACAATTAGGATATGAAATCTTAGATTTGGTGGTTGATTAAATGTAATCTGTAAAGAAGTGGTTGGTCAAACATTATAGAATCTGCCTTGAATGGGGGCTTTTGTATTAAAATTCCATGTATAAGATCTAGATAGGTGTGTTTCATCAGAGAAGGGGTTTGGGCATCAACTGCTTATAGATAGTGACTGCAATTTCAGGCAGAGATGAAATTTCCCAGGGACTATAGTTAGGAGAGAACTAAAAACTAAACTTGCAGGACACTGTATTAGCTTACTTATTGCTGCTGTAGCAAATTATCACAAACTTAGTGGCTTAAAACAGAACAAGTTTGGGGGCACCTGGCTGGCTCAATCAGTTATGCACCTGCCTTTGGCTCAGGTCATGATCTCAGGGTCCTGGGATTGGGCCCCACATCTGGGCTCCCTGCTCAGTGGGGAGCCTGCTTCTCCCTTTCCCCCTGAAGCTTCCCTTACTTGTGTGCTCTCACTTTCTCTCTGTCAAATAAATACATAAAACCTAAAAAAAAAAAAAAAAAAAAAAAAAAGAACAAGTTTATTCTGGAGGTCAGAAGTCTGAAGCAAGCTTAATAGAGTTAAAATCAAATGGTCTACAGGGCTACTTTCTTCAGGAGGTATCAAGGAAGAATTTGTTCCTGGCTTCTTCCAGTTTCTAGAGGTTGCCTACTTCCTTGGCTTATGGCTGGATCCCTCCAATCTCTGCTTCCCTCCTGATGCTGCTTTTCTCTCTCGCACTCTCTTCTATAGCCAAACCTACCTTCACTTTGTTTCTTATATGAACACTTATGATTACATTTGGTTCACCCGGATCATTTAGAATAATCTCTGCATCTCTATGTCCTGACCCTTAATCATCTGCAAAATTCTTTTTATCATGCAAGGAAATACACTCTTAGGTTCTGTGGGGGGACCCAGGTGTTGACATCTTGGGGGACTATTATTCAGCCTATAACTCACATCAACACACAAACTCATGGACTAAGAGAAGTCTTTATGAAAACTGATAGACAGAAAAGTAGAGAAAAAGAAAAGTGAAAAGAGAAAGAAATGGAGACATTACTTCCATACTAACCAAAGATGGTAACTTTACAACAGAGCACTTTTTACACACCTGACATTAGACCATGTACTTATAATTTCTGGTAATACTGATCATACTTTTTTTTTTTTTTGCAAAATTCTTGACAACATGAATTTGGATTAACTGGAGTTTTCTCTAATTTTCACTAGCATCTCTAATTAGAATTTTTAGGCTGGGCTTGTCTTCCTCTGCTTATACTCAGTTTTGGAGATGTGCATATACTTCTTAGTTGCAGATCTTGGAACATGTTCCAGGTTTTACTAGACTATTTAAGTATAGGCACTTGGCATTCCAATGAGACCACATGCATCCACATATGTTGCTGCAGACAGCATTTTATTTAATAATTTTACTAATGATAATTGGATGACTAGTAAGTGCCAAGTATACCAGAGACATGGTGTTCATTCTCATTAAGAAGTTTACATTCTACAGGATTTGACCAAAACACACACAACACTCTCACACACAATCAATTTTAAGATGCTGATTGTAAGATATAGCATTATCTTATATAACCCTACAAAATTAAAAATTTTCCTATCAAACTATACCATAACACTAAAACACCATTCCATTCATATTAAGATACATCTTTGGGGCACCTGGATGACTCAGTAGTAGGCTAAACATGTGCCTTCATCTCAAGTCATGATTCTGGAGTCCTGGGACTGAGCTCTGCATTGGGTTTCCTGCTCAGCAGGGAGCCTCCTCCTCCCTCCCCCACTCCCCATGCTTGTGCTTTCTCTTTGTGTCAAATAAATAAATAAAGTCTTAAAAAAGAGACATCTCTAATTTCAGAAATACTGTATTTTATGAATTTAATATGTCCTGACTGATAAAAGGTAGTGGTTCAATATATCGCATATTGTTTAAACACAGAGGGTGCTCCAATTAATTGAACTAAGGAAATTAGTAAGGATGGACATGATAGGAGATTGTCTAATCAAAGGAAAAGAAGTTAGCACATAACCAAAACAAGTTGCTTTTATTTGTCTTTTTTTGTCCTCTTGGCTATCACTTCATAGAGATTATCAGATTATAGAGAAGAAAGAGTAAAAAAAAAAAAAGTGAGTTCTGATCTTGATTTAGTTCTAATCTCCAGGATTTAGACTTGAAGAATAAGAGAGATATAGCAATTACAACTAAAGAAATGGAGACATTAAAGAGTCAATGTTACTTTTTATATTTGGTCTGGTTAGATTCTCTGGGCTCTGGATTGGCTCTCACTTGGCTTGAGTTGGCTAGACGATATTGCTTGAGCACTGGTTTGATGGATAATTAAATGGAGGATAAAACCTAAGGAAAACAATTAACATATTACATGGAAGCATGAAAGAAATGGCCTTTGGAGATTTTTAAATATTTTGGTATTATGGACACATATATTACGTGGAGAAATCTAAGAATCAGATTGTTGAACAAAACTAGTCAGACTATGAGGGAAATTATATGCGCACCAAGGAACTCAGCTTTATACTTTTAAGCAATGTGTGGTTATTGGTAAGGCAAGATCAATTTTTGGAAAGAATAGCTTTTTGTTATTTTAAAATAATATATTCTCAAAAATAATATATTTTCAATAGAATATTTAACAATATAGAAAAGTAAAAAGAAAAAAATTAAAGCTTTTCACATATAACTCAGATTAAACCACTTGTTAATAACTTGAGAACTACCTTTCCCATCATCTTGCTGAATAAACACAACATACACATATACACACACAGATGATCTTTTTCCTATCTAATTTCAGTTTCCTTCCCAGTGCAATAAGGTAAATATATTTTATTAGTATTTTATGTATTACATATATTAAGATAAATATTACATATGTAAGATATATTTATTTATGATGTAAATATATTTACTATGAATTGTTTACATTCAATCTGGACATGTATGGGGTCCAGAAGATATGTGCGCCATTAATAAGGTCTACTATTCTTCACCATTACTGTTTTTATTATACCAAACAGCATGACAAATGTTTGCAATTTTATTTGAGCATTTTCCTTTGTATTCCTTTACTTGTTTTTTTCTTACTTTTAAAAATAATTTTCAGTTTTGAATTTTCTTTTAAATATTTGCATGCTTATCTTTTAAAACTTTTATATTCTATTAAAACATCTAACTGCAGGGTCAGTACTATTTGGAGATAGAATTGTTTTTCTGTATAATTACTACTAAAATACATTTTTTTACAAAGGTTTTTTAAGATGTGCACCTTCAGAGATACTGAGCTATACTTGATCCCTCTGTGGGTAGTTCATGAAAATAGAGGATACTAAAGCTAGTTTTTCTAGCAAAAATCAAGATAAAATGTGATCAACAGTTCTAAAGAACTCTTACATGTTCTACATAAGCACTGCTGACAGTAAAGATTGTCTGGTTTCAAGCGTGGAGGGAACACTCTCATTACCTGTTTCATTCATATAGCATGTTATTATTTGTCAAGCCCTTTGAGGATGCTCAATATAACAAATGATACTGGTTGTGGCAAGAACATACTGACAACTTACAGCCTTTGAAATGTCATATATACTCAAACCTACATGAAATCTATATGTATGTATATTCAAAATATAAAATCATTTTTCAAGGAAAATAAAATAAAATTTTAATTAAAAGCTAAGTAGCTTCACTGCAGTCAATGTTGCTGATCATATAGAAAACACCATAATGATTTATTTTGAACTAATTTTAGTAATTAACAATTTTGGAATGCAATATGATAATTTATATACAGAGCGTAGAGGTGGAGCTGGGAAATAAGCTCAGTCTCGTTGGTTTCAACACCTAAGCTCTTAAACTGGCTTCTCAGGTCCAAATTCCGGAATCCTCAGCTTCATTTCCATGCAAGAAAAGGAGCAAAAAGAAATCCAACTACAGAGAGTAATAAAACAAATATTAGGTTATTTCTGTTAAAGGGTTTATAAATCTAACACGGTGATTAATTAGTCCTCATGGTCTCTTTTTCAAAGAGAAGTAAAAGAGTAGAAGTGGTACCTGTGAAAAGAAGTATTTTCTCTTATTAGTCTCATTATCTTTATCATCATTTTGCCTATGAGTAGCTATCAGGAAACATTACACAGTGAACAAGAAGGAAATAACTTAATATTACACATCAGGTAAGCTTCTTGGGGAGATATGCTGGAACTACAGAAATTACATTGGGCAGAAAAAAAACCCAAAATGTTTAGACTGATAGTAAAAAATGCAAATCCACTTGTCAGAAAAATAATGTGTATAGTTAACAACTGTTCAAATAGAAGTCTTACAGCAAGGCTCAGCAAACTTTTCTGTAAAGAGACAGGCAATAAATACTTCCAGCTTTGTGGTCCATATGGTCTGCTTTGCAACTACTCAAGTCTACTGTCCTAGCATGAAAACAACCATAGACCATATGTGAATGAATGGGTGTGACTATGTTCCAAAAACTTAATTTACAAAAACAAGGGAGGGTCAGATTTGGATCTCACACCTTAGTTTGCTCATTTTTTTTTATTAAATGATTAGGTTGAATGTGAGCTATATCCAAATTAGAAACGAGAGCCAGGAAGGTGAACAAACCATTGTACTAAGTCGGTCAAACTGTTAGGTAGTAGTGATGTTCAGAATCAGATAGAACCATACATCTTAATTCTCAGCCAACTATCCGCCTTGTCCAGGCAGGTTTTCTGAATCCTGCATGAAAAGGACAGGCTGAAACTCAGGGCCTGACTCTAATCCCACTGGGGATAAAATCATCCAAACAAAAAGTCCATGTCAAGGTTAGATGATGAAGACAGTGAGCTTACTTGAATATATTCAACACAGTGGCTCATAGCAACAAGGGAGGTTCACTCTGCTAATTGCAGCTGAATTTATTTCAGATCCCATTTCCTGCTACCTGCTCTATACTTGCTCAGGGATGGGTTCAAGAACTAGGTAGATCTAAGCCTTTGTAATGTCTTTAAAGTCAGCACATCATTGTTTGTGTTGTATCCCGGGAATACATATAACAATGCTTAGCACATGATAGGCATTTAATGACTATTTGTTGAGTGCCTAGCAACTGACAACTATTAAAGATTGTTGCCGTAGAAGTTAGTATATTAATACCACAACTTTCTTAGCATTTACTCTCTTTATAATATCATTTGTAAAATTCTGCAGATGGATGATATCTGATAGTCACTGTTGCATCCTTTGTCACTTTAATTCCCAAACATGTCAGACTTCATATATTTATATTTAAAAATTTAATTCTGAGTTATGACTGCAGCAGTAAAAAAAAATCCTAGATGATAAAGGATATGGAGCAGTTGGTCTACTGATCGACATTATAAGGTAGTGGTGAGCACTGAAATTTAATTTGTCATCTCCTCTGTCACTCCGTCCTTAGACATTTTAGGGTCACCCTCCATGAAGTAGGAGATTGATTAAGTTCTACTTTAAATAAACCTTGACTTGGAGTTGAAATCAGTCAACCTTGTTGAAAGAACTCCTGAGCAGAAAAAAAAAAAAAAATCCCAGGACATTAGGGAACAACTGAGTATTTAAAAAATCTCTCAAAGGAGAACCCTCAATAAACATTACGGTAAGCAATTTTATCTATATTCAAAAAAAATGAAGACCTGAGTCAACTCAGGTAGGAATTGAATATGTCATTTTATAGAGTCTCAATATAACAAAAATGAAACATGTGTCACTAATCCACCTTGCCAGCTTATACAGCTTCTGAGAGTGAAAGGCTTTCAGTAATAACATTAATCATTATTAAATATTACTAGCTTAGTGTTGTAGAGAATATAAACACCAATATTTACAGACTTTTGGTGAAATGTACTTTTTATTTTTATTAGGACATCGTAGAGTAGGCTATCAAATTCCAACACAACATATTGTAGAATTGTCATTTAATAATTTTTAGAACTAGATAGAGCGGGCCATTCTTTCTCAAATGGCATGTGTTCCATTTTCTGTCTTGTCCTCATCTTTACCACCTGCTAGCAGTGTTTCAGGCAACAAAACCACAGTGTTCTGAGCAGACAGTACAGCCTTCTCCAAAATGGTAGCAATTCAGATGGTTCACATTAAGACAAAAACCTTACTCTATAATGAATGCTTTTTATTTCTTTTTTTTTTTTTTAAATCTTCCGTTCTTCTTTTAATGTTTAAATACTGGATTGTAAAGGGTGATTCAAAATTCCATTGGGTGTACATATGGAAGTATAGATTTAAAAAAACAGTTGAATTAAATATATCTCAGTCTATCTTTAATGATACATATGTGTTGAATCAGTTCTCTGCCATCAGAAATTAACTATTTTTTGGTCTTATTTTATAGTGCCTGGCTTTCTAATTATCTTATTTTATTTTTTCTGTGAAAAAATTGCTCTTTCTTTCCAGGTAGAAAACGTCTCAGGCTACTCTAAAAAGGTGTCATAGACTAGGTGACTTATAAACAGCTGATAGTTCTTTCTCAAAGTTCTGGAGGTTGAGAAATCCAACATCAAGTTGCCAGTAAATTCAGTGTCTGGTCGGGGACCCCATCCTGGTTCATAGACATCCATCCTGTTACTGTGTTCTCATATGGCATAAAGGTAAAAAGATTCCTCCGGTATCTCTTTTATAAAGGTACTAGTACCATTCGTGAGGGCTCAGCTCTCATGCCCTAATCACTCCAAAAAGCCATACCTCTTGATACCACCACCTTGGGGTTAGGGTTTCAACATTTGAAATTCAAGTGGGATGGGGGAGAGGGGCATAAACATTCAGTTTATAGCAGAAAATGATCCTTAATATTAATTATGTTATTTTTATTCAAATGAAAACCTTTTATCAGTAATAGGAAATTATGATGATATGTAAAAATTTGGGGAGGAGTAAAAGCAACAAATATTGAATAATGATTCCACTTAACAATATATTTTGAATACTGAATAGTTCTGTTTAAACAGTATATTGAGAATGTATTATCATTATTTTTTAAGATTTAATTTATTTATTCATGAGAGAGAGAGAAAGAGAGAGAGAGAGAGAGAGAGAGAGAGAGAGAGAGAGGCAGAGACACAGGCAGAGGGAGGAGCAGGTTCCATGCAGGCAGTCTGACGTGGGACTTGATCTCAGGTCTCCAGGGCCACACCCTGGGCTGAAGGCAATGCTAAACCGCTGAGCCACCAGGGCTGCCCTGAGAATGTATTATTGATAGAAAAATATATTCAGGACTTTCTCAATTATTGATGTCTTGTATGTATTGTATGTTTTACATTTCAAAAGAATGAAAAATTAATTTTAGAAAGAGCAAAATACAACATTTTAAACAAAATGTAAAATAAAAAAAATATTTTTAATTGATCCCTATAATAGTGGAATAAATAAAATTAACCACACACATTTTTTAAGAAATAAACAGTTACAAATGCCCATTTATCTTTAAGGAAATAAATATGACTGCAGATTGAGCTAAGTGGAATTTTATTCACTTATAACTTTAAAAATAAAACTGTGTGGGTGGGTTTCATAATTTCAAAGATTTGAGTGAATTAAGAACATAAAAATTATATTATAGTGCTTTTGGAGTTTGAGATGAAGAATAGTCAAAGGAAAGCTATTTACAAGGCCAATCCTGAAATTACTGAAATGTTCATTTTTTCCACTGACCTACAAAATACAAGGAGAAATTATAAAATATATGATTTTACATACTAAAAATTCAATTTAATTAAATAAATTTATTTAAGCACCAACTTTTGAAGATAAAATGCTAAGTGATTGGTTCATAGACTGACTCAATGCCTGACATCAAGAATTCACAGTCTATTAGGAAGATAAATTATACCAACTATCACATTACAGTGTGGTAGTGAAATACCACTACCCAACTATTAGAATCCCTACAGCTGAAGAGAGAAAGAGACTGAAGGAAACAACATTAGTGAAGATGTAAAGCAACTGGATTTCTCATATACTGTTAAAGGAACATGAAATGGTACAACCCCTTAAGAAAACAGCTTGGTAGTTTCTTATCTAACAAGATAAGCTACCAAACTACAGCTTGGTAGTTTCTTATCCTGTTAGATATACAGCTACAATATGATGCAGCCATTCCACTCCCATGTATATAAGAGAAAATATATGTCCATACAAAGAATTATACATAAATGTTCACAGCATAATTATTTTTTGTGTCAAGGTTTTATTTAAATTCTAGTTAGTTAACATATAGTGTATTATTGGTTTCAGGGGTAGAAGTTAGTGATTCATCACTTACCTATAACACCTAGTCCCAGTGCCCATGTAACAAGTGTCCTCATTAATACCCATCACCTATTTAGCCCATCTTCCATCCACCTTCCCTCCAGAAACTCTGTTCTCCATGGTCCAGAGTCTTTTATGGTTTGTCTCCCTCTTTTTTCCCCCTTCCTCTATGTTCATCTGTTTTGTTTCTTAAATGACACATGTGAGTGAAATCATATGGTATTTGTCTTTCTCTGACTTGTTTCATTTATCAAAGTACACTCTAGCTGCATCTATATCCTCCCAATTTGCAAGATTTCATTCTTTTCGGTGGCTGAGTTATATTCCATTATATATATAATTATATATAATATATAATGCTCACCTATAAAATGAATAATTCATTTACATATATATATGTAAAGAAGTGGTATATTATATACCACTTCTTTATCCATTCATCAGTTGATGGGCATTTGAACTCTTTCCATAATTTTGGCTATTGTCGATAATGCTGCAATAAATATCCGGGCACATGTGTTCCTTTAAATCAGTATTTTTGTATCCTTTGGGTAAAAACCTAGTAGTGCAATTGCCAGATCCTATGGTAGTTCTATTTTTAACTTTCTGAGGAATGTCCATACTGTTTTCCAGCATGGCTGCACCAGTTTGCATTCCCACCAGCAGTGTATGAGGGTTCCCCTTTCTTCCCAGAGAAGTACCTCCTGAAGCTTTTTATCTTGATGAAGTCCCAATAGTTCACTTTTGCTTTTGTTTCCCTTGTGTCCAGAGATGTGTCTAGTAAGATGTGTTTAGTAAGTCCTATAGCTGATGTCAAAGAGGTTGCTGTCTGTGATTCTCCTCTATGGTTTTGACGGTTTCCTGTCTCACATTTAGATCTTTTATCTATTTTGAATGTGTTTTTCTGCGTAGTGTAAGAAAGGATCCAGTTTCATTCATCGCATGCCATTTTCCAGTTTTTCCAAACACCGTTAATTGAAGAGACTATTTTTCCATTGGATATTCTTCGCTGCTTTGTCAAAGATTAGTTGACCATATAGTTGTGGGTCTATTTCTGGGTTTTCTCTCCTGTTCTCTTGCTCCATGTGTCTGTTTCTGTGCCAGTTACATGGAAGCACGACCTTGCTGAGGTGGCAGATGGCTTGGACACAGACAGGGTAAAGGCAGGATTCTGAGGGAAGAGAAGCCTGGGACAAAGGAGGGGAGATTGTTTGCTCTTCTCTGATGGCTTCCTGAATAGCAGTGGGTGTGACCTCCCCTCTCTGGGTAAGAGAGAGTGGGCTGATGCCATTTTTTACCCTCGCCCATCAGTACAGACAGACTTCAGTCAACAGTACAGGGCTCACAGTGGAGGCTTGAGCCACTAACACCAAGCTCCGCCCCTCTGTGTTTTGCAAGTGCATTTTCATTAGGGCAAGTGTGCCATAGAGTCAAAGCATCAGCAAGACCAGCATAAACCCCCTGCACTCACCAAGTCTACCGATCATAGAAAGATGCAAAGCCTCAGCTCTAGCGGAAATAGGATCTAGCATCTTTTAACAAGCAGTCCAAAACATACCTAGTTAAAACTCGTCATACAGTGGACAAGGTCCAAACACTTTCCACTGCAGGCAAAAAAGAAACTCTGCAGAGGTCTGACCTGAATCAAAGAGCAACCAAAACACAACAGCAGAGTGGACACACAACAGCAGAGTGGACACAGTATACACCAGAAGCACTTCCTGAAGCGTCAGGCCCCGGACAGTATAGGACATCTTCTTAATACAACCATTGCTTTCAGGAACAGGAAACATAACAGACTTTACACACAGAAGAAAGACCTAGACAAAATGCCAAGACAGAAGAATTCATCCCAAAAGGAAGAATGAGAAGAGGTAACGGCCATGGATTTAATCAAAGCAGATATAAGTATTATGCCTGAACTGGAATTTAAAACACTACTCATAAGGATGCTAGTTGAGCTTTAAAAAGAGCATAGAAGACATCAGGGAGTCCCTTACCACAGAGATAAAAGATCCCAAAACTAGTCAGGCAAAAATAAAAAAATACTATAACCAAGATGCAAAACCAATTGGATATAAACGACCACAAGGATGAAAGAAGTAGAAGAACAAATAAGTAATATTGAAGATAAGATTATGGAAAATAATAAAGCATAAAAGAAGAGAGAAAGAAAAATATTGGATCATGAATGTAGACTTAGGGAACTCAGTGACTCCATAAAGCATAATCGCATTCCTATCATAGGAGTCCCAGAAGAAGAAGAGAGGGAGCAAGGGGCAGAAGGTTTATTTGATAAAATGACAGCTGTAAACTCTAATCTGGGTGAGGAAACAGACATTCAAGTCTAGGAGACATAATTTTTTTTGTGATAGCCAAAAATTCAAACAACTCAAATGCCCACCAGAAATTCAATGGTTAAACAATTTTCCAATATTCATACAACAGGATACTACTCAGTAATGAGTTACTGGTATGTAGAACATGTATGAATATTAAAATAATTATATTGGGCAGCCCTGGTGGCGCAGCGGTTTATCGCCGCCTGCAGCCCGGGGTGTAATCCTGGAGACCCAGGATCGAGTCCCACATCAGGGTCCCTGCATGGAGCCTGCTTCTCCCTCTGCCTGTGTCTCTGCCTCTCTCTCTCTCTCTCTGTGTCTCTCATTAATAAATAAATAAAATCTTTAAAATAATAAAATAAAATAAAATAATTATATTCAGTTAGAAACCAGATCAAATGATAAATTTTGTATCAATTTTTGTATTTATACAAAATCATTCAAATGCACATTATAGTATCAAAAAGCAGCTCAATGATTGCTTGTTTGGGGATGGCAACAAATGTGAAGACAGAATTACTAAGAGGCAAAAGAAAGCCTATGGAAGTGTTGGACGTGCTTGTTATCATATTGCTTTAATGGTTTAATGAGCATATGCATGTATCAAAACTTATTAAATTGTAGATTGTATTTTTTCTCATTTTTTAACTGAAAATAAGTTGACAATGTTGTATTAGTTTCAAGGATACAACATACTTATTTGACAGTTCTATACATTACCCAGCACTCACCTTGATAAATGTAGTTACAAAGTTATTAGACTATTATTGACTATATTCCCTAT
The DNA here is from genome assembly GCF_053574225.1 of Canis aureus. Classification (NCBI taxonomy): domain Eukaryota; kingdom Metazoa; phylum Chordata; class Mammalia; order Carnivora; family Canidae; genus Canis; species Canis aureus. The sequence continues at coordinate 59,915,564 of NC_135624.1, forward strand.
GCCATACCTTTCATATCCATGAACGATTCATTCTATAACTAGGAATTTGTACCTCTTAATCCCCTTCACCTATTTTGCCCTTTCTGCTACCTACATCCACTCAGGCATTCACTAGTTTGTTCATTGTATTTAGAAGTCTGTTTATGTTTTGTTTGTTCATTTGTTTTGTTGTTTAGATTCCACATAAAAGTGAAATCATAAGGTACTTGTCTTTCTGTCTGATTTATTTCACTTCTAGCATAATACCTGCTAGATCCATCCATGTTGCAACAAATGACATAATTTCATTCTTTTTTATGGCTAAGTAACATTGCATTGTGTGTGCACCTGTATGTATATACATACACATACACATGTACATATACATAATATATATTGTATATATGTGTATGCTTAGAGATATATACACAGTGGATATATATATCACATCTTCTTTATTCATTCATATCTATCAATGAATGGTTGCTTCGGTGTCTTGGCTATTGGAAATAATGCTAATGCTGCAATAAACAGTAGTGTATACATCTTTTCAAACCAGTGTTTTCATTTTCTTAGGGCAAATACCCAGTAGTAAAAGTACAGGATCACATGGTATTTACATTTTTAATCTTTTGAAGAAACAGTCATACTATTTTCCATAGTGGCTGCACCATATTTATTTCCACCAACCATGCACAAGGGTTCCTTTTTCTTCACATCCTCACCAACACTTGGTGTTTCTTGTCTTTATTATAATAGCCACTCTGACTGGTGTGAGATGATATCTCATTGTGGCTTTGATTTGCATTTCCCTGATGATCTGATGATTAGTGATGTTGAGCATCTTTTCATGTGTCTGTTGGCCATCTCTTTTTCTTTTTTTTGTAAAATGTTTATTCATTTCCCCTGCCCATTTTTTTATTTATTTATTTTTTTTTATTTTTTTTTCTGCCCATTTTTTTAAATCAGAATATTTGTTTTGGGGGCGTTGAATTAATCCCTTGTCAGGTATATTATTTGCAAATACCTTCTCTCATTCCATAGATTGCATTTTCATTTCATTGATAGATTCCTTTGCTGTGCAAACCCTTTTTATTTTGGTGTAGTCTAAATTTTGGCTTTTGTTTCCCTTGCCTGAAGAGATATATCTGGAAAATGTTGCTAGGAGTGAGGTCCAAGAGATTACTGCCTTTTAGGGGTTTTATGGTTTCAGGTCTTACACTTAGGTCTTTAATACATTTTGAGTTTATTTTTGTGTATAATGTAAGTAAGTGGTTCAGTTTCATTCTTTTGCTTGTGGTTGTCCAGTTTTCACCACACCATTTATAGAAGAGACTGTCTTTTTTTTGCCACAGAATATTCTTGTCTTCCTTGTAGGTTACTTAATCATTTAATCTGGGTTTCTTTCTGGGCTGTCTGGTTCCCTTCACCTATGTGTACACTTTTGTGCCAGGATCATATAGTTTCAAATACCACCGTTTGTAGTGTAGCTTAAAATCTGGGATTGTGTAGTTGATTGTATGTTAATTATCCTTCAATAAAGGAGGTAAAACAAAAGACCAAGAATATATATCCTTAAATTATTTTAAAGGCATATGACTGCTAAGCAAAAATTAATTAACTAATTAGTTAGTTAGTTAGGGGACTGCAACATAAGTAGACAGAAAATATGTGATATAAATTGCACAATAAAAAGTGTTGGAAAACTGTTCTGTTGCAACTTTCCTATATTTAACACAGAGCACTATAATTTTAATTTTGTAAATAGTATATATTACAATCCTCAGAATAAGAATATTAGATAGATAGCTATATAGCTAGATAGACATAGCAGTAGTATGAAAATGCCAAAATGAAGTAAGTGTGGTGTTAGCTTAAGAATAGATGGAATGAGGCCAATAATTGTGATTGGAGAAATGAGAAATATATCCATACTTATATGGCTCTTTTAAACAAATGGTACTGGTACCACTATATATGCTGATATGAAAAGAAAACTATAAACCCTACTTTATAAAATACACAGAAATTAATTCAAGATGGAGAATATCCCTAACTGTAAAAACTAAAACAATAAAGCATTTAGAATAAAATCCACAAGAACATCTTCATGACTTTTATCATTAGCCATCAGAGAAATATACATTGAAGCCACAATAAGATAGTAATAAGTCATCTACTAGACAGCCTTAATGTATAAAAGCTGACAACACTCAGATGTCAATGATGATGTGGAGCTACCAGAACTCTCACATTCATTGCTGATGAGAATGTAAAGATTATAATTTGGAAATAAAGATTTGAAAAAATTTTACAAAGTAATAATTTTATCCAGCAATCCCATTTCCAGGTAATAAATAAATACATTTGTCCACTGAAAGATTCTGGACCCACATATTAACAGCAGTTGCTTTTTCTTTCTTTTCTTTTTCTTTTCTTTTCTTTCTTTTCTTTTCTTTTCTTTTCTTTTCTTTTCTTTTCTTTTCTTTTCTTTTCTTCTCTTCTCTTCTCTTCTCTTCTTTCTTTTCTTTTCTTTTCTCTTCTTTTCTTTTCTTTTCTTTTCTTTTCTTTTTTCTTTTCTTTTCTTTTTTAAGATTTTATTTATTTATGAAAGACATAGAGAGAGGCAGAGACACAGGCAGAGGGAGATGCAGCCTTCCTGCAGGGAGCATAATGTGGAACTTGATCCCAGGACCCCGGGATCACAACCTTAGCTGAAGACAGATGCTCAACCACTGAGCCACCCAGGTGCACCTCACAACAGTTTTTTAGCAGCCCAAAACAAGTAACCCAAATGGAAAATAGATAATTGATGTATGGTATAGTCATATCATGGGTAAATATTACGCAAAAAAACTCCACAATTTATTGATAGACACAACAGCACGGATGAAATGCATAGATATTATGGTGAACCCAAGAATCTGCACACATAATAGTATATACATATGAGTGAATATGTATGAAATTCTAGAACAGAAAAAACTAATTTATAGTGAAAAAAATCATGGTTATCTCTGGAGTCAATGTTGATAGACCAGCAAGGGACATAAGAAAATATCTGGACTGATGAAAATATCCTACGTCTTTATTGACAATGTGGATCCTATGTTCCCATTTATCAAAATTATATATTTCATACTGTGCATTTCGCTGTATTCAAATGCTATCTGAAAAGCTGAATGATAGTGTAAAGTGTACGTGGAGACAGATTAAACAAGGATATTTGATCACAAATACTGATACTTTTTGGAGCGTGGTAAATGATGCATGAGGATTCATTATACTATATTTGAAACTGCCCATGTTAAAATGTTTAAAAAATTAAAGCATGTGAGTTCAATACTAGAGAGTACCTGTATAGTGTGGGGGCGTGGAAGATAGTCATAATTATTGCAGAAAATCGAGGCTAAGGAAAGGATCTTTATGGAGAATGAAACTGGAAAACCTTAGGAAAAAAAAAAAAAGACCATAATATTATTAGCTTTTCTTTTTTATAAAATGTTAATCAGCAGGAGCATCGATGTGTGAGTAAGAAGGCAGAGAGGTTTATGCATTACAGAGACTCAGGTTTGTATTTTTGTTCTTCTTTATTAGCTTTGTTTCTTTGTGCAAAGCAATTAACCTTTCTGAGCTTCAGTTTATTCAACTCTAAAATGAGATTAATTATCTGTAACTCAAAAGGTGGCAATGAGAAAATGGCAACCTTAACATATTGTAAGCATTTAGTACATTATATGAAATTTAGTACATATTAAGGAAATTTGTTTTCCTTAGTTTGCCACCCACCCTTTATTATCATCCTAGCTTCCTTAAAGAAGCTGTAAGAAATTAGGATTTACATTTATTATTTGAATTAATCCATATGTGCTTCTAGTCTTGGGAAACAAAGGTGAAGAATAGAAAAGAATAACACAGTGGAAAGAAAATCAGATTTATAGTCAGACTGAGACTGTCTTAGTTACTACTAGCTGTGCAGCTTTAGGTAAGACTTCTACTGTGAAATGAATATAATAACTAAATTGTAGGATTAAATGAAATATTTTAATAAAATTCCTTGAACAGTATTGTTTTGTATATATTTGTCACAAAACAAATTGAAACTACTTTTATTATTAGCATCAAATAAGGGCTACAGAAAGGCTTATTTTGTTGTTCAATTACTTGTGGTCTATCCAAAGTCTAAATTGGAAGTGAAGCTTTATAAACTAAGTGGTCTATGTGAAGAATTTTCAATTGAGAAATTGAGTCCTAGAGTTTTGTGAGAACCAAGGATACATAGTTGTAATTTTGAATAGAAGGAGCTTTTCTTCACTAATACATAAGACAAAATATCCCTTATGTCAGTTCTTGAGACACTAAATCTGAGGAGTCAGATCATTTTGCAAACATAGTGGGTCACATAGTTTAAAGCAGAAGCAGCAAAGTTACTTGTAATTTAGGGAGATTTATATGATTAAGCATAGTTAGCAAAACCGAAGACGAGAATAAAGAAATTTGTCCTGATGCAAAGGCTATAATTTTAAAAAGGTGAGTAATGTTATCAAAGCAGTACATAAAGAAGGTGGCATTTGAAGTATCATTTAGGATTCTGTTGGGAAGAAATCTTAAATTTGTGAGAAAAAATATTATGTAGCACATATGTCATTTGTTGATACACCTTCAATGTCTTAAAAATTAAGTTAATTTTTACCTTTTGTAATAAATATGTAACAGTATTAGATTTCTGATTCAGATATAACTTTTTAAGACTGAACAAAAACTCTAACATCTGACATATTTTTGGCTTATCTATTCTTAAAAATATAGTACATACTTTCACAACATAAAAACAATATTTTAACATAAAATTACAATTATTTCAAGTGAGCTGTATCATATTTCTTTGAGAATGTCAGATATCTAGTGAGATGGTATTCCACAAAATAATGAATAAGTAATTTAAAGAATTAGCAAATATAAGAGCACCACAGTTGAAAAACAGAAGGCTTACTTGAAAGATCCTGCAAACTGAAAGAGGATAGCTAGGTTTAAACTTCTTTGTGGTCATAAGAAAAAGTGGCACTATAACTCATATTTAAAGTTCACATACAGACACACAAACATGTACCACACAAAACAAGTATGAGCAAATGCACTAGCATTAAAAAATGCATTTTGACTTTTATGTTGTACATTATCAAAACTCGAAGTAGCATGGGAATGATGTAATAGTTATTTTCTGTAAATTTTAATTCAATTAAAATGAGCTTCAATTGTCATTAATGTACTTTCAGACACTCATTACTTACTCTTAGCTCCAATGTAACTGTTTACTCATCCTCCTAAGAATATTGTGAACTATAATTTTCAAGTCTTTGACTTTTTTGGTAATGTTTCAGTTAATGAAGACATGCTTAGGTGATTTGGAGGATCTAAATATGAAAAGATATCATCTGTAAGCTTATATTGTTTATAATTTAAGACAAGCAACTAAAAATATCCACACAAAGAATTCTTTCAAACATTTATGGAAGAAATAAAACTAACCCTTCATAAATTATTAAAGAAGAGGAAATACTTTCTAATTCATTCTATGAGGACACTTTTATCATGACATGAAGGGTAAACAAAGATCCAAGAGAAAAGAAATGAAGAAAGAAAGAAGAAGGAAAGGTTGGAAAGAAGGAAAGAAAGGTAGAAATAAAGAAAAGGGAACCAGATCAACTTTCTTCCTGAATATAGACATGAAAGCCCTTAACACAATAATATTATATCAAATCTCATGATATGTATAAAAATAAATTCTCAACCACTACCATATGGGATTTATTCTAGGAATGCAAAGTTATTTTAATTTTTGAATATCATTTAATGCAATTCCCTATGTGATTTCCTCAATAGGCTCAGGAAAAGCATTTGACAATATCCAAAAAAATAGGAATAGAAGAGAATTTCATTAAAATCACAAAAAGTACGTAAAACCTATGGCTAATATCATAGTCAAAGGTGAAAGACTGCTTCCTTTATAAGACCAGGAAAAACAGTAAGGTGTTCTGCTCTTAACACTTCAACATCATACAAAAAGTTCTTATAATTATTATCCAGTACACTTACATTCAGTAAAATTTATAGCATATGAATTTTACCTAAAAAACCTCTCAAATGTTTAAGACAAGGAAGAAAAATAATTACCCTTTTATTTCACTTTATTTGTAATCTTCTGCAGAGGTAAAAATATATAGAACATATTTTTTTCAATATTATGAAAATTCACATAAAATTGAGAAAATAGTTCAAATTACCTTACTCAGATGTTTAAAACTTAAAGCATGTTAATTGCTCATTATTGTAAGTATTTGTTAAAATTCACTCTATTTTTTGGTCAAAATTATCTGGCTCTTCCAATGGCAATAAGCTTTTACCAATAAATCAATGTGTTCAAATAACAAACAAAATTAATTTCATGTATATATAAAAACTTATATTCAGTATACCATATTCAATATCTAAATAGGTAAAAATAAATGTGTATTCTGATAAAATTGATTTTAAAATATAGCTATACATTTCAGCATCTTGTAATTGTTTATACATAACTAAAGATATATTTACCACATTTTATCAGAATAATATCTATAAGCTATTGCTTAAAAAGAAGGGCACAAAAACAATATTTAACAATCAAGAAATGCAAAATAAAGCATATGGATAGTTCACTGTCCAAGATCCTTGCTAATATAGTATAACTATAATTTAAATATATTAGTATTACTTATTGGCAATATCCAGGTTTTGAGGGGGGAAAGACAGCAGGAAAGCATTTTGCTGGTGGCGGTGTTTTCTTTTTTCAATTGATAATCTTCCCTTCTTGTTCTGGGGGGCCACTCCTGTCTAATAAGGAAAGATTTACTTTGCAAATGGAATTATAACATTAAATGAGCACTAGAGGAACTGTTTTTAAACTTCTAGAGGATTCCTCTAGTATTATTTAATCACATGAACCATTTTGAGTCACATTTTGTATATGATTTAGGGAAGAGGTTCCGTTTCATTAATATTACCTGTGGCTATACACTGTCAATTCCATTTCATTAATCTACATGAATCTATTCATAAGCTATTTCTCTTGATTACTGAACTTTGGAGTAAGATAACACATCAGCATGTTTTCACTCTGTAGCATTTTATTTTTCACCATAGGTTTGAATATTCACTTTTCTTTGTATTTCCATATGAACATTGGCAACAGCTTGTCAATTTCTGTAAAATGATTGGAATACTTAAAAGATTTTAATGAATTGGTAGAATTAGTTTTAATCCTATACCCACTAGAGTCCGTATACCTTGGAGAAAAACATTTCCAGTTTAATAAAGAATGGGTTCAAACTTGATCAACTGTCAACTTAATATAGACTGATATATGAAGATACATGTACATATATACAACCAAATGGTAACCACAAACCAAAATGAGTAATAGATATGCAAAAAATAAAAAGGAAATCAAATGTATCACTAAAAAAAGGCAACCAATGGTGGCAGAAGAGAGCGAGAAAAGAAAGGAACATAGAAAAACTACAAAACAACCACGAACAAGTAACAAAACGGCAGTAAACTACATGCCTGTCAATAATTATTTTGATAGTAAATGGCCTAAACATTCTAATCAAAAGACAGAATGATGGAATGGATAAAAAAGCAAGACCCACCTCTATGCTGCCTATAAGTGACTCATTTCAGACCTGAAGACATGTGCAGAATGAGTATAGTGGATGACAAAGCATTTACCATGCAAATGGATGTGAAGAACACTGAGATAGCAATTCTTATATTGGACAAAATAGACTTTAAAACAAAGAATATAACAAGACAAAGAAAGACTCTATAAAATCATAAGGGGAATAATCTAACAAGAACCTATAAGAATTGTAAATATTTATGCATCCAGTATTGGAACACCCAAATACATAAAGCAGTTAGTAACAAACATAAAGGGAGTGATAGTAGTAGAGGATCTTAATGCCCTACTTACATCAATGAACAGATCATCTAAACAAAATATCAACAAGGAAACAATAGCTTTGAATGACACAGTGAACCAAATGGGTCTAACATATTCTGAACATTCCATCCTAAAACAGTAGAATACACATACACATTTATTTAAGTACACATGAAACATTCTCCAGAAGAGATCATATATTAGGCCACAGAACAAACCTCAACAAATTCAAAAAGATAGAAATCATATCATGCATCTTTTCTGAACATAATATGAAACTAGAAATCAACCACAAGAAAAAAATTGGAAGGAGCACAAATACATGGAGATCAGATAACATACTACTAAACAATGAATGGTCAACCAAGAAACAAAGAGGAAATAAAAAAACACTTGGAGACAAATGAAAATGAAAATACAGTAGTCCAAAATCTTTGGGAGGTAGTAAAAGCAGTTTTAAGAGGAAGGTTTATAGCAATACTAGTTAATCTCAAGAAGAAACAAAGAGGGCAGCCTGGGTGGTTCAGCGGTTTAGCGTCGCCTTCAGCCCAGGGTGTGATCCTGGAGAACCGGGATTCAGTCCCACGATGGGCTCCCTACATGGAGCCTGCTTCTCCCTCTGCCTGTGTCTCTGCCTCTCTCTCTGTGTCTCTCATGAATAAATAAATAAATAATCTTAAAAAAAAAAGAAACAAAGAAACAAAAGCCACCACACACACACAAAAACAAAACAAAACAACTCAAATAAACAGCCTAACCTAATATCTAAAGGATCTAGAAAAAGAACATGTAAATCCAAAAGGAAAGGAATAGTAAGGATTAGAGCAGAAATAAATAAAATAGAAACTAAAATACACACAAACATACATAATAGAAAAGACTGATGAAACCAAAATGATCAACAAAACTGAAAAGCCTTTAGTCAGACTCCTAAGAGAGAGAAATAAAACAAAACAAACAACAACAAAAACAAAACCAGAACAGGACAAACACAGAAATGGAAGAGGAGAAATAACAGCAAACACCACAGAAATGCACAGAATTATAAGAAAATATTATGAAAAATTATATGCCTACAAACTGTACAACCTGGAAGAAATGGATAGACATATAACCTGTCAAAACTGAATCAAGAAGAAATAGAAAATTTGAACAAACTGATTGCCAGCAATGGAGTTGAATCAGTAATAAAAAAAATTCCCCCTAAAAATTCCAGGATCAGACAGTGTCCAGCTGAATTCTAAACATTTAAAGAGTTAATACCTATCCTTTGTAAACTTTTCCAAAAAATAGAAGAGGAGAGAAAGCTTCCAAATCCATTCTATAAGACCACCATTGCCCTGATACCAAAACCATATAAAGATACTATAATGTCTCTGATAAACATAGATGCAAAAATCTCTGATAAAGCATTAGCAAACCAAATCCAAAACACATTAAAAAAATCATTCACCACAATCAAGTGATATTTATTCCTGGGATCCTAAGGGTGGTTCAATATTTGCAAATCAGTCAGTGTGATATGTCTTATCATTAAGAGAAGGATAAAAACGATAGGATTTTTTCAATAGGTACAAAACAAACATTTAACAAAGTACAACATCCATTCATGATAAAACCCTCAACAATGTAGGTTTAGAGTGAATATATTTCACCATAATAAAGGCCATATATGAAAAACCCACAGTTATCATACTCAGTGGTGAAAAACAAAGTTTTTCACCTAAGGTCAGATCAAGACAAGGATGTCCATTCTCACCACTTTAATCCAACATAGTACTGGAAGTCCTAGCCACATCAACCAGACAAAGGGAAGGAATAATAAGGCATCCAAATTGATAAAGAAGTAAAATGTTTAATATTTGCAGATGCCCATGATACTATGTAAGAAAATCTGAAAGACTCCACCCGAAACCTACTAGAACTGATAAGTGAATTCAGTAAGGTCACAGGACATAAAATCAATGTATAGAAATGCATTGCATTTCTTTATACTAATAATGAAGCAGCAAAAAGAGAAATTAAGAAAGCAATCCCATTTATACTACAAAACTGTAATAATCAAGAGTATTGTGACACATAGATCAATAGAATAGAACAGACGGGCACCTGGGTGGCTCAGGTGGTTAAGTACCTGCCTTTGGCTCAGGCCATGATCCCAGGTCCCTGCATTGGGCTTACTGCTCAGTATGGAGCCTGCTTCTCCCTCTCCCTCTGCTACTCTCCCAGCTTGTGCTCTCTCTTTGTCAAATAAATAAATAAAATCTTAAAAAAATAGAACATGCTGAGTGAAATAAGTCAATCGGAGGACAAACATTATATGGTCTCATTCATTTGGGGAATATAAAAAATAGTGACAGGGAATAATGGGGAACGTAGAAAAAAATGAGTGGAAAATATCATAAAGGGAGACAGAACATGAGAGACTCCTAACTCTGGGAAACGAACTAGGGGTGGGGGAAGGGGAGGTGGGCGGGGGATGGGGGTGACTGAGTGATGGGCACTGAGGGGGGCACTTGACGGGATGAGCACTGGGTGTTATTCTGTATGTTGGCAAATTGAACAATAAAAAATAAATTTACAAAAAAAAAAATAGAACAGAATAGATAGCCAAGGAGGGGGGGAGGGCATGGTTATATGGTCAATTATTCTTCAACAAAGGAGGCAAGAATATCCAATGTGAAAGCCAATCTCTTCAACAAATGGTGTTGGGAAAAAAGAGCAGCAACATGCAAAAAAAAAAAAAAAAAAAAAAAAAAGAAACTGGACCACTCTCTTAAACCATACACAAAAATAAACTCAATGGATTAGGTACCTAAATGTGAGACCTAAAACCATAAAAATCCTAGAAGACAGCACAGGCAGTAATTTCTCTGACATTGGTCATTGCAACATTTTTCTTGATATGTCTCCTGAGAAAAGAGAAACAAAAGCAAACATAAACTATTGTGACTATATAAAAATAAAAAGCTTCTGCACAGCAAAGGAAACAGTAAAAAAAAAAATTAAAATAAAAGGCAACCTACTGAATAGGAGAAGATATTTGCAAATGACTTATCCAACAAAAGGTTAGTATCCAAAATATATAAAGAACTTACATAACATAAAAAACCCAAATAATTAGATTAAAAAAGGCCTAAGACATGAGCAGAAATTTCTCTAAAGAAGAAATAAAGATGGTCAACACATGAAAAGATGCTTAACATCACTCATCATCAGGGAAATGAAACCCAAAATCACAATGAGATTATCACATCACACTTGTCAGAATAGCTAAAATCCAAACAACCAGAAATAAGTGTTGACAAGGATGTGGAGAAAAAGGAACTCTCTTGCACTGTTTTTGGGAATGCAAACTGATGCAGCCACTCTAGAAACAGTAATGGAAGTTTCTCAAAAAATTAAAATGGAACTATCATATGGTCCAGTAATTCCACTACAGAATATTTACCCAAAGAATACAAAAACACTAATTCAAAGGAATACACGCACCCTATGTTTATTGCAGCATTATTTACAAAATCCATGTTATGGAAGCAGCCCATGTGCCCATCAATAGATGAATGGATAAAGAAGTGGTGGTATTTATATACCATGGAATATTAACCTTAAAAAGGAATGAAATCTTGCCATTTGCAACAATATAAATGGATCTAGAGAGTATAATGCTAAGCAAATTAAGTCAGAGAAAGACAAATACGAAATGATTTCACTCATATGCAGAATTTAAGAATCAAAACAAATGAACCATGAAAAAAGAGACAAACCAAAACACAGACTCTTAACTACAGAGAATAAACTGATGATTACCAGAGGGGGTGCAGTGGGGCAATGGGTGAAATAGGTGATGGAGATGAAAGAGTACACTTATCTTGATGAGCACTGAGTAAGGTAAAGAATTGTTGAATCGTTATATTGTATATTGAAACTAATATAACACTGTGTGTTAACTATATTGAATTTAAAAAAAATCCAGTCATAAAAAACAACATAGTTCCATTTCTTTGGATCTCAGTTTCTTCAACAATGAGTTCTGTAGCCTTATAATTTGTGACTTCAAAATGGGTAGTACTGAAGGAATTCAGTAGTATTCCTGGTTTTTAAGCCATTAAACATCAGGAGAGAAAATTGGGTTTCCACCAGAATGTGAAAGTTTGGGATACAGATACCATTCTGTGATAGACAGTTTTGGGTTGTCTGTGCCATTCAGAATGAAGCTGTCCTCTCAGGAAACTCATGTCCTTCCTATGGCATTCCATGTATAGGACCCTAGCAATTGCACTGGTAAATGATGCAAATGATCGTACTGTCTGACCAGGAGTATTGGATCCAGTATATGCACCTGGACCAAATCAGAACAATCAGATTTTCTTCTGGTGTCCTTATTTGTGTCTGATAAACCTCCTCTGTGCAAATGGGCCTATAACATGTGAATCTGGAATCCTGGATCATTTATTACTCTGTAGGTTGGAAAGCCGAGAAGAGGGAGAGGGGGAGGGAGAGAGGAGGAGGTGGAGGAAAGGAGGGAGAGAAATTCATTTTATAAACCACAAAGAGCATACAACATTTTAGAAACCCACATTTTCTAGAAGGTGAGGTCAAAAGATGAGGGTTGGAATTGTGAGTCTACTTATTAAATTCTCTCTTTTCTTTTTCTTTTTTTTTTTTTTTTTTTGCTTTTTTCTTCAATTTTAATCCATAATAGTTTTTTGAGATGCAGAAAGGCATAGTTTGGTGACAAAAGCAGTAGCACAGGGACACCTGGGTGGCTCAGTGGTTGAGCGTCTGCCTTCCACTCAGGTCGTGATCCCAGGATCCTAAGATGGAGTCTGACATCAGGCTTCCCACAGGGAGTCTGCTTCTCCCTTTGCCTGTGTCTCTGCCTCTCTCTATGTATCTCTCATGAATCATAAAAAATAAAAATAAAAATAAAAATAAAAAATAAATAAAGTATTTTTGTTTTTTAAAAAAGAAAATACCAATAGCACATATGCTACAGATTTCAGGAAATCACTGACATCTTTCATTTTAGCCAATGATCTATATAGAGTCATCATCAATCTGAAGTAGCCAGTTCTCTCAATACAAGTAATTCAAATCTGCTGAATAAGAGGACTATAACAAAAACTTATAAATCCTTAACATGTGTTTTATTCTATTGTAAGGATATTACAAATAAAATAATTATTCCAAGGACATTTCAAGTTTGTATAATCCTTATAATAATCCTGTGAGAATAGGTAGCATTATCTATCCCCATTTTTAGATGAAGAAACTGAGCCACAGTGCTTAAGTAACTTGCTGAAGGCCAACCAGAACGAAGCACTGTTATTTTCACAAAAGCTGAGTCCATGATTGTAACCATTATCCCGTACCTAATCTCAAATGAAAGGACAGATCTCTCAACAACTTCTCAGCCCAACCCCATTGTCTATATGTTTTCTAAGGCACAGTATTGATCATCCCTTTTTTTTCTTTGTCTGCCACTTTCCCACATTTACTAGCTCATTTCTAATGGAACTTGGATGTGCCAAAGCTTCCCAAATCTTAAAACAAAATACATAATTACCTCTATTTCGCTTGTTTTTCTAACTAGGCAACTTTTACATTCTCTTCATGCTCTCGAAAGCTAAACTTGTTAAGAGAATTGACTACACTTATTAACCTTTTCTTTAGAGTTATTTATTCCCAAACACATTCCAAGCTGCAAATGTAGTTGCAACTCCTCCAAAAGATTTTACTTCTAAGTTCATTATTGCCCTTTTGTCACTAAACACGATAAGATTCTAAAAAATCCTTTTTATCTTGACATCTAGTAGTTTTTAACACAGTGAAGGTTTTTGTTCTCTTGGCTAAACTGGTTTCCTTGTCTACTTCTTAACGACTACTTTTCTGCCACCTTTGCTGGCTTATCACTTTAAAATGAGCTTATAAATTGTAGAATTATGTGCATTTTTGGCATTACATTTGTTGAACTTAATTGCCATTTAAAAATATTTTTTAAATGACACTAGTTTGGCAGTAAAACAAAATGAATAATGTGAATGCAGAAATGCATGTGAATAGCAATGTGGCATGAATTTGATAGTACAGCAAGTACAAGTCAATGGAGGACTCACTGCATCTCCAGATTTACTTGCAAAGTAACAATGAATTTCTTTATGATGTCTGAAAAAGAAAGATACTAACAATAGATGAAGATGAGTTATATTTTGTTACTGAGTTCTGTGCACAGAAATTGCCTTTCACATGCTAAGCTGGAAATTACTGGCACCAAAATTGTAGAATGGAGTTCAGTGACTTGGAAGAAAATTTTGGAAGCAAAAATAGAGTGCATTGTAAGAAATCTAAGAGCATTAGCATTTCTGATAACACAGAGAATGACAATATGTATGTGTGTGTATGTGTGTGTGTCTGTGTGTGATGACATCAATACCACCAAGGGGAGGCTGATTGTGAATAGAACACATTTCTAGGAAAACACTATTCAGTTGATTTCACTTGTATTTATTTTTCTATGTATGACCAAGAGTGTTTATATGATGGAATCTAAGTAAATCTTTAAAAATATTTTTAAAAATGTAAATAATAAAAAAAGCATTGCATTGTAGTTTATTAGTTTTTTCATAGTAATACAAAATAGCACATTTTACAATCAATAATATTTCAGATTAGATTAAATATACTATCATACTGTATATATTGTGTGATTATTTGATTTACTCTCCATCTTCTTTTCTAGAATATAGACTCCATGAGAATATGGACTCTATTGTTTAACATTCTATCCCAGGTCTGCAACAATTTGTGGCACATAAAATGAGTGAATTTCCTGTCATTCAAAAATATAATTAAAGATGCATTTTATGTGTTGGTGCCCCGAGGTTCCTGGTGACCAGAGGCCTCTGACTTTGGCACAGAAGGCAGCTTTTGCCATTGTTATCTGTGAACATTTCAAGTTCTACATACTGTGATATAAAAAGGGACTTCCTAAAGTAGAAGTTCATGGAGCCTACCTTCTGAGTTTAAACCCCATCTTCAGCCAATTCTCACAATCCCTCGAGCACTTCTAAATTTTCATAGAACTCTCTTCATTGCTCAGTTTGGTTTTGCAATTTTGGGGGGGTTTTCTTCAGTTATTTAGAGTCTTTTCCCACCTGCCTCTAGAGAACCGTCAATGTCATCTCATTGGAGTATTCATATCCCTGTTAATTCTGTTCTACCTACTTAATCTTTCTGGCATAATGCTATCCTCTATTCATATACGTATTTTTCTTTCTAGTATGTGAGCACCACAAATATTAGGGACATTAAGATTATATCTGATTGGATTCCGGATAGAATGATAAGATCATTTGGTCTGGCTCTTTAATTATAACCTTAAAATCATGCTAATAATATATTATACAGCACAAACTTGTTAAGGTTAAAATCAGAAGTTTTGACCATTGCATGCATAAAAAATCAGTTAACTTCCAAATATTACAGAATAGTCGTATAGAAACCAAAAATGTTACACTAACTCCACCTTTACCTTGTCTTCCTAAGTTTTACCAGCCTGTGAGCAGATAAGAAATTACACTGGCAGCCTATCCCTAGAGCAGATGGAAGAACGTTAGTGCTCAACAAAGGCCCCTGCCTGGTATTTTACAGAGTGTTTCACATTTTCTTGCAAACAAGTCTGCTCCCACCAACTGCCACCACCACTGCTGCTGTCTCCCTCTGGGCATTGGCACTAATCTACTCATCTTTACATTCTCCATTTGGGCCTCTCTGAAATGTATTGCTGCTTTTACTGGGTACCAAAATCTCTTGCCATGAGCTATGGTCACCCAGCCAAATGCCTCTGCTTATGTACAAAGGTCTGAATGCCAAATGAACTAGGTGGTTTGGAGGAAACTGCGAGAGAGCACTGTGTAATCCTCTGAGTTACACTACATCAGGTTGGAGACAGAGAACTGCTATAAATATTTTAGTCAAATAGCTTTTAACCTTTTAACTTATCTGTGTCTTCACAGAACTCCAAGGAACTAGGATGGAGGACACATTGGAACAATTAATATTTCAGAATCACCAGCTCCTTACTGGAAAAACTGGCTGTATGTAAGTAGGTCCAACTCCCTACGGCTGGCTTCTTTTTTCTTTTTTTTTTGCTAATGATGGAGTGTCCTAGAAGGCTCCTCAGCCACTTCTCTTAGGTCTGCCCCAACTGTTCCTAGAATATCTTTACTGCTAAGACTCAAGATTGTCTCCTGCTTAGAACTTATAATTACAACATGGAAAATGCACAATGCTAGCTGATTGGGTGATACAAAAAGTTTGTTTATCTCTTCTTTTGTGGCTTATATTCTAATTGGAAAAAATTATCTTAAAACTAATTTTGAAGGAATTCTAAAATGTCAACTTTGTGCATCATTTATGCTTTCCTTTTTACCAGGAAAGATGGTTTTCTTTTGACCTGATGCTGGGTTTAGCCTTGAAATTCCTTTAGTTAAAAATGCTTGCTGTAGCTAATAGTGTCACTCCATAGTGATTAAGACTGACATAAGCTTCTGTTTTGGGTACAGGCTTGTTTGCAGATGCTCCCAAGTTCTAATGACAGTTCTCCAGTAGATTCTTAATGTGGCTTCAGACCAGTCTCCCTTCCTGTACTGAGCTCTGCCTACAAAACTGGGCTAAGGGCCTTCTGAGAATTATTTACATTTCATTCAGGGCTTAGAAACAGTATTGAAGAATAACACATTCAACAATACCATCTCTTTGTTATGTAAAATGGTAGTTTTTTTGGAGCTAAAACAAACATAGCCAAGCTTAACCAGGGAAAGCATCCCTTACCAATTTTACCTATAATGCCTTTGATACTTTATGCTAAGCAAATTCATATAGCTAAGCACAGTCAGACAGCTAGTAGCTAGAAGGGAAATAATCCCTGCCTTTTATATGGAATGAGACTATCATCCTTTCCAGAGAAATCATTCCTATTAAGTGGAAATTTGTCTCTTTAGAACAATGTGTAATTTTCTCTATTATTTGACATGAAAGAATGTTAAGGGTGATATTGTCTCTGTGAGAAATAGTACCCAAATGAAATTATACAGTGTTGGCAATTAACCCTATGTGCCTATATAATGCTTAAAGAGCCTTTGATACAGTAAAGATATATAATTCATTTTTTCCCAAGAATGGCCCAGAATAAACAATACTGAAGAACAAAGTTGGAGGACAGATTATATCTGACTTCAAAACGTACTATAAAGCTGCAGTAATCAAGACAGTGTGGTATTGGTGAAAGAATAAACAAATCAATGGAACAGAATAGGGAGCTCAGAAATAGACTCACATGAATGAAGTCAACCAATCTTGACAAATAAGCAAAGACAATATGTGGAATAAAGATAATTTTTTTCAATAAATGATGCCTGGGGGATCCCTGGGTGGCACAGCGATTTGGTGCCTGCCTTTGGCCCAGGGCGCGATCCTGGAGACCCGGGATCGAATCCCACGTCGGGCTCCCGGTGCATGGAGCCTGCTTCTCCCTCTGCCTGTGTCTTTGCCTCTCTCTCTCTCTCTCTGTGACTATCATAAATAAATAAAAATTAAAAAAAATGATGCCTGGAACAAGTGGACAACCACAAGCAAACAAATTAATCTAGACATACATTTCCATCCTTCACTAAAATGACTTAAATCACAAACCTAAATGTAAAATGCAAAAGTATGAAACCCCTAGAAGACGAACATTGGAGGGACGCCTGGGTGGCTCAGTGGTTGCACATCTGCCTTCAGCTCAGGGAATCATCCCGGGGTCTGGGGATCCAGTCTCACATTGGGCTCCCTGAGGGAAGCCTGCTTCACCCTCTGCCTGTGTCTCAGCCTCTCTTTCTGTGTCTCTCATGAATAAATAAATAAAATCTTTAAAAAAAAGGATTAACATTGGAGAAAACCTGGATGAAACTGGTTATGGCAATGACTTTTTAGATACAACACCAAAGGCACAATTCATTAAAAAAATTTGATAAAGTAAAATTCATTAAAATTAAAAATTTCTACTTTGTGAAAGACAATGTCAAAAGAAGGAGAAGAAAAGCCACAGACTGAGAACAGATATTTCCAAAAGACAAATCTGATAAAGAACCATTACCCCAAATATGCAAAAATCTCCCTCTAAAACTTAACAATAAAAAACAACCTGACTAAAAAATGAGCCAAAGATCTTAAGAGGCACCTCATCAAAGAAAACAAATAATATGAAAAGATGTATCATATGTCATCAGGGAAATGAAAAGTAAAAGAATGTCTACTACTACACACCCATTAAAATAGCCAAACTTCAAAACACCGACAAGACCAAGTGCTGAAGAGGATTTGGAACAACTAAAATTCTCATTCATTGCCAGTAAGAATGGAAAATGGTATAGCCACTTTGTAAGACACTTTGGTGGTTTATTACAAAATTAAATACACCCTTATCAGACAATCCAGCAATCACATTCTTTGGTATTTGGTTAAAAGAGTTGAAAACCTACGTCCACACAGAAATCTGGACATGAGTGTTTATGGCAGCTTTATTCATAATTGCCAAAACTTGGAAGCAATCAAGATGTTCTTTAGTAGGTATATAGATAAATAAACTGGTTTATTCAGATAGTGGATTATTTTTCAGTGCTAAAAGAATTGGGCTATCAAACCCTGGAAAGCCATGAAGGAAACTTAACTCCATATTCCTAAGTGAAGTAAGCCAATCTCAAAAGGCTACAATATTATGATTCCAACTCTATGATATTTTGGAAAGAGCAAAACTAAAGAAAGAGTAAAAAGATCAATGCGTTGTCAGGGGTTGGGGACAGGGTTCAGAAGGGATGTATAGGTAGAACACAGAAAGTTACTAGGGCTGTGAAAATATTCTCTATGATACTATAATGATGGATAGTTATCACTACACATTTATCCCAAACCATAGAATACGTAACACCAGCAGTGAACCATAAAGTAAAATATGGACTTTGAGTGATTATAATATATTAGTGTAGGTTCCTCAACTATAACAAATGTACCACTCTGATGGGGGATGTTGATACGGGGAAAGGCTATGTGTGCCTTGTTAGGGGAAGGGGCTATATGGGGTATCTCTGTCCCTCTTCTCAATGTTACTGGGAAGCTAAAATTATTCTAAAAAATGAAGTCTTCAGGATGCCTGGGTGGCTCAGTGGTTTCGTGCCTGCCTTCAGCCCAGGGCGTGATCCTGGAGTCCTGGGATCAAGTCCCATGTCGGGCTTCCTGCATGGAACCTGCTTCTCTCTCTCTCTCTGTATCTCTCATTAATAAATAAATAAAATCTTTTAAAAATATGAAGTATTCTAAAGAGTGAAAAGAATTCAGATTTCAATAATAAAACTTACCAACAATATAGTATTTTGTATATTTTGGATAATGGTTCTTTTTTTTTATGGATAATGGTTCTTTATCAGATTTATCTTTCTTCAACTAGCTAGCAATCACTTAAACAGAAAAAAATATATACAAGTAGAAAATAAGATAAAACAGTTACACACACACACACACACACACACACACACACAGATACAAAGTGTTATGAGAGCTAAAAACACCAGCAGAGTTTTTCAGCCAGCGGTTCCAGGGAAGAGGGTAGTTTTAAAATGATTTTAAAGGCCTGCAATAATGAGATTTTAACAGGTTGGAGAAAAAAACTTCTAAATATAAAAAAAATGATTTTTGTCAAAGACGGGTAAAAGAATAAAATGCATTTAATGGAGGAGAGTTTAAATAAAGTATGTAAATGAAGTGGAGGGTCTCCTGGAAAGCCTTGCTGATGTTTCAAAGTCTGTAAAAGGCTGTATCCTTGGGGAATTGACTGGGGTTCCTGATATGAACTCAATATTGCAGATCTTGTATCCTGATGCATGTGAGCATCAAATGTCTTTCAGGATAGAGTCACACTATCCAACCTCAGAGACTGATAAATAGAATGACAACATATTAATGATAAATAGAAAAATCACATGAATGATTAAGTCACATTCAGATGACCAGGATATTTTCTACTTACAAGCAAAACGTTTATCGTAATGGAAATTGCAGTCTGAAAATGGCTTCATTAACATGGGCTCATAGGAGTTAGACTTGCTTTCCTAATTAGGTGCTATTAGCAGCAACTCAACAGAGTGATGGTCTCACCAGTGGGCTAATACTGAAGTCCTTGGCCAATACTTTCAGTCCTTTGGACAGTGGTTGACAGAGAGAATCGGCTTATGGTATTTGCTCCTCTGATTTTTTTTTCCCCTTTCTTCCCCCATCTTTTCTCTGAGAGATGGGTTCTTTGTTTAGTTATGTTAGTTCTGTCAAAAGGAATATAGCCCATGGATCCTTCCTCTCCTTTCTGCTGATGTTCCTATTATTCATTTTATGCTACCGTTATGGTTTGTCATTTGAAACTAAATTATTTACTTTTCATCCTCTACCCTTTTCCAGGTGTCAAGAACTACATCGTACACTTACATGTTTAACACATGTCTTTTTTTAATATATGTCTTTTAAATGCAGGTGAACTTATTAATGGTTTATTTTGAAGGTATTAGACGTTTTCAATTCAACTTCATATTTCCTGATTTTTTTCACTGTCACTTTCTAACAAATAGCTGCTGAGATTCTTTGTTCTAAGATAATGTCTAAATACTATAACATGACAAAAGAGAATGACAAATGTATAGGATTTATCCATTTAAGCCCATATAAGGCATTGATTCTATATATGTTTTTAACATGTACATTCTAATAGAGTGGTGGAAACTGATTTAGGGATGACATGATGGCCTTAATTGTAAAGATCTCTAGGAAGTCACACATTTCTGTTCCTTACATTTGGACAGGTAGTAAAATGATTTATTTTTATATTTAGGTTTCCCTTGTCTGTTCTTTATTTTTATTTTATTTTATTTTTGAATTATGTTTTTCTTCTTGGTACTTTCTTTTATTTCAAGGGCCCTCAACCATTTTTTTATAGAGAATTTCTCTCTCTAAATATTTTTAGTCCCCCCAAATCCACATACAGCTATGTAGCCCATATTTTCATTTCATAATAGTAATTATCATATGCTGAGTGCCTACTTTGTGCCAGATGTTACATAACTGTTTTATGAAACTACATTTGTTTCTTTTTTTAAATGATTTTATTCATTCATTCATTCATTCATTCATTCATTCATTAATGAGAGATACACACAGAGAGAGAAGCAGAGACACAGGCAGAGGGAGAAGCAGGCCTGATGCAGGACTCAATTCCAGGACTCCAGGATCATGCCCTGAGCAAATGTCAAGTGCTAAACTGCTGAGCCACCCAGGGATCCCTGAAACTATATTTGGTTCAATCAAGTTGCTAGCTTGGTATTATGAACAAACATGTCAAACACAATCTTTGTTCAGGAACTTAACTTTGTTATCATGCTGGCTCTTCTCCCTCATTGTATTCTCATGACTTGCTCTCTCATTTCATTTGGGTCAGAGTCCTTCTGGCCACACTATTTAAATGAATTCCTCTCCTCACTTACCCTATAATCTCTGTGTCCTTGCCCAGTTATATTTCCTACATTCTAAAACCTCACTATCTGATAAACACTGTATATGCATATATGGATATATACATATGTCTATCCTATCTCCTGCTCCAATAATAGAAATTCTGTGATGGCAGGTGTTTACATTGTTTTGGTCCCTACTGTTTTTACAGCATCATACCAGGACCTGGTACATAGTAAATTACAATACATGTTTTGTTGAGTGATCAAAGGAATGACTAATCCCCTAACTATAATTCAAAGAAATTAGCCCAGGTTACAGAAAAATTACTGTTGTCCATTAATGTGTTTTTCCCCATAAAAATAAAATGGATTTAAGTTGGTATACTTATGTATATAAAAATCTGTTACTTCACAATGTTGGGTCTGAAAGCTAAACTAAACTTTCATTACAAAACAATAGTAAAAATAATAACAAGAATGATCTTTGGAAGAAAAATAGCAAAGGTATTTAAGCAACTTGTTTGGACCAGGCATTAGATGAAATAATCTCTCTCTCTGTTGTCTTTTTCTCTGTCTCTCTGTTTCTGTCTCTTTATCTCTATGTCTCTTTCTCTTTCTTCCTCTCTTGATAGTTCTTCCAATTGAACGTACCTAGTATTCCTATGGGTGCCATTACATAGATTAGAAAACTAAGGACAAAAGTGAAGTTTCTCAAAGTCTATAGCTACTGAGTGGTAGCAGTTACTGAAATGTAACAACTGGATAGAAGAATTTGAGCTATGACACTATACCACGGCATTAGTTATCTTGTCGAGATTTGAAATGGTACCCACCTTATGCAAATATCTTCTTTTTATATCTTATAAGAGGAACTTACTCTTTAACTTTCTAGTTAAATGATGCAATGAGAAAGAGAGGAGAATTTGATAGATTTTCTTAGTTAAAAAATATTCATCATAGTTGAAATTATTTCTTTAAAGAACTATTTAGTTGTTTTCTTTAAAGAAGATACATTAGTGTTTTAGATTAAATGACCCATAAAACCCAAATAATTGCTGCTCTATATTAAAATCAAGTCTAGCAATTTTGTAATTAAACTTCTTTGGACTGGAGCTAAAACTAATTCTGCTTATTTCAAAATTTCAGACTTCTAATTTGATGATAATTTCTCAGAAACTTTTCAATTTCTCTGAAATTATTCTGATGAAAATAAGTCTTCAATTTATTTTATTTTATCATTTTATTTTATTTTATTTTATTTTATTTTATTTTAATTTTATTATTTATTTATTTTATTATTTTTCCCCTTACAGGAAGCAGACAACTTGCTAGCAGTTCAGCTAGGGGTGGGGGGAGTCCTCGTTAGGTATCTAGAATGATCCTACTTTTGTTTTTTAATAGAATGTTTAAGGAATAAAGGGATTAGGGGTTCAGGATTCTGATAGGAGGAGTTCTTTCATAAACAGTAAATGTGTTTTAGGTTCATTATTGTAGTTTTGTTCTTTCCAGCATCAATCTCATATTCTAGTGAGTTCTTAGGGACTAGGCAATTGAAATCTAGGCTATTTGTGTTACAATGGACCTTAGTGATATTTAAGTGTCTCTTTTTCATTATATAGATAAAGGAACTAGGTGACAAAGGGGTGAGTGATTTGTCCATGATCACACATCTAGCTAATGCTAATGCCTTTGATTTAAATTTTTCATCTTTATAGCAAAGAATTCAGATGTATTTCCTCTAAAGAGTTTAAGCAACAATCTTATTGCCCTGTTGCAAACTTGCCTATATGCTGATGGATTTTCTCTATGCGAGCATAAAATATCTTAATGATGTATCTGGTTCTTTTACTTTATGACAGATATTCTATGATGATCCAAACTATAGAAATGCCATTCTTTTGGGAGGCCTTGATTACCAACAGTGGGATTTCCTCCTAACATCTTCTATGTGTTATTCTATTGTAGGATGAATATAAGGGAAGGTTCATTTTGGGGTACTGTTTTGCACATAGATTAACATTTAAAACTATTTTTATAATTAATGTACTTAGAATGTAGCTTCTTTCCTTTAGGAATTTTAGTTTTCCCTCAATATAAACTTATCATGTTGTTATTGGGGGGAAGGAGGTAAATGCTTTTTTGGAAAATAAATATTTGCAGGAGGGATTAGAAGAACACCACCATTATACTTGAAAAAGGGATACCTGGGTGGCTCAGTGGTTGGGCATCTGGCTTCAATTCAGGGCTTGATCCCGGGTGCAGAGATCAAGTGCTGCACTTGGGCTCCCTGCGAGGAGCCTGCTTCTCCCTCTACCTGTGTCTCTGCCTCTCCTCTGTGTCTCTCGTGAATAAATAAAATTCAAAAGAAAAACTTGAAAAATAACTTAGAGGCTTTTATGCAAATATAGTTGTACTATTTTCTCACTTGCATGATAGAAAACCACATTTAAAATACTGGAGAAATTGAACTTCTATTTTAAAAAATATTTGTTTGAAGATTATTTCATTGATAACATTTATAATATAAACCGTGGGTTCATATGTCTTCTTTAAGACTTTCATGGTATTAATTTCTTTTGTTCAGGTTGAATAAACATCATATATATTTTTAGTATCTACAAAGTATAAGACAGAAAGAAAATTGGAAAAAAATATTTTTTTCTGTAACAGAGGTTTATGTTATAATGAAGAAAATAAAAACATACAAATAGGTGGCCTCAGCCAATATGGTCAACTCGACGAGCTAGGTTCATATCTCTATATAATCAAAATCTTAAGACTCTGCGGGATATATGTGTTTTTTTCTAAACTAATCTTACTCTCATGGGATTGGCACCCTGAAAGAAAAGAAAGAAAAGAAAGAAAGAAAGAAAGAAAGAAAGAAAGAAAGAAAGAAGAAAGAAAGAAAGAAAGAAAGAAAGAAAGAAAGAAAGAAAGAAAAAAGAAAGAAGAAAGAAAGAAAGAAAAAAGAAAGAAGAAAGAAAGAAAGAAAGAAAGAAAGAAAGAAAGAAAGAAAGAAAGAAAAAGAAAAAGAAGAAGAAGAAGAAAAAGAAAAAGTTTGGCTTTCATGGGATTCCAGCAGAATCAAATAAAACTATGCCTACAAAGGTCCTGTATACCCCAAGGTCTGTGATACTCCCATGAAATCAAGAACTACTAAGTATGAGTTTATTATTAAAAGATACAAAAAAATAGAAGAAAAAAACACGATGACAGAAAGAGTTAATAGATATAACAATACAGAGACTAGACTTTAAAAATGGACCAAGGCAGCCGGAGTGGTTCAGCGGTTTTAGTGCCGCCTTCGGCCCAGGGCGCGATCCTGGAGACCTGGGATCGAATCCCACATTGGGCTCCCTGCATGGAGCCTGCTTCTCCCTCTGCCTGTATCTCTACCTCTCTGTCTCTTTGTTTCTCATAAATAAATAAATAAATAAATAAATAAATAAATAAATAAATAAATAAATAAAATCTTTAAGAAAAAAAAGGGTCTGTTACAATACAAAAGAATAAATTAAACAAAAATAAGAGGGTCTGGCGGAAAAATAGCAGCTCTGAAAGAAAATAATTGAATCTCTAGAAATGAAAAACATAGTCGTAAGAAAATGGACCAGTAAAATAGTGAAGTCTTTTACAGAAGACTTGGTACTCATAAAGATTTCCTCAGAGATAAGGGATAAGAGATCTATTAAGACAAGTTTTAATATCCATTTTATAGGAATTCCAGAAACAGGGAATGAATGGAGAAGAGGCACAAATGAAAAATAAAATGGCTTAAATCATTTTATAATAGAGAAAAGACATGTGTTCTCAGATTGAAAAATCACTTCTAATCCTAATCAGGGGAAATAAAGCCAAACATGCGGCCAAATACATAGTAATAAATTTTCAGAATATCAAAGTTAAATATATATTTTTAATAATGAGGAAACACAGAGTCCAAAAAATGGAAAGACTCTGACTGCTTGTAGGCTTATCATGAGCAACAGAGATCTGAAGATATAGTGAATCAACCCAGAATTCTATAATAAACTAAGCTTTCATTGAAAGAAAGAGTGAATTTTCATCTTTATAAAAACTAATAGAATTTATTACTCTTATTTTTTTTCTAAATAAACCACTGAAGAGAGTCTGCCAGCAAGAAACAAATCAAAGACAAAAAGAAAGATTGTTACACACAAACAAGGGTAAACAAGTAAAATATTTATCAAAACTAATTTAACTATGATCTTTAGTAATAATACTATGATTATAAATATTATAGAAAAAATAAATAGCTCTAAATTAATATCCATAATGCCCTGGAGAATACAGACATATCTGCAGTATTGTTTTTGTTCAGGATAGGAACAGAAAAATTAGCTAATGTTGAATATTACTAGGTTAAGTATTCATGCTAAGATATTTATATGCAGTCAAATAAATAAAGCAAAATGCATGTAACTTTGAAACCAATTAAGGACACACGCACACACACACACACACACACACACGCATACACAGAGAAAAGGAAAATAGATTTGATCAAATAAAGGGTGAGAATTCTGAAAATTAATGCAAAAGAAATTTTTGGTAAGTAGAGGCTACAAAGTAAAATTAAAGAAAAAAGTGTATCCTTTGGGCACCTTGTGTGGCTGTCAGTTAAGCGTCTACCTTCAGCTCAGGCCATGATCCCAGTGTCCTGGGATCCTGCGCTCTGCTTAACAGAGAGACTGCTTCTCCCTCTCACTCTGTGCTTCCCCTGGCTCATGCTCATGCTCTCTCTCTCTCTCAAATAAATAAAATCTTAAAAAAAATTACTTATTTATTCATGAGAGACACAGAGAGAGAGGCAGAGACATAGGCAGAGGGAGGAAGAAGCAGGCTCCATGCAGGGAGCTCAGTGCGGGACTTGATCCCAGGACTCCAGGATCATGCCCTGGGCCAAAAGTAGGTGCGCAACCACTGAGCCACCCAGGCATCCGAATAAATACAATAATTATAAATAAATAAATAAATAAATAAATAAACAAACAAATAAATATCCTTAATAGCAATTGATATAAATAAATTAATATACTTCCTTGTATTAGAACCAACATTGATAAGAGTGTAATATACATTATAATTGCTTTACATGCAATGTGCTAAAGGGAGGAAGTCAATGTGGAATACTTCTAGGAAGTAGGATTTTATCTTAACTTCAATAGAAAGGACAGAATTTGCTTGGGCTATATTTGAAATGTATATGTGAAATGGATACTCTAGCCAATGTAAAATAATCTAAGAATATCTTAGGGTCAAAGTGCAAAACATATTTGTTGTATTACAGGAGAGGTAGTAAGCACATTACTGTATCTGAAGCAAAATAGTATGTGATGGAGAGATAAACAGGATTCCTTTTCTGTAGGAATTGGCATTAGAAGATTAGAATCATTGGTGGCAATAAGCTGGAACCAGTAGCAAAGTTGAACTAAATTTGTATACTGAATAATGTGGAACTTCGTGTAAGTTTCTAAAATTATCTAATCTACAGTCCACTCCTCTGGAAAATGAGGAAATATACATTTCATAGATATATTTTGAGTATTTAGTCACATAATTTTTGCTAAGAGCTGAGTTTATTATCTGGCAAATGTTAGAAAATCTTAACACATTATTTTTATAATGTTTTTTTTTTTTTTTTTTTTTTTGCAGCGTACTAGTTGAAACTCTCCATGCTTTTTCCTTTAGAGGGGAGGGGAATGGTGTTTTCTGATGGTAGACAGAAAGGCTGGCTGAGAATGAGATCAATAGATTTGTGTGTTAGGAATTAACTCTAGACACGTTGTCTGCAGTAGATTGAACCACTAGACTGAGTGCTCTTGCAAGGGAGCCTAGTTCATTCTTGCGTCTGTAATTCACTACAATGTTATCACATAATAAGTGATTAATGAATATTTTTTATTAAAAAGAAGTATATATAAAATAAGACAAAAAGAGGACATTCTCCAAGACGCAATAGTAGCCCTCAAAATATGTTTAATATTGAAGTGCAACATTATGGTAGTTAATAAATCAAACTAAATGAATGTTACTTCAAAGTGTTCACCTGTGGTAGGCACTAAGCACATTCATTCAAGTATTGAAAAACCACAAATTCTTTCTAAGATTGTTATACAGAATGGAAAATCCTATCTAATGTTAATATATAACTATTCAGTCTCCCAGAACCTTTTATTTTGGAGGCAGAGGAAATAAAGATATGCTGCTGAAGCAGTAGTTTTTAACACACACCTCTGGTTTTCTAGGAAGTGCATGGACATGAATAATTTAAAGGGAACAATTGTCCAGATCCTCAACTTTTATCTGTGCTGTTTCCTAAATTAGTCTGCTTCTGATCCTCAGTTTCTTTTCCAAACTCTCCTTTCACAAGAACTCATTTCCCATTTTAACAGAAAAAAAAGGAATATTTTTCATCTATCAATGAGACATCGCCATAGGGGAGAAAAAAAAAGCTAAAAAATCTTTTAAGAAAGCAAACACAGACAACTGAAAAAGCTTGAGCCATTAGAAGAGCCCTGTGATAATAACATGCCTGTAAGGATATTAAATTGAGTACATCGTGGTGATCTATGGCCAAAATGTTGGCACAGTTACATATTTGTGTGTGTATGTATGTATGTATGCATGTATTTATCTCTATCATTTACCATTTGTTACCTATCTTAATATTCAGAAATAAGATTAGGGAAGAGTGACTTTTCTGATGGACATTAAGCCTGACTTGGTTGATTATTTTAATGACTGGGCTTACTTTATCACCAGGTCAAATTGTGCATGTTTTCAGGTATTGGACAAGCTAGACCTGTAGCTCTAAATACTTTCATGAAAATATATGTAAATTGTATGGGCAGTAATACACAAAAGTCAGGAATACATACTTTGCACATATGAAACTAATACATTTTAGATGAAGCAGAGTTTTGTAAAGAAAATAGAAACCACTCCATATATTTTAAGCAGAATTGGAATTGAGCAAAGTAGTTTACAGGACCATTAAAAGGGATAGATGATGTAAAAATCAGGAAAACCTCCACCAGGTTTCAGATTCAGATTCAGATTCACTCATTCATTTTTGCAATAAGAAATTGCAAAAATCATAGGAAATTACACTAGTAATTATAGTTTTCGACAGTATTAAGGATGTTGGTTTGCAGGGAAATGTGTTGAATTTACCTAAAAACTGTGGCTACTGCAGCCTAAATCTCTGCTACAGAAACAGTAAAAAGGCCTCTGCCCTCCTGTTTTTTCATCTTGTGCAAATGGATCTTACTGGCAGAATGTTTCTCAGGACTCTGTTACCAAATACTTTTAAAAAAAATGTAATTCTAAAGCTCCCAACCTCTGTGATGGAGCAAAGAGAATGAGAGGGGGGCAGGGGCAGATATGGTGCTCACTTGCTAACATGCAATTAGGCACAGTTGTTAAATTTTAAAATGTGAGTCATGTACTTCTTTTTCATAAACCCTTTAGGGATTAAACAAACAAGAACTTTGAAGGCTTGTGTACTAGAGTCTTAATCAGCTTGGGGTGTGATGACAAAATACCGTAGATAGACCAGGTAGCTTAAAACAACATACATTTATTTCTCTCCGGGTCTGGAGGCTGGGCGGTCCAAGGTTAAGGTACAGGCAGATTTGGTTCCCGGTGAGAACCCTCTTCCTGGCATATAGATGGCTACCTTCTCACTGTGTGCCCATGTGGAAGAGCAACAGAGAGTGCTCTGGTCCTTCTCCTTCTTATATGGGCACTAATCCCATCTTGAGCGTTCTACTTTTATGGCCTCATCTAAACCTAATCACCTCCCAAAGGCTCCACCTTCAAATTCTATCAGGTTGGGAGTTGGGACTTCATCATGTGAACTTTGGACGTACACAAATGTTTAGTTCATGAGATGGGATATTCTCTATTATCACTCTCTACCACACTTCTGGTGTCTGCTATGTCCTCTCAAACACTATTTCAAGTGTGCCATTTTCCTTATATTTCAATTTCTGGCTCCCTGACATGACCTCCTACTAAATCCTTTAGTATCTAGAAAGTTGTCTTAAAATTCAAACCTATCACAATTATGGGCTTGACCCGGAGTTTACTGAGTTACAATTGCTTGTCAAAGCATAGTTTCTTATTTCCAGTGATTTCTGCACAGTTACCAATAAGCGATATCATACTTTCTGATATATATATGTGTGTATATATATATATATTCATTTGAATGTTATTTTTTAAGTAACAAGTTAAAAAGGACTTATGTGGTATACAGTCTTAAGATTTTCTATGGAGGTGAAATATGTGTAACATATGTGTAACATAAAATTAACCATTTTAACTGTGTAATTCAGTGGCATTTAGCACATTCAGATTGTTGTGCAACCATTCCTTCTACTTTCAGATCATTTCATCATCCCAAAAGGAAACCCCATACCCATTAAGCAGGCACTCCCTATTCTCCTCCTTCCTGGTGCCTGGGAGCCGCGGACCTGATTTCTGTATGGATTTACCTATCCTAGATATTTCATTACATGGAATTATACAATATGTAGTCTTCCATCTTTCACTTAGCAGAGTTTTTTCAAGTTTAATCCACATTGTAGTATCAATACTTCATTCCTTTTTATGGCTCAGTATTTCATTGTATGGCTCTACCACATTTAGTTAATTTTCTCAGTTGATGGACATTTGGGTTGTTTCAACCTTTCACTACAGAATAGTGCTGCTATGAACATTCATGTATCTGATATGTGTTCATATTGAGAAAACCATCTGCTATGTCTGAACTCCTTATAATTCTACACTGGATACAGAAGCTGCTGAGAGGTACCTGTTTTATAGATTTTCAAAATAAAATTTTTATAGATGTGAATAAAGCTACAAACCAAAGTCAAACCTGATAGATAATATTTAGCTAAAGTGTTAGCTTTATATCCGATTGCTTTGAAATTATGAAGAAGTTGTCTTTTAATAGCATTTTGTTCAAAACCTTTGGTAAGTTAATAAATAATAACAACAGTGGAAAAAATAACACTAATCGTATGCTTAATATATACGCAGTACAACATTAGATCTTTTGAGTTACTTATTCTTCACAATAAACTATTATTATTGGAGGTCACTGAGGTAGAGAAAACTTAAATAAAATTTAAATAACTTACCCAAATGTCATAGCTAGTGAATGATGAATTCTGAATATGAATCCAAGGAAGATGGTTCCAGAAACCAATCTCTTAAACTTTACATTTCTTTTTTGCATTTTTTTCTTTTTTCCGTTAAAAGTCTCAATCTCTTTCCTTTCACTTAATCATGTGTAATAAAGCAGTATTGATTTGATCTCATTTGGTTATTAGTTCTCGACCTCTTCCACAGACTTCAATCTCCTTATCTCAAAATAGCAAACCCCGAAATTGTCTGCAGTGGCATTAGACTACCTTTATGATCTGGCTGTTGGTGGCATCATCCATTTTTCCCTTCACATATTCTGCTCCTTAGGCCTTTGCATTCTCTGTTTTCTCTGCCTACAGGAAATTTACTTAATTTAAACCCTGTTCAACTGTCAGTTCCTCACAATGGCAGTCTGGGTGAATCTGACCCAAATCACCAACCACTAATCTACCCTATAACCATGTAAGCTCCCTCAAAGGAGGGACTGTTTTTTGTTTTGCTCATTTTTATTTTATGGATGCATTTCTAGTGTAAACTATTATGTGATACGAGTAAGACATGTACTAAAGATCTGAACAAAGAGCTTCGCTGAATGAGTTCCATGGGAGCTCTTGTGGATATTATCTGACTTCACAACATATTTAAGGTATTCAAGGCATTCAGCGTATCTTCTCTAGCATTAAACTACATTCTTGGTTCAACCTTCAAAGATGTGACTACCTCTTTTTTGGATGAGGTTTTTGTTTTTGTTTTGGTTTTGTTTTCCCCATGGAATATATCATATAATGCAGTTGGGAACCTGACACACTGACCCTCTACAACTTGTAGACGTTTATCATCACAGGACCTGCAGAGGTTAGGCTCAAGTTAGGATTCTGCTGTAAAGCTAAGATAGATACAGAAAAGCTGGTTCTTAATTTCTTAAACTTTTGAAACTTTTTATTTGAGATTGCTTCAGAGGAGTTGTAACTTGCTAGTATGGTTCACTTAGAACTGGCATCAAGAGTAGTATATTACCTGCTTCAGGAAGCCAAGGCCTTGGGCTTTGAAATCCGGGTGAGAGGTACACTGGTCAGGTACATACAATTGTTCTTGCCATTGGTTGGCTACTGGTTTTAATTATATGGATCTTTCTTTTGTTTGCTTTTTGTTTATTTGTTTTATTTTGTTTATTTTTCCTAACTCTAATTATATATATTCTAAATTGTTTCTTTGTGAGAAGAAGCACAGATGACTGTTTTTCTCTGTGTCACTTCTCTGTGTAACTTTTCTCCTTATTCTTTAAGGTGACCATAGTAACTTGGTCCTTAAAGTATGATGAGGATCCTACTAAGTTTAATCTATCCTGCTTCAAGGAACCCAAAAAGGTTCTAATTCCATCCCTCTCAAATAATAGAAGGAAAATCCAAGTTGAACATTAATATCTATTTTTATTTTTATGTACTCACATAATGTCCATGAAGATGTATTATCAATGTAGTGTGTTTTGTTTGTTTCTTTTCCCCTAAAGTTTGATCTGTGGATTCACTGGACCAGAATTACTACAGGTTCTTGTTGCTGAGCTTCATCATAGACTTAAGGAACTGGATAATAGACCCAGAAATCTAGCAAACTTCTTTGTGTATCTCTTTCATGGTAAACTTGAGAATTATTGATCTGTGGACATATGACTATAAGATTTTAAACATATTTTTTGGCATCTTACAAATTTGCAACATGGTTTGCTAATATTCCATACTTCCAACTGGAATTATTTAAAAATGCATCTATTCGTATTTGAAATCTGCATACCAAAATACAAGTTTTATTTCTTTTGTATTTGTATTTTTTTTCCATTTTGAACTCAAAATGCTCTATTTTTTTCATTGGTATATTGGATTGAATCTTCATAGATTTTATAACAACATTTCTTATCAAACGGTGGCAATTTTCATCTTCACTATATGGGGATATAGAATATATTTATGGTGCTACATTGTATTGTTTTAGACTACTAAACATTTCCTGTGGAACAATAAATTGGTAGACATCAATCATTATTCATTGTAGAAAATTCAATATATCATTCAAGAAGATGACATTCTTGTTTGGATGGTATAGACAAATTCTAAGAATAATCTTCTCTCATTTATCATCATCTTGAAAAAATATTACAAACTCATATCTCTTACCCAATCTATAGTATGTAGCAGCATGTAAAATATATCTCCAATTTATTTGGATGCCTATATATGTCACATGTTTTGATATATTGAAGTAATATCCTCTTTTTTATTTGTAAACCTATGGCTTGGGTAATTTTTGTATATATTTGACTGTTCTATTGAAAGAATTTCATTCAGTCTCTTTTAATATGTGGTTAACATTGCTGGTACACTCCCTCTTTCAGTGATATTAATATTAAAATTAGCAAACAAAGGGCATACAATTGTAATAACAAAAGTCACTTTCTAAGATTATTTTGCTGATACCAAATATATCTAGCACTTTTAATAATATTAGTGATCATTGGGTTGCGCTTTATTAGATATATGAGGAGAAATAGGCCTGTTGATATGGTCACAGACAACTTAAGGCTTGCCAATCCAATTTACTTAGAACTAATATAATATTTTTCAGGCTCGTTGCTTCTAAGAGTGTTGGCTATCACGGCCTGAAAATGTCAGATAGATAAAAACTATAGAAATATTTTTTAACTACTTATAAGCATAGAAACTAGTTTTTCTCCCTAAAAAAAAGCAAGCAATTGCTTCTTTCTCTCTTAGTAGCTATAAAAAATTACACACAAGCTGCCCTCAACTATCAAGCTATTATTATTCTCTCTTTCTTTCACAGAGGCAGAGGTGTTCCTCAACTCCCTAGACTGCCAGGAAGAGATATAAGTTTCATCATGTTGTCTGTTACATGCCCAGCCCATCTACCTCATGAGTGATGGAAACTTTTTGTTCCAGCTGCAGAAATATTCTTCAAATAGTTTGAGACATTACATACTATAATTAAATTGCATTATATTGCATTATATTTATTATATAATAGATTGTTTATAAATCACCATTGTGTCATATCAGATTTTAATAGAAGCTTGATATCTGAAAAAAAGCACTGTAGTAATACTCCTCAGGCTTTGATGCTAATTCCATTTCTTTGGGAAAATGTTTTAACTTCTCTGCATACTAGTCCTATCTTTCAAGACTTGTGTTGGAAGAGAATGTATCTTAAAGAACTATAAAAAATAATTAGATAACTTATAATATTGTGTTTTATTTTATTAATTAAACATTTGTATTTTATATTTTAAGTTACTTCTATAGTATTGAAACACTTTGAGTTATCTCAAATTGCAGCTAGAATTGCATTTGGTTATCACAGATAGCTCTAGTTAACACGGTTAGCATTTGAATCCTTATAGATTTAACTTAACAGTCCAGTGATGTTTTATGAACTGAATTTCCTTGTATATTTATGATTCAATCAATCTCACGGATTCTAAAAGTGCTTTTGTAATTTTACATGAAGTCTTTCATACTGACCCTTATAGTAAGACTCACAATTTAAGAGCGTTAGTTCACATGAATAAAATATAGTCCATAAAAAATCATCTCTAAGATAAATCTCCCATCTCCCTTATGCTAATCATCCCACAAAGGAAAAAAAAAAAAAGATGCTCACACACCATAGTAAAATAAAGTATATTTAAGGGGCATTATGATAACTTAAAATGAGTCTTCAGGCTATAACAATATAAGCAACATTTACTATATTAGTCATAACCATGCTTGAAGTTATGTGAAAAAAGGGACATTGCAAAGGCTTGGTACCTATGGTGGTACATAAAATAAAATGGTTATGTCATAACTTGATTTTGAAATTCAAAGAGAAGAAAGAAGGAAGTTTTAATACATAGGGCATTAAAGTTAGTTTGGTGTCAATAGGAGCAGAAGCAGAGATAGAGAGTCTGGGGGAATGCAAAACAAATAAGCTGATTAGAGAGGAATTTGTACTTTTGTCATTAGAGTAGGGAGAGAGGAGTTGGAAAAAGCCTCATCAGGTGAAACAGCTCCAGATAAAAGCACAAGCTCAGTTGCTTGCATGTACTTTGTCTTGAACACATTTCTTTCCTGTCTTTCCCAGGAAAGCTATTATAGGTAACTCAGCATAGCCAGGCCACTTCAGAGGAAAAGCCAGTCTTATATGTAGTATCACCTTGTTGAAAATGGTGAATTTAGACAATTAGTAATTACTTCCTGTTTCATTTGTTCCTAGTTTTTCTATTTAACTGCAAGATATAAAGAGAGTCTTTGTAGAAGTATAATCAATTAAGAATAAGGTAGTTATGAAATTGTTACCTAATAAGAACTACTTTTGGGGCATGAGGGTGGCTCAGCAGTTGAGCATCTGCCTTTACAGTCCTGGGATCCAGAAAAGCATCGGGCTCCTCACAAGGAACTTGCTTCTTCTGCCTAGTGTCTGCCTTTCTTTCTGTGTCTCTCATGAATAAATAAACAAAATCTTAACAAAAAAAAGAGAGAACTACTTTTAATAGTGGAAGAATATATGAAAGTAATCATTTTTTTCATTCTATCTGCAAAAACCTCAGTTTTCTGTATTATATTACAAATAACTTAGGTGTGCTCATGTAAATTTAAAATCAAAACTAAATATTATCACCTTGAGATCTCTTGTAAAATTCCCTAAGACCAATTTGTTTGTTTCCCACAGGTAACTAGAGTCTTTATTGAAAAATAGTTGGAAGATTGTTAAATATTTATGTTTTACATTTTAATTATTATGTATAGTTTTAATCTACAGCATAGGTTGGCAAACTTTTTCTGTAAATGGCAAAATAGTAAATATTTTGGGTTTTTCAGGCCCTTTGGTCTCTGTTAGTATTATATTTTGTCACTGAAGCATAAGAACAGTCATAGGATGTAAATGATTCAGCATGACTGCATTCTAATAAAATTTTATTTACAAAAGCAGATGGAGGGCTGGGTTCACTTTGTGAGCTGTCATTTATTAATCCTGGATGTACAGAATGTTTAAATTAATAATATGAAACACAGCTACATTTTTGCCTGTAAATCTTAAATTCATAGAAGAATTCTCTGAGCCTTAGAATTATTCTCTATTAGACTGTTTTCTCCACCAGACTATGAATTCCTTGACAGTAAGGACCCTGTCATAGTCAACTCTGTGTATATATAAAATGACTTGGATGAGAGTTTGTATTTCATTGAAAGACATTTTCCATTTTTAGAAGTTTTGTGGGGCAGCCCCCGTGGCTCCGTGGTTTAACACCGCCTTCAGCCTAGGGTGTGGTGTGATCCTGGAGTCCCAGGATCCAGGCCAATGTTGGGCTCCCTAAATGGAGCCTGCTTCTCCCTCTCCCTGTGTCTCTGCCTCTCTCTCTCTCTCTCTCTGTCTCTCATGAATAAATATATAAAATCTTAAAAAAAAAAAAAAGTTTTGTGTCTATCTTTTTAGATAGTATCTCAAGGATCAAAGATTTTTAACAATTTGAATAATGAAGCATAACACATATAACTGAAGAAATTATAGTCTGTTTTCATTATTTTAAATAAATACTTTTATCACCTTCTTTATAAGATGTATTAGATTAAACTTTATCTTGACCCAACTTTTAATTTATAACTCTCACCATACCTGGGCCATTTCATCTCCTATAGACTCAAGATATCTATCTAGCTCCTGCCATACAACATACAATCTTTAAGCTTCACAAATTGTTTTGCTGTTGGTCCAATCCTTTGTATTATTTCTGGTAATATGACTTAGGGAGTGAAGTATCTCTATGGGCTTTGATTCTTATTAATTTTTATATTTAATTTTTTTTTTTCTGGGGAACTACTGTCCTCAACCTGAACCACTGGGTGTCTGGGTGGCTCGATGGTTGAACGTCTGCTTCTACTCGGTCGTGATCCCAGGATCCTGGGATTGAATCCCACATCGGGCTCCCCACATGGAGCCATCCCTCTGCGTATGTCTCTGCCTCTCTCTGTGTGTCTTCCATGAATAAAATCTTAAAAAAAAAAACACACAAAAAAACTGAACCACTATACCTTCTTTTTATGAGTTATTTTCCACAGTAGTGAAGTCTTCACCTGTACCTATTGAATTTCCTGTCAAGATATCTTAATCTTGATTTATATGCATCTGTTGGGATTGCTGCTATTTTACTAAAATTCCTTATCACTAACTTATTTGCTCCTATGTTACCTGAAGATTCTTTTTTTATTATCCATAGCTTCTCCCAACTCAAACACCAGGAGCTGGTTCAGCTGTGGTGTATTTGATTCCATTGAATCATACCAGTGATAAGTTCTGACCTATTGTTAAAATCTTTATTCAATTATAATTAAATAGTGCTTTGGTATTTTCAGAAATAGAATTTTATGTTTTCTTAATTTCCTACAACTTTATGGTAGATTTTGTTCTTCCTAGCCATGGAAAATTAGAATTACTTGTCACATTTGAAATAAATGAACATATTTGAAATTAATATTTGACATATTTGAAATTAATGTATCAGATTTCTTTAAAATGTTTTTTTCCCAGCTCTGAATGTATTTTCTGCCACTTAATACCAATGAGCAATATTTCACCATTACACATGGCTTTAATATACATTAAAACTAAAGATAAAATGACAAATGCACTATTTATGATATGGAAACTAATAGCAACAAAATTTATCCTTACCTCCTATTTCTTTGTTCAAAAGGTTTTTGTTGTTGTTGCTATAAATCTAAAACAGCTCACATTTTCTGTGCTATTTCAAATAATATGGATTTTATTCATATGCACATTTATTTAATTGGGACAATTTAGGTGTAATTGAGATCAAGTAAAATAAACTTGGTATGCTGAAACAAGTTGAATTAAAGTATAAGAAGTGTAGTTCAAATGGAATCCATAATGCATAAGTTCAGTTATTAGGACTAGGTTACTGGATGAATTAGCAGCAAAGTCATCTTGGTATCGAACCATGATTTTGTGGGACAAGAGCCAATTAAATATATCTTGCCTTGAAATGGAATTAGATGTGGATAATGTAGAAGTTTTGAGTCTGATGTTCTGCTGTTTGATAGATTTAGAATACGATCTAATTCGAACATATTCTAAATATAGAAAACTTTGGGAAGTTTTTTTTTTTAAACCTTATCTATATCTCAGTGTCTACACAAAAGGGAAAAATAATAGAACATACATTATAGTCTCTGAAACTTTAGTGAACTCAGTATTGCCCTATTAAGATCTCTGTTGCTAGGCTACATACAGATGTTGGAACTTTTGCTAATATATCTGAAATTACTTATTGATAACATGAGATACTAAGATTCCAGGAGATGATGAATGTATAGCCCTTAGCAAAGTACCTCGATCACTGCAAGTGTTAAAGAGTTTTAATTACTAAATATTATTCTTACCAATCATTGTTTCTGTAGGGAGGTGTGGTTGAGTAAGTAGAAAGACCTATTTTGTAATGGGCACTTATATACTTCTTGCAAAAATCCCCTTAAAGATAGTTTTCCAGTTTGTAAAAATATCTTTTTTTTTTTTTTTAATTTATTTATTCAGAGAGAGAGAGAGGCAGAGACACAGGCAGAGGGAGAAGCGGGCTCCACGCAGGGAGCCTGACACGGGCCTGGATCCTGGGTCTCCAGGATCAGACCCCGGGCTGCAGGCGGCGCTAAACCAATGGGCCACTGGGGCTGCCCTGTAAAAATATCTTGTATGAAAATTTACTAAGGTAATTATTTACTTAATAAAATATTTATATATTCAAGACATTTCTTCAAGGTATGAATGTATGCCCAGACACTGGGGGGGGGGGGGGGGGATGGTTTAGCCATCTGCAGAAGAACCCACTCTAATATATAGGTTAGTGAGCAAATTAGGGCATTTCCAAATGATCATTAAGAATTAAGAATTCCAGGGATGACTCAAGTCCTCATCAAGGAAGTACATTTTGTAAGGATATTAGTTTAAGTATTTATTTTCTAATTTATTTTAATAGGTATAAAAAATATTGGAACAGAAAGTTTACACTTTACTTATTAAATTGAAAAAGAAAAAGAGAAGGAGATAAAAAGGAGGGAGGGTAACAAGTCCTAAGAGACTCTTAATGATAGAAAATAAACAGGGTTGATGGAGGGTTGTAGATGGGGGATGGGCAGGATGGATGAAGGATATTAAAGAGGGCACTTGTTGTGATGAGCACTTGGTGTTGTATGTAAGTGATGAATCACTGAATTCTACTCCACAAACCAATATTGCACTGCATGTTAACAGCCCAAAATTTAAATTCGGGAAAGGATAGTATTAGCTCAAAAATACACCGATGAAAAACAACCACAGCTCTCAGGTAGAAATGAACCTGCAATGTTTCAGAATCTAACGCAGGTCCAGAGTAGCTGGGAAATAGTATTCAGTGGGAAGAGTATTATAAAATGAAACCAATAATGCAGGGTTTATAATTCATTTCTAAAGCACTGAAATTTATCCAAAGAGTAATGAGAAACCACTGAAGAATGTTTAAGCTGGTGATTAAAAAATAAAACTTTGTTTTTTCAAGTATCATCAGGGTTCTTATGAAGAGAATAGACTGTAGATGGGAGTAGGGAGTCTAAAGGGGTACAGGAGGAACGTGCTGCAGTTTTCTAGATGCACAACTTCATTTTTTTCCCACCAATATCTGTTTTCCCTCTCCTGTGCCCATACACAAAAAACTAATTCTCAGACTCTTGCAGTTGACTGTTTTTGGTCAATGTGGCAGAACATAGGTCCCTTCCACTGCAGATAGATTTAATTTCTGGTTTGAAATCCTATAGCAATCTTTCCTTTTGTAAAACAAAAATTGGGGATCCCTGGGTGGTGCAGCAGTTTGGTGCCTGCCTTTGGCCCAGGGCGTGATCCTGGAGACCCGGGATCGAATCCCACCTCGGGCTCCCGGTGCGTGGAGCCTGCTTCTCCCTCTGCCTGTGTCTCTGCCTCTCTCTCTCTCTCTCTCTCTCTGACTATCATAAATAATAAAAAATAAAAAATAAAAATAAAAAATTGTAGGTAATTGAGGAAGCTTACTGTATTAATCAGGGTTTTCCAAAAAGATAAAGGGTATCCTTATAGAAAGATATTTATTATGAGGAATTGGCTCACATAATTGTGGAGAATGAGAAATCCCATAATCTACCATCTGCAAACTGGAGAACCAGAAAAGTTGCAGTTGTAGTTCTAGTTAAAACCTGAAGATGTGAGAACCAGGGAGCCAACCAGGTAAGTTCCTGTCTGAGTATAGAAGGACTAAAAACCAGGAACTCTAATAGTCAAGAGCAGGAGAAGATGGGTGCCCTAACTCAAGTAGAGAGAGAGCAAATTTAGACTTATTCTGCCTTTTTGTTCCAGTCAGGCCCTTCCTCAAAGGATTAGACAATGCCCACCTGCATAGGTAAAGGATGTCTTCCTTACCCAGTTTACCAATTCAAATGTTACTGTCTTTTAGAAGCACCCTCATAGACACACTCAGAAATGTTTTAGAAGCTATCTGGGCATCCCTTAACATAGTCAAGTTGATACATAAAAATCAACTGCCTGAAAATGTAAGATGATGGAACCACAAGACAGAAACATACTGAATCAGTAATTTGTGGCATGGATCAGTTGTCTGACAGAGTTACCTGTATTGAGGGCCTATTTTGCATTAGCAAGAAATAAACCTTTGCTGTGTCAAGCCACTGAGCTGTGGGTATTGTGTGATAAATTAGTGTATTTTAACTATCACATCAGGTGGGTGAGGATGGTTGTTTTAATTTGGGTAGAAATGAAAAATCATGGGAATAGATGGAACAATCTAGGGAGAAAGCTTACAGAGAGGAGAAGATAGAGCCTGGAACCCACTCCAAAGAATTCCTGTGAGGATTTACAGACTTGAATGCCACAGGTGATAGATAAGTAATGTGAATAAATGAAGTAGACACTGTGATAAGAACTAAAATTAATGACACTCATCTAGCTGTGATACTTTTTGATATACTCACTCACATTTTTGCTTAATAGAATCATGGACCCAAGATTGCCAGTTTTCAAGAATTCCAATTTTTCAAGGAGTACAGATGTTTAAATTTTAACTCTTTAGTTTTTAAAAGGTCCAATCTATCTTATTAAAATGAATGAAAACAAGTAATATCAATCCATTGTATCAGACTTGGTGGCCTAACCTAATAAAACCTGTGTACTTCTTGTTCACTCACGTCAACATCTAATGATATAGAAATTATATTTTTTTCTAAATAAATACATACATAAGCATACACAGACACACACACACACATTCTACTTTTTCTGCCTTATGTCAATTCTGTTTTTTCCTTTATTTTGTACAAGATGGCACACAAAAAGGAAAGTAGAGAGGATGAAAGGAGAGAGAGAAAGAAAATCAAACCATACATTGTTGATGGATAAATGTCAAAAATAATTAATTTCCTGAAGAATCTGCTGCTCTTGGGACACCTGGGTGGCTCAGTAAGGTCAGCTTTTGACTCTTGATTCTGGCTCAGATCATGATCTCAGGGTCATGAAATTGAGTCCTCTGTCCCGAGGCTCTGAGCCTGCTTGAGAGACTCTCTCTCTCTCTCTCTCTCCTGCCCCTCTCTATGCTCTCTTTTTCTCTCTCTCAAAACAAAAACAACAAAACGACTGTTCTTTTACACAGCCTAATCATCAGGACAGAGAAGAGGCAACCCTATATCCATAATAATAATTTCTCACCTTTAAAGATAAGATGATCTGAATTCTAGAATTGTTATGTGAATGTAACTTATCTGCGTATAGTAGTTTGTATGTTCAGATTACTCACACTAAGTGTATGCATATGTGCATGCAACTTCTCCATCATGAGCATGTAGTTATTTCAGTGTATTATATATGTACGGGAATTGGAGGAGAATTAAGAGACAGAACCTTATTCTCAAGGGCACTGTATGCATCTTTAACAATATCTTTGCTAAACATGGCTGAAATAGAAATAATTTGCTATTGAAATAAAAATTTTCAGCAGTTCTTTTACATCCTTCTAAGTCCATGTGGAGAAGAAGATTGCAGTAGTGGAAGATGGAGCAGGGGAAACTAGCAGTCCAGCACAGACAGACAAAAAGGAATGTGAAACGGTAGTTAGGAGGCATGAAGGATGGAATGGGAAGCTCAGAAAAATGGAAAAAGGTTTCTAGAAAAAATAAATAAGTAAAAAGAATGGGGGAGAGATGCCTGGGTGGCTCAGTGGTGGAGCACCTGCCTTTGGCTCAGGGTGTGATCCTGGAGTCCCGGGATCAAGTCCCACATCGGACTCCACACCTGGAGCCTGCTTCTCCCTCTGCCTGTGTCTCTGCCTCTCTCTCTCTCTCTCTGTGTCTCTCATGAATAAATAAATAAATTAATTAATTAATCTTAAAAAAAAAAAGAATGGGGGAATGGAGAAGCAAGATTCAAATTGATAACTGCTGACAAGTTTTCCAAAATAGATCTAAATTCTTAAATGATCTCACCCTCCTGAGTGCCAAGTAAAATAAATATTAATTAAGAAATCAGCAGCTCAATACAAGTTAGTAGACATAAATCATTGCACAGAAAGACAAAATTCTAAAAGACTTTACAAAGAAAAACAAAGTACCGTATAAAGTATGGCAATGAGGCAAAAATCAAAAGAAAAAAATTTTAAAAAGGACAAAAATAGTAATTGAAATAATGTTTGTAAATCCACTAATTTATGTAAAGTTATAAAATAACATGAATGACTTAATGTCATTTCCCACCCTTGTTCTGATGTTAAACTTTGCCAGGCAGTCATGGAATGCTTCCCTTGAGCTACCATGTGTCCTCAGCACTTATCCCAACCTTGTGCTTGGCATCTGAGATGAGCCATAGATTCTATTCCAGAGTGGCTAAAATAGAGTATTGAGGAGGCAGATTTCATGTAGTCACAATAAAAAGTTTCACTTCTTTGCAGAACGAATATCTTTCTTTTGTCTGGCACAGCCATTCACACAGGATTCATGGCCCAGTGACATCTGTGCCACTTCCTG
This sequence comes from Canis aureus, assembly GCF_053574225.1. Classification (NCBI taxonomy): domain Eukaryota; kingdom Metazoa; phylum Chordata; class Mammalia; order Carnivora; family Canidae; genus Canis; species Canis aureus. The sequence goes on from NC_135624.1 coordinate 59,958,337, forward strand.
GCAAGATTTTCTAGCCACAGGGCAGCCTCACTCAAGTGTAACGGTATATTCACTCAGCCACAAGCCCCCCCTCAGTTATTGGGTATCAGTGCTTTTCACGCTTTACTTTTATTTATGTTCTAGTTCACAAGGAGTAAAAAATCTCACTTTAATATTTTTTCCATACTTTTGTTAGTATGGTATGTCTAACAGGTTTTCCCAGTTTATGCCACAGATGTAGTTTTATCCTAATTTTATACCCTGTCTGTTCTCACACATATGTACAAATTAGGAGAAATGTTGCCATTTTCCTTGAAAGCTCTGCCAATGTCTACTGATATTCCTGAACTACGAAAGGTTTTTCTGATGTTCAATACTGGAAAAGATTTTACTATAAATCCTAAAACTACTAGGACTATTGTATTATTATAATACAGTACTTCTCAAATATATTCATCAGAGAAATTCTTATGACAGGGGAGAAGGAGTGCTTCCTTCTGGTTATTTGGAGGCATAACCTAAACAGCTTTGATGAGTGAAACACGTTTTTTTTTTTTTTTTTTAAATTACAAGTTTTATCATATAAAGCATGAAAATGTTTCTAAACAGTTGCCATATCAATGTACTTTTAATACAAAAGTGATTAAACATCACCACTGACTAAACAGACACTTGAAAAAGGAACATTATATTTATTCCGAATATAAATGAATTATTCCCTTACACATTGCTCTTTTCTGGAAGGTGCTATACATTAGTTTGAAAAGCCCAGTTTGTCACAATCATTAAATATGAAATATATTTTAATGTAATATCAAAGAAGTATTTCTATTTTTTAAAATATATTTTTAAAAGATTTTATTTATTTATTAATGAGAGACAGAGAGAGAGAGAGGCAGAGACACAGGCAGAGGGAGAAGCAGGTTCCCTGCAGGGATCCTGATGGAGGACTTGATCCCAGGATCCCTGGATCACATCCTGAGTGGAAGGCAGATACTCAACCACCCAGGTTCCCCCAGAAGTATTTCTTATTAAATGACAATAATAAAATAATCTCAATTTTATGCGAAGAAATTACAATTCTTTCAGAAAGTCCCTGAAATTGTAATTGCTGCTACCAAATCCATATTTTAATATAAATTTTGTTTTGCCTCACCATCTAGAATGGAGGTTAAAAGGTAATAATAAAGTATAGCAAAGCACCTAAGCTTCACTAACAATAAAGCAAAATCCGCTAATACCATGAGTTGTCCAGCAGTACTGTTTTCAGAATAGGTTTCTTAATTTATGAAGAATGCATAATACAAGTATATATAAACTATCTACAAACATAATGCAAAATAATTGATGCGTATAGATCCCTTCACAATTGTATCAACAGTGGAGTACTAACATAGAACAATTGGCAAGGAATGCAAAATGAAGTTGCCTAATGCCATTTTCCAAGATGAATAAGAATTTTTTTTCCTAATAGAACATATTTTATGTGCTTTCTCTTCTTTGTTTTTTTTCAAATCTAGAATGACATTTATTTCCAATATTAACCTAAAGCCTGTATGTGCCCTCTATTTTTAATTATTATTTAGTAGCAGCTTTTTGGAAGTACATTTGGAAGTATATATCAATATATATGATTCATTCATATGGGTTATAAATCAAAACCTTAAATGATGTACTTTTTATATTTGTAAGCAATTTATTGTACATTTTATATGGTCTGTTTTACTCATTAGACAGTTCTTCAGTGTGAAACCAGAATTATTTCTTAAAAACAAAATAATACAATTAGCTTAAAGTTCCTTGTTCTGCTGTTTGTGCGTGTGTGTGTGTGTGTGTGTGTACACATGCATACTTCAGTGATCCATATGTAGTCTGAAGCTTTGAAAGAAAGTGCAGGTCTAGAAGTTTAATTTATGTTATTGTTAGGATTTCAAGATTTGAAAAAAATTAGAGAAGCAGTGTGAAAAAATGTGCTAAACCTAGAGTTCTTCTAAGTTCTATCACTAACCGTATAATTTTACAAAATCATTTGACCTAAATTCACACCTAAAATGTGATTGGAGATGAGCTTTGTTTTCCTTCTAGAACTAAAGTTCTATTTGTTGATATAATTACATTCTGTAGCACTGACAATATTTCAGCAGCCTGATGACTTACAGTACATTATTTGAGGAAATGCAAATCATCCAAAGAATTTTACAAAACCATTTTTGGCAATTTTTACTGCTTATTGGAAGTTTCTTGATGGTTGAGTTCCTCAAAAGTGACAACTAACAATTAATTGTATTATTTCTCACTCCAGATTTGAAAAAAATACTACAACCAGCATTTAAGACCCCAGGAAATGTCACAGCTTTTTCTTCAGAAGGCATAGAATTTGGATTTACCAAAGCAGCATGGGTTAATATCTTGATATGCACACTTAATGGAATATATGAAGGTATAAAGTCAGCCCACATAATAATAAATAGTTAAATAGATGTTGCACAGTTGAAATGTTCAGCAACACTTTGGATCATTCTGGTTTTTGTTTTTTTTCTTTTTTTTTCTTTTTTTTTTTTTTTTTTAGAAATTAAAAGTATAGAAAAACACCTAAGTTTATTCAGTGTTATTTCAACTCTATTTCATTTATTAATGTCCTTTGATGGGCAATTTGCAAATTTTAAGAAAATTGTTTTCCAAAGGTTGAAATATAAATAGTGATTTCTCCCAGTACATGATGATAACACATCATTAGAATTTACACTTTGGTTTAGAATTTAATGATTTAACTTTGATGATATGGGTTGACATAGTACACTGAAGTCAGGTATTTAAAGGTTATTTCTGAAAGAACTAAAGATTCTGGGTATTTGTTTTCTGGATGGGTTGCAGGCATTTTGCAGAGCCATATGCATTGAAATGGAAATATTGGCTGATACGGAATATTAGTAAAATCCAACTTTACTTTGATTTAGAGCCGAGTTTCAAAGACAAAAGAAATTTGGAAATGATGCTGCAAATATTTTGTCAAAGCAAAATGATAGGAATAACAAGATCTTATAAAATTGAATAGCATTAGCATTATTGTCAGCTGTGAGGTCTATGGATGAACATGCAAAATGACAGATAAAAATAATTTTAAAAACTAAAAAAAATTAAAAACTAATTAAATCAAGTGTTAATTCATGAGTTGTAGGTAGTTTCCTTCTTGTGATCTATAATTGTATTGTAAGATAATGATTTAGAAATGTAAATCTCCATTGTTTTCAAAACCCCTTGAGTCGATATTTTTATTTGTTTTGTCTTCTCTGTCCCTTCCCTGTCTTCATACAACATGTGCACATGCTCACAGACTCACTCATTCACACATATATGCACATACAGGATCTTACAAACCAGCAGGAGAGCAACAAACATAAGCATCTCAACACAAATCCTTCATTTCTGCACTTGTATCAGAAACAAAGCTTGACTAAGAACAGGAGAAAATTCAAATTAAAAAAAAAAGAGAGAAAACAACGAATAACAAAAATTATAGATATTAAAAGTAGTTTAGCCAAGTATATTTCTCTATTTATCCCCTCTTTAAAGTCTTACATTTTTATGTTGCTACTATGTTTACTGCTAGAAATATTAAATTATATTTCAATAAAGCTGAGATAGAAAGAAATATTCTAGTTTTCCTTGCTCTCTTTTAAAAAATTTGGAAATGCAATTTTTAAAAAATTATTTGTAAGAACTCTCTCAATAGTGCTGAGAAAGATGCAGCTTTCTATTTATTTGTTCTACTTCTTATAGTAATGATTAAATCCTATAATTGCAAAAGAGCCTCAAAAAAAAAGCAACTGATAACTCAAATATATCTCTGGGGTAAATCTATTGTCACCATTCGGTGAACATCATTATAGACATTTCTGTATGCTTCTATACAGAGAAGGATGGTTACATATACATACATGCATGGATAGATGAATGGATGGAGAACAGACTGATAGATACATTTTAAGATAAGATCATACCTTAAAAGACATTTATGAAAAAAAGACATTTATGAATCATCAAGTGAAAGCAATTCATCTTTTTTAGCATGATAATATTAGAGCCGAGTGTTGTTTTCTAATCAATTTTCTTTAAACCATATGTCTTGAAAATACATAGGCTGCAGAAATTTGGTTTGGGTTAAGTAAAGCTTTTGAAAATTCCAGGGGGCATACAAATTTTATTCTAGAGAACGGCCTAATTCCTGAGGTTAGGCAATGCTATAGCCCTGCCAGCCTTTCTGTGCTATTTCTTTCTAGAGGCTATCACATATCTATCATCAAGGCTTATTCCATTCCATCAGGTTTTAGTCTCATGAGATTCTGCTCACTTTCCAGAGTCTTTCACATGATTGTCAAGTGACATGCTCCGTGGCCATTTCACTCCCTGGTACCATTAGTATGCAGCACTTTCTAGGCTCAATGTTTTTGCCCCACATTTTTTCCACAGCAGTCTACTCATCACTCACCCATCTCCATCCCAATCCACTTTGAGATGGGAAGGCACTGGTAAGAAGTCTTAAGATTAATTCCATTCACCTGCTTATCTCAGTGCTGTTCGGCTAGAGGAGGTCCTGACCAAGTAGACCTGACCAAGAGTCTTTTGTTTAATAGCTGCATTTTTCCCCCTTGACAGTTCCTTTATTTTCCTCTTATTTATTTAGTATTGGTATTAAACATATACCAACATTACATACTTATATTATACATCACTTATATATCATACCAACATTACATATATATATGACAATCTTATTTTAATATTTTTTGTTTATTTCATCATGTACAGGGAAAAGGGATATTTACAATTCTGTTCTATTCTGTCTCACTCACCCCAGGTCCAGCTTTTAATATATTATGTTTGCAGGCATGCAAGTGCACACACACACACACACACACACACCAATGTAAGATGTATATAGGTTAGAGGTATGAAGTACACCATTTTCTAAATTCTCTTTCGGGCATTCATTAGATTAAAATTTCATTTTGTTCAAAAGGAAAAATGCCCAACAAATTATAATTTATTCTTCCTCACCCTTTTATGAACTTGTGTTGTACATCATTTCAGCCAGGTGTTGGCAAGTTAATCATAATCTGAGCATGCCTCACTAACTTTATCATTATTTCTGAAGTCTTGTGAATTCCTCTGTAATCCAGATCCTCTATCCCAGCTCCAAGAATAACATATAGCAAACCTCGGAGCATTCATTAACTGAAATGTTATTCAACAAGTTATTTTTTAAACCTACAGTCTTCTTGTTATAAATAATTGCTGGATTCACTAAGTAAGCAGAGAACAATAGAAGTCCATAAAACATAATATTAAAATTAAATTAAAATCCCATAATGAGTGACAGCTGAAGGATAATCGTGGATTATATTACACTAAGGCTGGCAGCAGCCTAGAAATCACTTTTCAGCTTTCCTATTCAAACGGCATAGCAAGAGCTGCATGTGCCTTACCCTCGAACTATCTTATATTGACATCATCGGTTCACACCTAACATTTGGGCGTTCCAGACCCAAGGCGGGCGTCCCGCTGGGGCACTCGGTGATGCGGCGGGGAGTCCCCTGCGCCCTCCCCTGGGGGTGATGGCAGGGCTGAGGCTCCGGGGAGCGTGACACTGTCGTCGCCGTGTCCCTGCGGCCGAGGGTGAAGGTCGCGCTTCCCGCAGGTGACTTAGCGGGACGGGGCCCCCGGGGCTGCCCGCGCCCGTCACTCTGGGCCCCGCCGGCCGCGCGGGTGCAGCGCCTCGGTGCGGGAGGGGTGTGGGCTCCTGTGCAGCGGCTCCGGCCGCGGGGGGCGTGCGCCCAGACTCTGACTCAGGGTTTGGCCGCGTGGGTGGGCGGGGAGAATCTCGGACACCAGTGCGCCGGGATTCCCAGGGGCTCAGGGGTAGCGTCGCTGGGCGGCCAGGCCCCGAGCCCCCCTCTCCAGGCCTCGAGCCGCCCCCCAGGCCCTGAGCCCCCCCTCTCCAGGCCCCGAGGGCCCCATCTCCAGGCCCCGAGTCCCCCCCTCCAGGCTCCGAGCTCTCCCCCAGGCCCCGAGCCCCCCCCCAGGCCCCGAGCCCCCCCTCTCCAGGCCCCGAGGCCCCCCTAGGCCCCGAGCCCCCCCAGGCCCCGAGCCCCCCCTCTCCAGGCCCCGAGCCCCCCCTCTCCAGGCCCCGAGCCCCCCCAGGCCCCGAGCCCCCCCTCTCCAGGCCCCGAGGGCCCCATCTCCAGGCCCCGAGTCCCCCCCTCCAGGCTCCGAGCTCTCCCCCAGGCCCCGAGCCCCCCCCAGGCCCCGAGCCCCCCCTCTCCAGGCCCCGAGGCCCCCCTAGGCCCCGAGCCCCCCCAGGCCCCGAGCCCCCTCTCCAGGCCCCGAGCCCCCCCTCTCCAGGCCCCGAGCCCCCCCAGGCCCCGAGCCCCCCCTCTCCAGGCCCCGAGGGCCCCATCTCCAGGCCCCGAGTCCCCCCCTCCAGGCTCCGAGCTCTACCCCAGGCCCCGAGCCCCCTCCAGGCCGCGAGCCCCCCCTCTCCAGGCCCCGAGACCCCCCTAGGCCCCGAGCGCCCCCAGGCCCCGAGCCCCCTCTCCAGGCCCCGAGTCCCCCCTCTCCAGGCCCCGAGCCCCCCCAGGCCCCGAGCCCCCCCTCTCCAGGCCCCGAGGCCCCCCTAGGCCCCGAGCCCCCCCAGGCCCCGAGCCCCCTCTCTAGGCCCCGAGCCCCCCCCTCCAGGCCCAGAGCCCCCCCTCCAGGCCCAGAGCCCCCCTCTCCAGGCCCCGAGCCCCCCCAGGCCCCGAGCCCCCCCTCTCCAGGCCCCGAGGCCCCCCTAGGCCCCGAGCCCCCCCAGGCCCAGAGCCCCCTCTCCAGGCCCAGAGCCCCCCTCTCCAGGCCCCGAGCCCCCCCTCTCCAGGCCCCGAGCCCCCCCAGGCCCCGAGCCCCCCCTCTCCAGGCCCCGAGGGCCCCATCTCCAGGCCCCGAGTCCCCCCCTCCAGGCTCCGAGCTCTACCCCAGGCCCCGAGCCCCCTCCAGGCCGCGAGCCCCCCCTCTCCAGGCCCCGAGACCCCCCTAGGCCCCGAGCGCCCCCAGGCCCCGAGCCCCCTCTCCAGGCCCCGAGTCCCCCCTCTCCAGGCCCCGAGCCCCCCCAGGCCCCGAGCCCCCCCTCTCCAGGCCCCGAGGCCCCCCTAGGCCCCGAGCCCCCCCAGGCCCCGAGCCCCCTCTCTAGGCCCCGAGCCCCCCCCTCCAGGCCCAGAGCCCCCCCTCCAGGCCCAGAGCCCCCCTCTCCAGGCCCCGAGCCCCCCCAGGCCCCGAGCCCCCCCTCTCCAGGCCCCGAGGCCCCCCTAGGCCCCGAGCCCCCCCAGGCCCAGAGCCCCCTCTCCAGGCCCAGAGCCCCCCTCTCCAGGCCCCGAGCCCCCCCTCTCCAGGCCCCGAACCCCCCCCTCCAGGCCCAGAGCACCCCCCTCCAGGCCCCGAGCCCCCCCTCTCCAGGCCCCCCCAAGCCCCGAGCTCCCCCCCTCCAGGCCCCCCCCAAGCCCCGAGCCCCCCCTCTCCAGGCGCGCACCCAGGACCCCAGCCGTCCCGGGGCTGCACCTGGGCCCGCCCTGGGCATCCCGACCGCTGCGGCTCCCTGCGTCCCGAGGCGGGGGGTCCCCACGGGCGCGCCCTGCTCTCCAGGCCTCGGGTGTTCAGTTCCTCCGAGGAGCTGGGGGGGGCGCCGGGGTGTGGGGGCGGCGGGGCTCAGGCGCGGAGGCCGGGGTCTTCCGCGGGACCCGCGACCCGTGTGGGGGCAGCTGCGCGGGGGACCTCACCGGGTGTAGAGACGAGGGGCCAACCCGGGGCAGCAGCGGCCCATACTTCTGCCCAGGCCGGGATGGGGGTGCCACGTCCCTCCTCCTACGGGGCTCTGCTCTCCGCCGTCCCCAGGAGCCCCCTCACGCCCGGCTCCGGGCCCCAGACGCTCCAGGCCAAGGAGCCTAAGGAGGCCCCAGTGCCCTTGCCTCGCCTGGCGTCACCCCCATAAGCTTTGGTCGGAATATTCCGAAGAATTTGGGGGAACTTTCTTTAGAGTTGTTTCTCTCTAGCTGTTTGGGACTGGCTTGTCATTCTGAAATGATGCCTGTTTAGGAAGCATCTAATTTAAATTCAATAAGCCTATTTTGGGGAAATGTGCATATAGACAGTTCAGATTACATAATTTTGCTTCTTTATGTTTCTGAAAAAACTTGTCAAAAAACACATTTTGGCTTATAAACCTCTATATTATATTGTTACCGTTGCTTGATTGAATTGATTTTAATTTTTTGCCTTCTACTTCTTCATCTCCTCCCCTCCCCACCCAAAATACTTGTGTCTCCGGAGACTGTGATGTATCTGCTGCTGTGTACCTTGTGCTTTTTACATCAAAATACTAGTGCCCTTCTAATGTTAAGCACGTAGAACATTAATACATGTCTACCACTAGTTAAATAGGCTGCAGAAACACTGCCTGCTGAAGTCCATACTTGAATACACACAACCTAATTAGCATATTAAAAAGTCAGCGTAGGACTGCATTTAAAAAAAAAAGAAAAAAGTTTAATTTTGGTAAGCCTGATAGTTACCGATTTTTTTAGACTAGCTCATTTTGTACATTGTGGAGCTTATCACCAGGTATGTTAATTTTGTTGTTTTAGAAAACTGGTCATGGAGGGGTTCTGTGAGGACAGGTAAGGTCCTGGTGAAGGGTAAAGGAGTATTAACTAAGCAAATGCAGGCTGAGATAAGAGTTGTATTGACAGTCAAAATGTTTAACCGGCTGCCTACCCAAGCACACTGGCACTGACCAGTCAGAGGATATCTCTGCTATAAAACTAGGCCTGCATCCTAGAGACGGATCTTAGAAGTCCTTCTGGCCTGGCATTTACTCCTTTCTTCCTTGATCATGGGGCATTTTGGAATCCCACGGAAGGTATCAAAGTAGCCCAGGCCGTGAGGAGTGAAAAGCTGGGGAGCTCAGAAGATGGATGTTTGGCAATCAGCATAGAAGTATTTAAATATTTTAACAAACGTGCCAGTGTGTATTTGAATGTCAACTCTGCATAAGAACGACCTGGCCTAAAGGACAAATCTGAGAAAAGGAACAGAAATCAGGGGTGATATGTTGTCTTTTATTGAATTCAACAGCTGAGCTTTGTTTGTCTAGTGAAAATGTACTACGAAATTCCCCTGTTGAGGCAGATGTAGAGACATGGGCAATCATTGCATTTAGATTATGGTATAACAAAACCTTTTCTGGTTCTGTCAAGGTATCACTCCCCGAGAATCTTTCTTCTCAAAATTGATAACTGAAGACTCAGCAGATTACATTTATCTGGAAGACGAAGTTAGAATTCCTCATTTGGGGTCCTCTAGAAGCTAATGCTGAGGCAGATTTCAGCCTTAGTAATTTGCAGCGAGAGGAGGTCCAGGTCGCCCAGCAGGAGAGTGAGGAAGTGATACAGGGAAGAGAAGGAGTTAATGTGGATGTTAGGAAGTCAGTTACCACAATAAGAAACTTCATTTCAATTCAGTTTAACTCCTGACTCAGAATTTTCTCTCTGAAGCAGTGAGGGTTCTGTGTTATTTATTTACGGACTAGTTTCTTGGGGATCACTGAATGAGGGTTGTCTTAGGGAGAAAGAAATGGTGTCAGTTCACTGGTATTTTACTGTCTCCTGTGAGTACAGGCAAATCCTCCCTCCAGTGTTCTGGGCTGGGGACAAAAAGTGCTCAGATCCAGAAATACAGAAACTAGCACCTGGAAAGGTCAGACGTGAAGGGGAGGCGGCTGCCAGTTTTTGTTTCTCTTGAGTTACTACTGGGGCTGAGCTAGGATGTCCTCAGCTGGGTCTCAGTGGAAAAAATAGACAAAGCAGCTTCTTTAATCAGATTACCTGTATGAAATGTGGTTTGGCCTAGCATAGTGTAGTGACCTAGGTTCAAACAAGAAACTCAAGATCATGGTGGGAAAGTGGTTTAAGGAGCTTATGATTAATTCGGAAAGTTCTTCCAAACCCATTCTCCTAACCCAAGCTTTGTGCTCTAGATAACATGCCTGAGAATGTGAATAGAAAGGGAAATCCTTGCATGGAGTTGGAATGGTAAGGAATGACTGCAGAGTGGACATGATATTTGTGTGAATGAAGAATAGGAGTAGTAACAAGAATAGTAGTTCTAGTAGTAACAATGTCAGTGGTGGATTGGTGAGCTATTGAGTAAGTTTTCTCCACTTGAGTATGATGTTTGAATGAATATCTGGCACCCTGGTCTTGGAATGTATAATAATTCTGAGTGAGACACCCAAATGGGTTAATGGATTTCCCACTTATCTGGAATGTGTTTATGTGGAATAAAATTTATTTTGATTGAAAAAGTAAATGTGAAAGATTCATAATCCAGAAACTTGAAATAATACTTAAAAACTAATGATAAAGACAGCCCTCTATAAAAATAGATGAGACTTGTATATGTTCTCCCCAAAGAAGATAGCTCAGTGATCAAAAGATATTAATATGTGGCATTAGCATGCAGGGCTATTGCACTAACTTAATGGATTAGTATTTAAATTAATCACAATATTAAGTGTGGCTGAAGATGTATAGAAATAGAAATTATCATGCATTGGGTGACAACACATCTTGGATTACCTAATAAAATCCTGGCTAAAGTTGATTGTCCCAGCATATTTTTTTTTGAAGGGCCACTCTTTCATTTTCAAAAGTATATTATTTTGAACAATACATTTTATGGACAAATTACTTGAGCTGTAGATTGGAGTAGAAATTGGTACAACTACTTTTTAAAAGTTTTGTATTTTATGTTATATTGCACACTATGCACAGCTTCCTTTCCTTTCCTTCCCTCTTTTCTTTTTTAAAAGATTTTATTTATTTACTCATGAGAGACACATAGAGAGAGGCAAAAACACAGGCAGAGGGACCCTGTTGGGGAGCCTTATGTGGGACTTGATCCTAGGACCCTGGAATCATGACCTAAGCCAAAGGCAGATACTCAACCACTGAGCCACCCACATGCCCCCTTTTCTTCCCTTCCTTTCTCTTCTTGAAATTTTCTGTCCAAAAGTCATTAAGTGAGCCCATGGAAGGTAGCTTGCTGCAAGTGAGAGGAGTCTGTGGCCTAAAGTGGGGTTTTAAAGGCTCATGTGAGGGCAGAGGTGCATCTGGGAGCATCTGCCATGGGATGTTAAAGCCTGAAGAATGTAAGAAACTTTCCACTTGTGAGTTGTACTAGTATGGGGATTTGGAACCTGAGTGGAGGTGGTTTAGATAGGGTAGAGAGTATCACTGATGATATTAGGCTTGTTACGTTAAAGTTTAATAATTATTTTTAAAAAATAGATATTATTATTCCTGTAGTACAGATAGAAGAAAGAACTTTCAGAAAGATGAAATTATTGTATATGATTTTTCAGCTAAGAACTGAATATAAAATTTAGTTGTAAGATTCAAGTTCAACAATCTTCTTTAATATGATTTCTAGTGTAGTGCTTGACATAGAGTGAGCATTCAATAAGAGTTATTAAGTTAAAACATAATATATGGGTGGAGTTTCCTCTGTCTTCAGCAGTGCTCTGTTTAGCCATTTCTGTAACTGTAGCATTCTATTATAAATGAGTGTGTGCACTGAGTTTTGGGGGCAAGGACAACATCTTATTCATTTTTGTATTATTGGTGCCTAACACGATGTCATAAAATGAGTGTGCAATACTAGTAGCTGAATCAATAAATAATCTACTTGGAAAACCAGTGCTGATGTACATGGAGACAAATCAAGAGGAAATAATTGCTTAGCTTCATGGCGCTTACTATAAGTATATAAGTATATGGCCACTCCACAAGTTACTTTACTCTCCCTAGAAGCACTCTCAATTAATTCCCCTTTCGAGGCTTGTTACAGAGACTTTAGATTTAAATTTTATAAAGAAGGTGATGCAGTGCTAGCTATATGCCAATGAATCCTCTTCTAGCAATTAAAATCCTATAATTGCTTTGTTTCCTAAATTCTGTAATTAAAAATTCAACTTATTATCATTTGGAAAAAGGAGCAAAAATGAATCTGGAATTTTATTTCAAAATAAATATATTTTTTCTTTTTGCAAATGTGCTCAGAATGTTAGTTCAGCTTTAAGATCAAACAATGGTAGGGACACCTGGGTGGCTCAGCAGTTGAGCATCTGCCTTTGGCTCAGGGCATAATCCGGATCCCAGGATTGAGTCCCACATAGGGCTCCCTGCGAGGAGCCTGCTTCTCCCTCTGTCCATGTCTCTGCCTCTCTCTCTGTGTCTCTCTTGAATAAATAAATAAAATCTTAAAAAAAAATCAAACAATGGTATACAAATGCCTAACAGTATTAGAATAAACCTTACAACTTAACTTTGGTATCATGTTTATCAATAACTTTTATTTTCCCTAGGTTAATTTCCTTATCCTTTGTTCTTCATCTTTATATAGAATCTACCTGAAATGAATATTGAGGTGGAGGGGGTGCAGAAATCAAAACAAAGAGATTTGCTCCACAAGATTTAGATCAATATTATTTAATGGCAAAAAACCTTGATTGTACCCAAATAGTAAGAGATATTATAATTGATTTAAATTTTCCCTCAGGCCCTCAAAGAATCGATAAGAATATATAAAAACATAATTATAAGTATATGGAGACCAGTGACAGTGTTGATCAGTATGACATTTATATTGCATTACCTATTAGCACAAAATTACTACAAGTTAAAATAGAAAGCATATCACTAAATAGTAACAAAATGCATTTAAATTAGACATAAAGCTTGAGAGTTTCTTAAAATTCTTCATATTCTACCAAATTAACAATTTATAAAGGTTTAATTTATACAAAAAGAGACAAAATTTTGAATGCAGAAATGCACATTTCAGTGAGCACAATCTGTTCATGGTCAAAATTTGGTCTATTTTTATATATGAATGAGGACTTATAAATTTATTGCAGATGTTTCCAAAGCATTAGCTTGAAATTTCTGGTTCTGATCTTGGTTGATATTAAACATAACATTTTGCGGTGCCTGAGTGGCTTAGTCAGTTAAGTGGTGGACTCTTGATTTGGGCTCCTGTCCTGATCTAATAGTTGTGGGATCAAGCCCCACGTGAGTTCCATGTTCAGTATGGAATCTGCTTAAGATTCTCTCTCCTACTCTACCCCTCCCCACCCACTCTCTCTCTCTCAATAATAAAAAATAATATAATAAATAATAAATAAAACAATAAATAATTAAAATATTTAAAAATAAATAAATATGCTACTATAAACAACTATAAAACTGTACAATTTTTTTTTTTGCATTGGACAAGAAGGGACAGCATAGGACTTTGGTTCTTGAAAAAAGGAAACATATGAAGTGAGCTCTCCATTTATCCGGGCTTTTTGAATAAAGGCCTATTTGAAACCATAGAACAAGAAGTGAGGCTTACAAAGTAGTGGTCTTGCTAGGTGGGAGAAACAGAGATTGGAGTTCATATTGCTAAAGCCTTGGAATTTTAAAATGAATACAAAATAAAATATTTTCAGGTTGAAAAAAAAGCTCTGTGATGTGTCTCTAATAGAACTGACTTATAAAAAGTATTCATGTAAGTTAATTATGTTGATGGGAAATGTTATAAGGCAGCTTGGATCTATTTGAATGGTGAATACTGCATGAGCATAAATATGGGGAAATGTAAGAGAATTCACCCCTCATTTCCTAACTTATTCAAAATAAAATTGATTATTTAGAGCAAAATTAATAACATTGAATGGAGGGGTGTATAGGACATGGAAAAATAAATGTACACTACTACCAAGGACTGAGAAAGCTATATTGGGACATATTGTTGAAAGGTTCTCAGGCTATATGTGTAATGACATAATAGCAAGTCAAGGTATACAATGATAAATAAGGTGTACACACTGTAATCACTGGAGAACACTAAAACACCAAGTACAAAACATAGTTGAACAGTCAATAAAGGAAATAAAATTTAATATTAAAAATATGTAATTAATACAAAAGAAAGGATGATAAGAAGAAAGCAGGAAAAAAACAGTGACAAATAGAAAACAATTTTAGCAAGATTATAGAGTTAAGTTTATTTATTTATTATTTTTTAAAAAGATTTTATTTATTTATTCATAGAGACACACACACAGAGAGGCAGAGACATAGGCAGAGAGAGAAGCAGGCTCCATGAAGGGAGCCCGATGTGGGACTTGATGCCGGGACTCCAGGATCACGCACTGGGTGGAAGGCAGGCACTCAACCGCTGAGCCACCCAGGTGTCCCTAGAGTTAACTTTAAATAACTATTTCAACTGAAAAGTAGAACATTTCAGAATGGATACAAAAGCATGACCCAGCTGTATGTTGTTACAGAATATTCACTTTAAATTTAAAAGCACAGACATGTTGTTATTGAAATTATAAAAAGAAGATATGGGAAGAAAATAAGTCATTAGGAAGAAGATATGTGAAGAAAATAAGTCATCAGGAAAATAAGTCATGAAAAGAAGATATGTGAAGAAAATAAGTCATCACTACATTAATATCTGATAAAGTAGACTTTAATCTGATAAAATAGTTTCCAGAAGTAAACATAAATATTTTATAAAGATTAAAGTGAAATTCAACAAAAAGGTGTAAATGAGTTTGTGCCTACTACTGAGCCTCAAAATAAATAGAAGAAAGAACAACAGAGGGATAAAAAAAGAAGAGTATGAAATTGGACTGTGAAAATTAGCAAAAAAGAGGAGAAAGAGAATGGAACAAAATCACACATATGCCTAGGAAAGTTTAGAATTCAAGAGAAAAGAAAATGACTGTTTTTGTGAGCTTTTAAAGAAGGCTTTGTCATCGCAATGGAAAGAAGGGAGTACATAGAAAATGAGATGGAAAGTCATGTGGAAGAGGAAGCTGTTTGGAGGAGGAGAAATTGAGTTAGACAATCCTGAAGTAAAACTGAAATAAAATATAACAGTGCACACAGAAATATCAACATTTAGAGTTTTCCCTTTATATTAGGTACTTGACTTCATATGTAGGAATTGGAAAATCATTTAGATTTGTCAGAAGATTGTTGATTTTTTACCGAGTGCAAACATTCAGTAGATCTGTGGCAAGCAGAAAGAGTATTTACTGATATTTAAAATGCAATAAATATTCATTAAGCATATATAATACAGATATACCTTTTACATTACATTTGCCAGAATTATAAATCATCAGTATAATGCACCTTACATTTTCTTTAGAGTTAGGCATTGTGTAAAATATGCATAACAAAATTTTTTTACCATCATCCTTGAATATTAAGCAATTGCGATAGACTGAATGTATCCTCACAAAATTCATATTGAAACTTCATCCTTAATATGATGATATTTGAAGATGGGGCCTGTGGGAGGTGATTAGGTCATGAGGGAGGAGTCCTTGTAAATGCAATTTGTGCCCTTATAGTAGAAGACAGGCAAGAGAACTCCCTCACCCCTTCTGCTTAGTGAGGGCACAGTGAAGAGGCAGCTTATATGAACAAGGGGGAGGACCTTCACCCAACAGCGAATCTGGCAACACCTTGATCTTGGACTTCCTAGTCTCCAGAGCTATGAACAATGAGTTTCTATTGTTTACAAACTATCCACTGTATGATATCTCGTTATAGCAGGCCAAACATACTAAGATAGAAATATTCACTGATAATTTTAACACATCAGAAAAAAACTAAATTTCCAATAACTTTACCTAAAATAAGACAAAATATCAAAACAAAAAATAGCAATTTATAGCCATCGTCAAACAATAAAGAATTATCATATAGTCATTTAGGTTAATCATAGAAGAATATATTTTGGGAAACACTCCTAGAAAACTATAAGGAAACTGAAATACTTGTAACAATGTCATTAGAACACATGGTTACATGGTTATACTGTTTGGACTGATTGTATCCTCTCAAAATTTATTGTTGAGGTCCCAGCTCTAATTGTGACAGTATTTGGTGGTGGGGCTTTTGGAGATAACAGGTTTAGATGAGTTCATGAGTGTGGGTCCCCTGATGATGATAGTGTCCTTGCAAGTAGAGGAAGACACTAGATCTGCCTCCTATACCTCTTTCTCTCCCTCTCTCCCTCCAGGGAGAGGGTAGCTGTCTGCAAGCCAGGAAAAAACTCTCACCAAGAACCAAATCATCCAGCATCTTGACCTTGAACTTCCTAGCCTCAAGAACTATATGAAAATAATTTTTTAAGCTACCCAGTCTACGGTATTATTATATTATTCTGTGCTAAGATATATACTTATATTTTTTCTTCTATTGTCTTTATCAGTCAAGAAAAATAAAAATAGAAAAAAATAAAACATAAAGATATAAATTTTAATAAACCACGATTTAAAGTAAAACTCACAATCTCATTACCTTGAAATATACTTCATTAGAATGCTTAGAGTCCAAGATGGCAGAGGAGTAGAGGACCTTAGTTTCATCTGGTCCCAGAGTTCAGCTAGATAGCTATTAAATCATTCTAAACACCTGCAAACTCAACCAGAGATCTAAGAAAAGAATAGCTGCAACTCTACAAATAGAAAAGTGACCACTTTCTTTTTTTTTTTAATTTTTATTTATTTATGATAGTCACACAGAGAGAGAGAGGCAGAGACATAGGCAGAAGGAGAAGCAGGCTCCATGCACCGGGAGCCCGACGAAAGTGACCACTTTCAGCAAGGTAGGAAGCACAGAGAAGTGAATCTGAGGCAATATATGGGAAGATAAACCATGGAGGGAGGGAGACTCTGTAAGCTGGTGACCAGAAGATGATAGAGCAGCAGAGTGCAAATTCAGAACTTTTAGAAGCCTTCTCTGGTGAGGGATGTCTCTACCTGAAAAGTGCTCAGGTGACGAAGGTGGAGGGCAGAATCCTAGGACAGTGTGGCCTCAGGATCCTCAGGGTCATAGGAAGACTGAGGGTTCCTGAATGCGGCAGAGTTCCCAGGCATTGGGACAGGAGTGATTGACTGCTCTTCCTTGAGGGGACACTGATGAGTGGGGTCCCAAGCTCTCAGCTCTGGGACTGGAGATTGGGAGGCACCATTTTCACTCACCCCCCCCTAAAGCTGTGCAGAAAGGCTTCAGGGAACTAAGGCCACCCAGAGCAATCTGGAGCAGATTACTCAGCCTGGCCTCCTAGAAAGCTGTGCAATTCCACTGGGGGCAAAGACTTTTGAGAATCAACACAAAAGGCCTCTACCCTAGAGGACCAAAAAGAACACCCAGCAAAGACCAAGTTTACTCCAATGTTTACTTCTTTTTCAAACAATTTCTTATTTTATCAACTCTTTTTTTAAATCTTTTTTTTTTAATTTTCATTTTTACAGTTACATTCTATCCTTTCACTGTATTTAATTTTATTTTTGTGTAGATATACATTTTTCTTTGTTTACAACTTTGGGATGCAATGTCTTCTAACATGCCAAAATACTCCCAGAATCTAGTGTATGGTTCTCTTCACCTGTTTGACCCTATTTTCTTTTTTTTTGTCTTTTTTTGTTTATCTGTTTTGCTAAAGTCTTTTTTAATTTTCATCTTTATAGTTACATTCTGTCCTTTCAATGTATCTAATTTTATTTTTGTATATATATGTTTTTATTTCTTCACAATTTTGATATATAGTTTCTTTTAACAAATTGACCAAAATATACTCAGGAAACAGTGTATATTGCTCTGTTCTGTTCACCTGGCTGTTTATATTCCTTCTTTTTTTTCTTTTAATTTTCATTTTTACAATAACATTCTAACCTTTATTGTGCTTTTTTAATTATCATTGTTATATATCTATAAGTTTTTCTTTCATTACAATTTTGAGATCCAGTTTTCTAACAACAACAAAAAAATACACAGAGGATCCAGTGTATTGCTCTATTCTGTTCACCTATCTGATTATATTCTCTCTCTCTCTCCCTCCCTCTCTCTCTCTCTCTCTCTCTCTCTCTCTGGGTTTCAAGTGTCTTCTGATTTGTTTAGTGTATATTTCTCTGGAGTCGTTGTTGACATTTTAGTATTTTGTTCTCGCATTCATCTTTTCTTCTCTGAGCAGAATAACAAGACAAAAACTCACCTTAAGTGAACAAAAGAGGCAGTACTGACTGGCAGGGACATAATCAGTATGGACATAAGTAAGATGTCAGAACTAGAGTTCAGAATAATGATTATAAAGAAACTAGCTGGGCTTGAAAAATTCATAGAAGACACTAGAGACTCCTTTTTTTTTTTTTAAGTTAGGTGACAAAAGACTGAGATTTATTTTCTTAAAGATTTTATTTGTTGTCCATGAGAGACACACATAGGCAGAGGGAGAAACAGGCTCCATGCAGGGAGCTTGATGTGGGACTCAATCCTGGGATTCCAGGGTCACCCCTTGAGCAGAAGGAAGGTATTCTACCACTGAGCCACCCAGGCATCCCTAAAGATTCCCTTTCTAGATAAATAAAAGAACTAAAATCTAATCAGGTCAGAATCAAAAGGGCTATTAATGAGATGCAATGAAAAATTGAGGCCCTAACTTCTAAGATAAATGAGGCAGAAGAAAGAATTAGTGATATGGAAGAGAAGATGATGGAGAATAAAGAAGCTGAAAAAAAGAGACAGGGCAGCCCGGGTGGCTCAGTGGTTTAGCGCTGCCTTCAGCCCAGGGCCTGATCCTGGAGAAAAATATACAGCTAAGGATACTTTATAGAGCTAGGATGGCATTCAAAATAGATAAAAAGCTTCCAGGACAAACAGAAACTAAAATAATTTGTGAACACCAAACCAACCCTACAAGAAATATTAAAAGGGATCCTTTAAGTGAAGAGGGAGCCCAAAAGAAACATAGACCAGAAAGGAAGAGAGACAATATACAAAAACAGTGACATGTCAGGTAATACAATGGCCCTAAATTCATAACTTTCAATAGTTACTCTGAATGTAAATGGGCTAAGTGCCACAATCAAAAGATGCAGGGTGTCAGACTGGATAAAAAGCAAGACCCATCAATGTACTGTCTGCAAGAGACTCATTTTAAATCCAAAGACAACTCTCGATTGCAAGTAAGGGGGTGAAAAACCATTTATCATGCTAATGGACATCAAAAGAAATCTGAAGTGGCAACCCTTATATCAGAAAAATTAGATTTTAAAACAAAGACTGTAATAAGAGATGAGGAAGGTCATTATTTCATAATTAAAGAATCCATCCCATTGGAAGATCTAACAATTGTAAATATTTCTACCTCCAACATAAGAACAGCCAATTATATAAGCCAATTAATAACAAAATTTAAAAAATACATCTATAATAATACAATAATAGTAAGGACTTTAACACCTCCTTACTGCAATGGACAGATCATCTAAGCAGAAGATCAAAAAGTAAAAATGGGCTTTGAATGACACACTGATCCAGGTGGACTTTACAGATATATTCAGAATATTCCATCCTAAAGCAGAATATACATTCTTTTTGAGTGCACATGTAACTTTCTCCAGAACAGATCACATATGGGATCACAAATCAGGTCTCAAGGGGTCAAATGATTGGGATCATTCCATGCATATTTTCAGACCACATGCTTTGAAACTGGAACTCAATTACAAGAGGAAAATTGGAAAGAACTCAAATATGTGCAGGCAAAAGAGCATCCTACAAAGGAATGGAGAAACCAGGAAATTAAAGAAGCATTAAAAAATTCATGTAAACAAATGAAAATGAAAACACAACTGTTCAAAACCTTTGGGATGCAGCAAAGGCCGTCCTAAGAGGGAAGTATATAGCAATACAAGCCTTTCTAAAGAAACATGAAAGGTCTCAAATATACAATCTAATCTTACATATAAAAGAGCTGGAGAAAGAACAGCAAATAAAGCCTAAAGCAAACAAGAGAAGAGAAATAATAAAGATTAGAGCAAAAATCAGTGTAGAAACCGAAAGAACAGTAGATCAAGGAAACTAAGAGAGGGTTCTTAGAAAGAATTAATAAGGTCAATAAACTCCTGGCCAGACTATTAAAAAGAAAAGAGAAAGGACCAAATCAACAAAATAATGAATGAAAGAGGAGAGATTACAACCAACACCAAAGAAATATTTTTCAATTATAAGAAGGTATTATGAGAGACTATATGCCAACATATTAGGCAATCCGGAAGAAACGGGTACATGCCTAGAGATGTATAAACTACCACGACTGAAACGGAAGGAAGTAGAAAACTTGAACAGACCCATAACCATCAAGGAAATTGAAGCAATAATCAAAAATCTCTCAACAAACAAGTGCCCAGGGCTGATTGGCTTCCAAGGGGAATTCTACCAAACATTTAAAGAAGAATTGATACCTATTCCTCTGAAGCTGTTTCAAAAAAAACAGAAATGGAAGGAAAACTTCCAAGCTTTTTCTATGAGGCCAGCATTACCTTGATCCCTAAACCAAAGACCCCACCAAAAAGGAGAGTTACAGACAAATATTGCTGAAGAACATGGATGCAGAATATTTGCTAAAATATTGGCCAAGAGGATCTTACAGTACATTAAAAGGACTATTAACCATACCAAGCGGGATTTATTCCTGGGCTGCAAGAGTGGTTCAACATCTGTAAATCAATCAGCATGATACATCACATTAATAAAAGACATGACAAGGACCATATAATTCTCTCAATTGGACAAAAAACAGTATATTTTCTTGGTTAAAATTCTCCACAGTATAGGCATAGAGGGAACATACCTTAGTATCATAAAAATAATATATGAAAAGTCGACAGCAAATATTCTTAATGGGGAAAAACTGAGACCTTTTCCCCTAGGGTCAGGAACTTAGCAGGGATATCCACTCTTACTACTGCTATTCAACATAGTACTGGAAGTCCTACCCTCAGCAATCAGACAACAAAAAGAAATAAAAGGCATCTGTTTCGACAAAGAAGAATTCAAACTCTCACATTTTGTAGATGACATGATAGTCTATGACTCTCTATATGGAAAAGCATAAAGACTCCACCTCAAAATTCCTAGAACTCATACAGGAATTCAGCCAAGTGTCAGGATATAAAATCAATGCACAGAAATCAGTTGTATCTCTATACATTAACAATGAAACAGAGGAAAGAGAAATTAAGAAATCCATCCCATTTAATACTGCACCCAAAACCACACAATATCTATCTAGGACTAGACCTAACCAAAGAGGCAAAGGATCTGTACTCAGAAAATTTATAGACTCATGAAAGAAATTGAGGAAGACACAAAGAGATGGAAAAATGTTCCGTGCTCATGGATTAGAAGAACAAATATTGTTAAAATATCTATGCTGCCTAGCAATTTATACATTCATTGCAATCCCTATCAAAATACCATCAACTTATTTCATAGAGTTGGAACAAATAATCCTAAAATTTGTATGAAACCAGAAAAGACCCTGAATAGTCAGAGGTATGTTAAAAAAAATCAGAACTGGTGGCATCATAATTCTGGACTTCAAGTTCTATTACAAAGCTGTAATCATTATGACAGAATGGAACTAGCACCAAAACGGACACATAGATCAATGGAACAGAATAGAGAACCCAGAAATGGATGCTCAGCTCTATGGTCAACTAATTTTTGATAAAGCAGGAAAGAATATCCAATGGAAAAAAGTCTCTTCCACAAATGGTGTTGGGAAAATTGGACAGCCACATGCAGAAGAATGAAACTGAACCATTTCCTAACAGCATACACAAAAATAGATTGAAAATGGATGAAAGACCTAAATGTGAGACAGAAATCTATCAAAATCCTAGAAGAGAACACAGGCAGCAACCTTGTGACCACAGCCACAGCAACTTTTAAGTAGGCATGTCTACAAAGGCAAGGGAAATACAGGAAAAATGAACTATTGAAACTTCATCAAGATAAAAAGCTTCTGCACAGCAAAGCAAATGGTCGACAAAAATCAAAAGACAACTGCCGGAGTGGGAGAAGACATTTGCAAATGACATACCAGATAAAGTACTAGTATCCAAAATCTATACAGACCTTATCAAGCTCAACACCCAAAGAACAAATAACCCAAGAAATGAGCAGAAGACATGAACAGACATTTCTCCAAAGAAGACATACAGATGGCCAGAAGACACATGATAAAATGCTCGACATCATTCATCATCAGGGAAATACAAATCCAAAGCACAATGAGATACCACCTCACACCAGTCAGAATGGTAAAGTTAAGTCCGTAAATGACAGCTGTTGGCAAAGATGCAGAGAAAAGGCAACCCTCTTACATTGTTGCTGAGAAGACAAGCTGGATCAGCCACTCTGAAAAATAGGATGGAGATTCTTCAAAAATTTAAAAATAGAGCTAGGGCAGCCCCAGTGGCTCAGCGGTTTAGCGCCGCCTTCAGCCCAAGGCATGATCCTGGAGACCCGGGATGGAGTCCCCCGTAGGGCTCCCTGCATGGAGCCTGCTTCTCCCTCTGCCTGTGTCTCTGCCTCTCTCTCTCTCTCTGTGTCTCTAATGAATAAATAAATAAAATCTTAAAAAAAATAAAAATAAAAATAGAGCTACCCTATGACCCAGCAGTCGCACTGTTGGGTATTTACCCCAAAGATACAAAGGTAGTAATCTAAAGGGGCACCTACACCCCAATATTTAAGCAGCAATGTCCACAATAGCCAAACTATGGACAGAGCCAGATGTCTATGGACAGATGAATGGGTAAAGAAGCTGTGGTGTACATATAGAATGGAGTACTACTTAGCCATCAGAAAAAAAATGAAATCTTGCCATTTGCAATGACGTGGATGGAACTAGAGGATATTGTGTTAAGCAAAGTAAATGAATCAGAGAAAGGCAATTATATGATCACACTCATATGTGGAATTTAAAAAACAAAACAGAAGATCACAGAGGAAGAGAAGAAAATGTAAAACAAGATGAAATCAGAGAAGGAGACAAACCAGAAGAGACTCCTAATCATAGAAAACAAACTGAGGTTCTCTGGAGGGGAGGGGTGGGAGGAGGGGTGACTGGGTGATGGACATTAAGGAGGACACACATGATGTAATGAGTACTGGGTATTATATAAGACTGACGAATCACTGATCTCTACCTTCAGAGGTTTCAGAACCAATAATACATTATATGTTTATTGAATTTAAATTTTAAAAAATGTTGATTTTTGTGTTATTTTTATGTGTTATAAATATATATTTGTTCAAAACCTTTGGGTTGCAGCAAAAGGCAGTCCTAAGAGGGAAGTATTATACATTATACATACATAATACATTATACATACATTATACATACATACATATACATACATTATATATCCATGTATATACACTCATATATGGATATTTTTAAGATATTAAGTTATTTTGAGTTCCAAACTTAAATAACTGTCATCTTTTGGAAAAGCTGAAGTTCTGAATTATATCCATCCATATATCCCACTTCTTAAAATGTTTCTTATCAGTATTTCCAAACCACTTAATCACATATGACATTAATTATTTTGTGATAGCTATATACCACCTATGTTTCTATGTAATTAATAATCACCTTTGATTTTATTTGCATTTAAAGAATACAACTAAATATATTTTAAGGAATACTTCCTTATTAGAATAAAATCAACTTTCTCATAACTGAAAGAACAGAACCATAAAAGGACCTCAGATATTATTTTTTTTTAAAGTAAAGTAAAACTTAGAAAATGATAGTCACTTAGACCCTCCTGATGTTATCTAGAGATAGATCAATCATTTAATATGTAACATGTTTGGAGTAACATAGCCTCCCTAGTTCATTATTCTATAACACTTTCTCCAGAATAAATTAATTATTGATCTTAAGTGTTATTCTACTATTTTATCACCAGGAACCTTTGTAATATTGTGTTCCTGTTCTGTCTTCTGTGTCAGACTACGGGTACCAGGACAGTATCGTGAGTCTCTGGTCCACTGTTCTAATCTCAGTGTTAGGCATAAGGGCTACTCTATAGTAAGCACTTAAAAAACATGCTAGAATAAATGACCAAAGAATGAATATATGTATAAAAAGTTTCCTTTATTTTGCTTCTAGCAAAACTTCTTTTGCTTCTTGTAGGTTTATATACATTATTTATAAGGTGTTTTATTATAGGTGAGTTACCAGTATGCAGGACCATATTTTTGGAACACCTGAACTTTAGTAATTTGGAAAAAAAATGGTTAAACTTAAAACCCAAATAGCCACTTGTGGTTTCTGAAATGTGCATGCGTGCATGCACATGTACATGTGTATAAGAGAATGATAGTGTGTGCATGTGTTAGCATATGTGTTTTCTTACGTAAATTATACCAGAGAAAAAATAAACCACTTGGTTCTTAACTTCCATGTAGAAACTGGTAAAAGAAAAAGAAAGTCTAAAGTTTTAAAACTGCTAGTTTCTCTGTCAGTGAAACTTGTGGATGTTGCTTAATCAGAGACATTAGCTATGCGGGAGGTCTGGGGCTGAGCTGGAGATGGAGAGCATAATAAATGAGGGAATCTGAATTTTGTTTGCTTTGGGTAGGGAATGGAGGAAGTAGGAAACTCGGGTGAAGGGTACAGGTTCTGGGCAAAGGGGTGCTGAGAGATGGGAACACGGAAGATGAGAGCTGGATAAAGCTTTAGACATATATTTGCTCATTTTTAGTGTTTTGTTCTTGTGCTTATTGACATGTTTAATTTTAATCATGGAGATCGAATCAATTTACACAGTTTAGCTTATGAAACAGAAGAAGAAAGACAGCTGTAGAAAGACTGAGCAAAAACCCCAAATCAAAAACATTTGTATTACCTAGAGGCCTTTACAAATGCATGAAAATATTGAGAAAGTTATTGTACTTCCCATGGGAAGTAGATAGATGGATGTAACCAATTTTGCTTAAATTTCGAAGAACAGAGTAACATTGGCTAACATCTGAGTCACATTTCATTGACTCATTCAATGTATCTCATGAATCAATTTGACCCATCACTGTTAATTTCCTTCAATTTAACAGACATTTAGATTTATTAAACATCTCCTAATCTTTTGTTCATCTAGTCATTTAACATTTTTTGAGGGACTAATATGGGTAAATGCTATGGGGTATGAACAGTTTAATCAGATTTTTTCTAATAATGAACATACATTATAATAGAGAATATTCCATAGTCATATCAAATGATAATATAAGGCAGCAAGAGTTAAGGGGTATGAAAAGGGACAAAGCATAATGGGTTCTCAGAAGAGAGGGAGATTTGTTCATTTACAAAAAAGGAGACCTTGATAGAAAAAATAGAAATTGCATTGGACTCCAGATAATAAGTATTAGATCACATGACAATGGGGAATACATTCTATTCAGAGTTAAGAGGAGAAAAAGAACAGATATAGGAAAATGCTGGTAATTATGGAGAACATTGAGTTCTAATGTGTTATAGTACATGAAAAAGAGAAATAGATGAATAAATTATAAGGCTAGAAGAGAAGTTTTAGAAACCATGATTATGAGTCCTGAGTCCTGTCCTTGTCTAAGAGGGATTCTTTGCGGGTTTTTTTGTTTTTTTGTTTTTTATTTTTTGTATTTTGAGGAAGGGGAGAAAGGGAATTTCTGGAACCTTATTTCAGCAATATAAATCCATAAACTATCTGCTGAATATTTTGTAGAAGACTGTTTGGAGAAACCATTGCTTAATTCACTTGAATGAAGGGGATTGTTGAGAAATGGCTTATGTTGTGGGCGTATATCAGAAAGACTTCAGAAATAGCATGCACAGAACAAGGCAGTACTCAGTCTTCCCCATCTGTTAATATCACCAACAAGCTCATGATTCTAGAAGGTGAATTATAGGAGTCATTCCAGATATCATCCTTTCCTTTATTCTGCATAATTAATTCCATAATAGATCCTTAATTTCTCTACAGCTTTCCATCTCTGAGAATACCACCTTGCCTCTTTGCTGTTTTTCCTGATTCCTGTCTTCCTCCCTCACTGCTCATCTCCACAAAATAGCCAGAGAGAAGTTTTTAAAAACTTCATTTAAATCATATTTCTTCAGAGTAAATATATTAATGACTTGTTATTATCCTAACAATAAAATTCTAATTCCTTACTATGGAGTGCAAAGTTAGATTTATCTGCTCCATGTAATTCTACAACTCATTATACTCTATCCATACTGACTTTTTAAAATGTTCTGGAACATTCCAAGCTTTTTACTATTTCTGGGACTTCACACTTGTCTTTCTGGCTGAAATGCAACTTTTTTTTTTTTTTTTTTTTTAAGCTTTGTTATGTGGCAGACTTGGGATCATCTTTTAGTTGCCAGTTCACAGTAGCCTCATCACCCCTAACATTTTATTCTCTATCATATCAACTTAAAAACAAATCTTACAGTGATCACAACTATGTCTTCTACACCATTATTTTGTCCTTCTTAGTAGTATAACAATCTACATCTATCTTGTTCATGTGTTTATTTACTTGTTTATTCTTCTTCCAAGGTGTAGCTCCCCTATTTTGTCCTTATCTCTATCCAAGGACCTAGAAAATTACCTGGCACAGAGGACTTGTTCACTAAGCACTTTAAAAATTAATGGATAAATGATTGCAATAAAACAGAGAAATTGATTAAAAATTACTATAACATATCCTGTTTGAGTGACTGGGAGAATAGTGATATCTTTGATAGAACTGCAGATTTGGTGAAAGAAAGGTTATGAAGAAGGGAGAGTCATATATTAACTGTGAAATGCACAGGCCAGCACAACTGGTTTTGGCATGTAAGTTTTAGAAGTACAGAGCACTGTATGATTTACTGTATTTCCCATTAAGGAGTTCATAGCTCTGTGTATGTAGGTAATTGTGGAGAGGTAATTCATTAAGTATCCCCAGTTACAGTTTTAGTTTCTTCGACCCACTAGGTCCTAGGTTCCCAGAGTTCCCTGATCAAGAATGGCCTCATGGCCTAAAAGAGAATTTACCTTCTAGATTGGAAGTATATATTTTCAGGGCTAAGCAGAAAGCAAATGCCATACTCAAATAGGTTATATAAGAGACCAGAGGAAAGTGTGGGCATGGTTAATGAGAATCAATATACAATGGTAAAACACAGTGGGGACTTGTTAGGATGGGTAAACCTGTAGGGATAACAGGAGATGGATTTACCTGAATGCAACTAAGCTGTTGTTCAGTAGGGAGGATGCTAACAATAAAAATTTGCACTTAATTCCCCTACTGCCCATGATAAAATATTGATACTACTCATTGGCCAACCCAACTAGAAACCAGAGGACAACAGAACCTGTTGCTTTATTCTATAAAATTCTACCTATTAAAGGAAGGGAAGAGTTAATTAACATGAAGTTCCAGCATTTTGTCCTTACCTATACCCACAGAATTTTTAAAAATGATGGGGACATGGTTATTCCTCATTAAGTATTTTAGAAATGAATGGATGAAACGGTTGCAAATAAGATGTAATCAAAGAAAGGAAACATTTAAACCTACTACAAGATATCCTGTCATAGGAACTAGAAGAATGGTGATATCTGAGAGAATCTAAGAGACAGATGCAAATTATCTAGCATAATTTCTTTCATTAGCTGTATGTAACTAATTCAATAATGTATTCTTGTAGGTACCAGTTGCAGAGTACCTGCTATGTAAAAAGCACTGATCTGAACCTTTTACAACTCAGCAAGCTAGGAAACTGAGGAAACATACACACAGAAGTGGTTGTCTGTTTAAGGCTTCACAAACGCCAACCATTAGACCTACGACTTGAACTCACATTTTTCCAATTTCAAAGTCATTCACATCAACAAAGAACTATTGCCTCTGTATATTGCATACCAGCCATCTTTTTCTCTCTAATATCATGAATTTCCCAAATTATTTTATCAATCTCTTTCTCTCTTTCTTCCAAAAAAAGAGAAAGATTTAGGTGAACTGATTTCTAAGATTCATGCCAATTCTGTCTGTCTAGATCAGTTGTAATTATTTGTGTAATGTCATCGTATAAGAAAACGAACAGAGCTCTGGAGGTAAAGCATGCAAAAGACTGTGGGAATGCAAAAGCGGGGATTACTCCTTGGTAAAACATGGATTCTTAAAGAATTATTCAGGAAGGAGACACCAAAAGATAGTAAATAATTACAGTACAGTGCGGGTAACATGTTCATTCTGAGTTAAAACTGCTTTTTTACTGGGTGATTTATCACATACACAATGAAACCACCAAATTAATAATGAAATAGATACTACCTAATGTGAATATCTTGAAGCCTGTCCTTTAATTATATTGGTTTTCTGAGGTTATTGTCACTCGATACTAGAAGTTTCATCTAAGAGAATCAAAATCCAACCAATATTTGAGAGTTCCTAAAAAATAAGATTGTTTCCATATTTTCACATGCATATTAATGTGAACCATGAAAAAATTTCAGAATTGAACTGGAGTTAAGAGAGGCCTGTGTTTGGAGGTGAGGTCTACTGTGTCTAGCCCAATAAAGCAGGATACTTTATTTAATACTGTGAGCAAATGTTAAGTTTTTTGAAGATAAGATTGTATATATTATGAAAAGTGCTTAATATTGTGCTTGGTTTACAGAACATTTAATAAGCAATGCCTATTATTGTTATTAGTAATACAGGACCGAAAATATTACCATCATTATAATGTATAAATCTTTTCTTATCATTTGGTGGAAATTCTTACAAATTAAGTTAATTTGCAATGAATCTGTACTCCAACAACTGAGTGACAATATATATTTAAGGGCTATAATTGGCTTGAATACAATTAAATGATCATTGTAGTGCATTTTTTGACCTGTTTACTACATCCTCTTTCATAGTACTAAACCAAACAAACTTACTTATGGGAAGAAAGCATTTGATACAGAAGAATAAGGAACTGCTAAAGACTGTAAGAGATGATTTAACAGATATCAATATATCATAAACATGAAATGTGAACATTTTTATTTTTTATTTTTTAAAAAAATTTAAAAGATTTTATTTATTTATTCATGATAGACATACACACACACAGAGGCAGAGACACAGGTAGAGAGAGAAGCAGGCTCCATGCAGGGAGCCCGATGTGGGACTCAATCCTGGAACTTCAGGATCATGCCCTGAGCTGAAGGCAGGCGCTAAACCGCTGAGCCACCCAGGGATCTCTGTGAACATTTTTATTACAAAATAATATATGCTTACTACAAATACTATGTAATACCTAAATACCTATATATATAAAGTGCCCATGCCTCCAAATCTAGTTTTTTCTGTAATATATATATATATATATATATATATATATATATATATATATAGTAAGTCTACTTTTGCTTTGAATCCCACTATTATTTTTTCCCCACTATTATTTTTTGTATGTCATTTGAATATATCCTAGATCTTTTCAGATTGTAGCAGGGAAGATAATTTTCCTGTGAGTCCCACCGGTAGGTTTTTTTTTGTTTTTTGTTTTTTGTTTTGTTTTTTTAATCTACCATAGTCACACACACACAGAGAGAGAGGCAGAGACACAGGCAGAGGGATAAGGAGGCTCCATGCACGAAGCCCAACTTGGGACTCGATCCTGGGACTCCACGATCATGCCCTGAACTGAAGGTGGCACTAAACTGCTGAGCCACCCAGGCTGCCCTATCCTGTATTATTATTGACTGCATTGTAATCCACTACAAGTATTTATACACATACATACGCACATACATATGTGCGTATACATATATATGAGGTTTTTTATTTATTTATTCATGAGAGGCACAGAGAGAGACAGACAGAGGCAGAGACACAGGCAGAGGGAGGAGCAGGCTCCATGCAGGGAGCCCGACGCGGGACTCCATCCCGGGTCTCCAGGATCACGCCCTGGGCTGAAGGCGGCGCTAAACCGCTAAGCTACCCGGCTGCCCCTGTTGTGGGTTTATTTGTGTGTGTGTATATATTTATAAAATTTAGTTTTATTTATTTTTGTTGCTTTTCTTCCTCTGAACTACACTTTTCTTAAAAATGTGATTTCTTAAATGCAAAAGTAATGTGTGCTTCCAAAACTCAAATTATATACATGTGTATGGAGTATAGAGACACTTCTTAAAGAAAAAAAAAAAATGAGTGAGATATTTTATACACTCTTAGCTAAACATTTGTTCAGAAGTTGTTAGCTCTTCATTTAAAAGATAATGTTCTGGAGTAATTATTATTTCTTTGAACAGAGCAACTTGGACAAATCCAATTTACCCCCTTCTTTTCATTATGTAATATGTTTCTTAGCTCATTTTTGAACTATTTTATGTAAGTGAATTTGATTTAAAAAAAAAGCTTCATGCCAACTGCTAGCAATATCTGAATAGCAATTTTAGGCTGAACTTGTCTATATATTGACTTTATGGAAGATATATCCCTATGGCTTCAATCACAACTCACTGTCAATTAGGGGCAGCTCTCAGGATTGTACAATATCTGAATTCCAACAGGGAAGTTTTAAAGATATTAATTGTCTTACATTTCTAGAATATGCTTATGCATCATTCTGACATATTTCTGGGAAAGTAAAATAGACCCATGTAGCTTCCTGGTTTATCTTGGTTGAGAAGCATAACCTCTGGCACCGATGACTGAAAATTTCTCTCAGGCAGTCATTTCTCTTCCCATGCAAGGAAATACTAGCATCAGAAAGAAACCTAATCTCCAGACCCTCTCCAAAATTTCAATTCTAATCAATTATTTAAATCAAAAACCATACAAAAAGCTGCTGAGAGGACTTAAAAAAATAACAGAAATCAATCTCAGAGTAGTGCTAGTAGGGAAAACTAATTGATATAGTCTAGTTGAGTGTAGAATGTGGATTGGGAATTGCAAGAGCTTTGTAATATGTCAACCTAGCCAGTCTGAACTATATTTCCCAGAATTTTCTTTACTATATGTTTATGTTAGAGTGAACAACCCGAGAGATTCTTGGGAGGCTTGAAAGGCAGAAGGGAAACAGAAACCATTTTGCAGCTCACACACTTATTATGGATCTTTTGACCCTCCCCATTGGTTTGAAGAAGCAACTGGGCATACAACTGTTCTACCTTTCTCCAGTTACCAACCACTGGTGTGTATTTAGCTTTGTGACAAGAGTCTGGTTTCTGCAAGAGTTCGTGTCCCAAGAACAGAGGTAGCAGGAAACCTCATGGTTTTCTTATGGATTTCGGTATGATTTTGTGAGGTTCTAGCTTATGCATGCAGGATTCAGCCTGCTTATGATCTTTGCTTCCTTCCTGCCTGTCATGGAGTTCAAGTTCCAGTACAGACAAATAGAGACAGTTCAGTCCGCAGTTTACTTTAATTCAGTAAACAGGGGCAGCCCCGGGTGGCTCAGCGGTTTAGCACCACCTTCAGTCCAGGGTGTGATCCTGGAGACTCGGGATCGAGTCCCACTTGGGCCCCCCGCGTGGAGCCTGCTTCTCCCTCTGCCTGTGTCTCTGCCTCTCTCTCTCTCTCTGTGTGTGTCTCTCATGAATAAATAAATAAAATCTTAAAAAAAAAAATCCAGTAAACAAGTTCTCTGTCACACACACACACACACACACACACACACACAACTGATTCTGTTTCCCTGGGTTGAACCCTGACTGATGCATGAAGTAAAACAATAGCAATAGACAACTCTTTCATTAACTTCTTTTATGAAGAGAATTGCAGATAATATCTGGAGATCAATTGAAGTCAAAGGATTATTATAAAAATAAAGATACACATGCATATATACACAATATATTTTCTATACACAATATACACATGTATATACACAATATATGTATTTATGTATAAAAATTGTGTAGACACAATTTTATTTATATAGACTATATCGTCTTTATACTATATATAAATATATAAATATGTACGTATATGTACAACTATACAGATAATATACAAAATATACATTAGTTGTATATTAACATAAAAAGTATATATAAGATATATAAAGAGTACAACATGATGATTTGATTACACACACATTGTGGCGTGATTAATTAACACAACTATTACCTTACCTTCCTTCTTCTAACTTTGGGCTTAGTTTGTTCTTAATTTTTAGTTCCTTGAGGCATAAAGTTAGGTTGTTTATTTGAGATCTTTCTTTTATCAAATGCGGGCATTTATCACTATAAACTTCCATCTTGGAACTTCTTTTGCTGCATTCACTATGTTTTGATACATTGTGTTTGCATTTCCATTTGTTTTAAAATACCTTTGATTTCTCCCTTGACTCAGTGGTTGTTCAAAAGCATGTTGTTTAATTTCCACGTATTGGTGAATTTTCCAGTTTTTTTCCCTGTTACTGAGTTCTAGCTTCATACTGCTGTGGTTAGAAAAGATGCTTGATAGGATTTAAATTTTCTTTAATTGTTTAGACTTCTTCAGTGACACAATATATGATCTGTCCTGGAGGATGCTTCATGTGCACTTGAGAAAAATGTATCTTCTGCTAATGTGGGATGGAATGTTCTGCAAATGTTTGTTAAGTCCATTTAGTCTGGAGTTGTACTTCAAGTACGATGGGTCTATTTAAGATATATGACCTACAATTCTGTGAATTAGAATTGAGAATTGGTAGCATAACTGTGTACTTTTCAATATTCAGCTGTAAATGACAACCATAGAATAAAGTAAGTAGAGAGTTGGAACTGACCAGAATGTGTCTTTGCCAGGGGTGAACAGAGTTTCTACAGATGGATCTATGAATCCAAACTGGTAAAATAGAGATGCAGAGACTTGAATAGAGTGATAGATGGTGACAAGATAGTAGATTTAATGGATCGGGAGTGTACTAGTGACTTGGAATGTTGAATAATTAATTGAGCGATATGTTTGAATAGGTGAACTGGCCTAAGTGAGTATTACATTAACTGTTAGGAAATTTTACAATAGACTCCTAGAAACTTGATTGTTTAAATACTATAGTTACGAGACCAGCTTGTCCTTTAAATTTCTTTCTTTTAACCCAAGTAAAATTGTCCTTCATTGGCATACAACTTTCTATTTTACACTGCAGGTCTTTATGAATTGTTTTCTGGAAAAGAGTGATGAAAAATATTGTTGCATTTGTTTGACTTAGTGTTGACTTTGGAAGATTTTCTGTTTTTCTTTGTCATTGCTTCATTTAATCTTTTATTTTTCCTTCCTTCTTGGATTTCTTTTATTCATTCTCCAAATATTAAATGAGTATCTGTTACGTATATAATACAGTAGTAGCTGGTAGTGCAGCAGTAAATAAACAGATCCAGTGGGCGAGGCCGATAATAAAAACGTTAACAAAGAGATATGAATTATGATTATTAGTGCTACGAGGAAAAAAAAGTATTGTGGATGGGAAAAGCATAGTGTAGTAGGAAATATTATTTAGATAACGCTGTCAGAGAAGTGTTTTCTGACGAGATGATTAAGCTAGAACCAAAGAAATGAAAACGTGTTCATACAAAAACCATGTGAGTGTCTTGAGATCAAAATGAGCTCTGTAGAATGATGACCTCACTGTATCCTACAGTGGCATGAATGAGGTTGGATAGGTAGGAAACCCAGACTACACAGGGCTTTATTAAAAAGTTTGGATCTTTTCATGCCATGTTTCTTTTAGCAATTTCTTAAGCACAGTATCGCATCTGGTAAACAGCAAACTCTGACATGAAGGCTTCCAGACTACATAAAAGTAGCTGTTTTCTCAACTGCCTATGGTATTAGTAAAGTTTTACCAAAGTACACATTTTTACTAAATATACACATATATACTATTTACTTTGGTATATGTTTATAACTAGTATATATATGTGTGTACACTACGTATATGTGTATACATGTGTATATATGGGTGTGTATAGTATGTATATGAATGTGTATATACTATTTGCTTTGGTATATATACATATATATTATTTGCCTCAGCAGTCCATACATACATACATTGGTAATATTATAAATATTTATAATATTTAATATATTATATATTTATAATAACATGTGATCATATTTTTACTTTGTAATTGATGATTACCATATTTATTGGAGATAACTATTATTTTTTATCTTATAGAAGAAGAAAAATTGCTTGTTAAATTTAAATAAGCTCAGTAAATGTCAAAGCTAGAGCACAAAACCAGGCATTTTACCTGTATTAAGATTATATCAGAATTGTTATCAGTTAGGAAATGTTACTGTTCAGCTTTTAAAAAACAATGCCCGAAATAAAATAAAATAGTAACTTTGACGCTGTTATGTGGCAGACCAATTGACCACCACCGTTGCTGCTTCTTTCTTCTTCTATCTCCCCTCCTCCTCCTCCTCTTCCTCCTTCTTCTTAATTCTGACAACTGCCAACTTTTTTCTTGCATAGGGCAACAGGAATTTCTCATTTGCTATAATTATCAATTATGTTAAGTAGTGTGTTAAAAGATTATCATTGTGTTAATCACTATTTATGATAATGGTTAACCACAATTATCATAAAAAGATTCCCAGAAATGTTAAAATAATAGACTCTATGAAATATAAAAGAATTGAAGCCAAGTGTAATATTTATGTTAAAAATTAGTTTTGAAAAAAAATAGTTTTGTCTCTTTATTGGTTCCTGAGGTTTATATAAATATGTCTATTTTAAGAAATCAATTGTATTGTGAGGTTGATTGGGTTAGGTAAAAAGTAAAAAGTTGACTCTGGCAAAGAGTCCCTACCATTCTATTTCAAAGAATAAACTTCTGTTTTTTTATGATAGAAATAATACCTTGAAATGTTAATTAATTCTTTATTTATGTACCTGAGTGAAAGCCTACTGGCTAATTTAGTTGTAGGTAGTTAAAATCATTAAGGTTGAAGAATTAACCAGAATGTTTTATAATTTTAGTTTTTGTAAGAAGACTCACAAATGAACAGGTCATTTAAATACCCCCCTACCCCCAATTCCATTGAAATTGACAAGAGAATTAAAATTACCTTCTAATTGAATTTTGTAAGAAAAAGGTAAAGCACCTTAAAGGCGTAACCACGTTATTTACTATACAATTATGAAAGGGTGATAGACACTGAAGCATTGATTGATTCTTATTTAATGATTCATACTGAATTATGAAATAGGGTCCTTGAAACTAACTTACTGATTTTCTTTGGAGCTATGACTCTTTTCAACATTTTCTCATATTTTACCCAATCTAGAATAAACAAATCTGACATTTTAATTAAAAGGGAAACTGGAATAATACTTGTACTTAATAGTTGAGTTAATTAAATATCTAGAAATGTAAAGTGTAATTGTTGCAACAAATTCAAGGATATCCAATGCAAAATATAAAGTGATGGCCTGAGAATTAATTCACTGAACATACTATGTCCTTATCAAGCCAAAATGTAGGACTCTTAGGAAATACTTTTTTGGTTTTATACTTTTATGCTATTCTTTACATTTAACTGCTTCTGAATTACATTTTCTTTGAATTATATCAAGAAAAAGAAATATAGAGCAGGTGTGATGTTGCAGTTCCAGACCTCCTGGTTGAACAAGTATAATAATTTCTGTCCTCATCTACCATTTTCAAATATCCATAGATCTATTGTTGAGTTATAATACTTCTTAAGGAGACTCCCTCTGAAATGGTATACATGCCATAAACTTATCGCATACAGCAATCCTAATATCAAAATGAGTTATGAGATATGAATTTTATTATCATAATGATTTGTGTTTAGCTAATATGTCAGTTATGTAATGCAATGGTAATGCTGAATAGTAAACAACCACAGAGTCTCCATGGCATACAAGAAACATTGATTCAGCCCACACATCCACATAGTACATCCGATTGGGCTGACTCACTTATGAATCTGTCTCCATCTGCTCAGGGTCTTCTAGGTCCTCTGTAGATCTTGGCTCACGAAGAAGCTTGAGTGGTCAGCTGGCTGACTACTGTAATAGGATGGTCCCAGCTAAGATGGCTTGCAGCCCTTGACTCAGCCATTCCTTTATCTCCAGCTTCAGCATGCCAGCCTGATCATATTCTCATATTAATTACACAGCAGGTGGAACAAAGGGAACAAGCTCAATCACTCAAGTGTTTTCAAACCTCTGCTTTTGTCGGATTTACTAACAGCCATTGTCCAAATCATATCACATGGCTAAACCAAATCATATCACATTGCTATCTATCTGAGTGGGAAGGCACTGCATGACAAAAGCTGTTCAGATTCCCTTCAGGAATGAAAAAAACAGCTATCTCAGTAGATGTGAGTGCTTCTGGAAGGCTTCTTCAGGTGTCAGCTTAGTTTAGGAAATGCCATAGCTATAGTGCCGTACCAAATATCATGCCTCCTTCCTTCTCCAGCTAGTATTAAGTGATTGATTGACACAGAAATGTTAAAATCTTTTAGCCCAGACATAAATAGTTCTAAATAGTAATTTCATTTTCAGATCAGCTAAGGCTTCTGTGGAAACTGCATTGCAGTTCAACTTATGTCCATTTCTCCTTCCTTTCGATTCATTCAACTAGTATTGAGCCCAAGATTTTTCACTAATTCACTTCCTGCCACTAATCTGCATCTCAGAATCTATATCACAGGGAACTCAACCTGCAGCACACCACAATTTTTTTCCTCTCTTTTCCTTTTTTTTTAAATTGAAATTCGATTTGCCAACATATAGTACAACACCCAGTGCTCATTCCATCAAGTACCCTCCTCAGTTCCTGTCACCCAGTTACCCCATACCCCCGCCACCTTCCCTTCTACTACCCCTGTTCTTTTCCCAGAGTTAGGAGTCTCTCATGGTTTGTCTCCCTCTCTAATTTTTCCCACTCATTTTGCCTTATAATCTCTTTCACTATTTCATATATTTCCTGCATAAGTGAAACTATGATAATTGTCCTTCTCCGATTGACTTACTTCACTCAGCATAATATCCTCTAATTCCACCCACGTCGAAGCAAATGGTGGGTATTCGTCCTTTCTGATGGCTGAGAAATATCCATTCATCTGTTGAAGGACATCAAGGCTCCTTCCACAGTTTGGCTATTGTGAACATGAACATTGCTGCTATAAATATTGGGGTGCAGGTGTCCCGGCATTCCACTGCATCTGTATCTTTGGGGTAAATTCCCAGCAGTGCAATTACTGGATTGTAGGGTAGCTTGCTTTTAACTCTTTGAAGAACCTTCACACTGTTTTCCAGAGTGGCTGCACCAGTTCACATTCCTATCAACAGTGCAAGAGGGTTCCCCTTTCTCCACATCCTCTCCAACATTTGTTGTTTCCTGTCTTGTTAATTTTCCCCAATCTCACTGGTGTGAAGTGGTATCTCATTGTGGTTTTAATTTGTGTTTCCCTGATGGCAAGTGATGCAGAGCATTTTCTCATGTGCTTGTTGGCCATATGTATGTCTTCTTTGGTGAAATTTCTGTTCATGTCTTCTGCCCATTTCATGATTGGATTGTTTGTTTCTTGGATGTTGAGTTTAATAAGTTCTTTATAGATCTTGGATATTAGCCCTTTATCTGATATGTCATTTGCAAATATCTTCTTCCATTCTGTAGGCTACCTTTTAGTTTTGTTGACTTTCTTTTGCTGTGCAGAAGCTTTATAACCTGCTTAAGTACCAGTAGTTCATTTTTGCTTTTGTTTCCTTTGCCTTCATAGATGCATCTTGCAAGAAGTTACTGTGTCCGAGTTCAAAAAGGATGTTGCCTGTGTTCTCCTCTAGGATTTTGATGGATTCTTGTCTCACATTTAGATCTTTCATCCATTTTGAGTTTATCTTTGTATATGATGTAAGAGAATGGCCTAGTTTCATTCTTCTGCATGTGGCTGTTCAGTTTTCCCAATAGCATTTATTAAATTGACTGTCCTTTTTCCAGTGGATCGTCTTTCCTGCTTTGTCAAAGATTAGTTGACCATAGAGTTGAGGGCCCATTTCTGGATTCTCTATTCTGTTCCATTGATATATGTGTCTGTTTTTGTGCCAGTACCACACTATCTTGATGATCATAGCTTTATAGTACAACTTGAAATCCAGCATTGTGATATACCCCTGGCTTTGGTTTTCTTTTTCAATATTCCCCTGGCTATTCCGGGTCTTTTTTGATTCCACGCAAATCTTAAGATGGTTAGTTCCAACTCTGTGAAGAAAGGCCATGGTATTTTGATAGGGATTGCATTGAATGTATAAATTGCCCTGGGTAGCATAGATATTTTCACAATATTAATTCTTCCAATCCATGAGCATGGAATATTTTTCCGTCTCTGAGCACACCACAAAATTACCTGGGAAAGAACATGGCTCCTGGGGAAGTTGAATTGAAATCATGAATGCCACCAATTCAGTATTACTTTCTGATGTAACAATCTAACAATGTGAGATTTGATCATCCTTAAAATAGTAATCACAAAAAATATATTTTCCCCTAATTATCTTTCTTTTTTCCAATTCTCCTTTAGTAATGACTAATATTTTAGTCACTCAGTGTCAGAGCTGAAATATGTGCATATTTTCTTGCTTTTTCTTCTTGGTCATGCTGCTGCCTCTGTAGAATGTCTTTTTGTTTGTTTGTTGTTGTTGTTTTAAGTAAAGTCCACACCCAATGTGGAGCTTGAACTTAATGACCCCAAGATCAAGAGTTGCATGCTTACCTACTGAACCAGCCAGTGCCCCTAAAATGTCTTGTTTATATTGATTTGCATGTTAAAATTTAACTCTTAATTCAAATTTGAATTTAGACCTTATTTCTACCTGATGTCTGTCCTGTTCTTCTCATTTCAGAATGGTCTGATTCTTTCCAGCATATGTATCTTTTGAACTTGCCATGTGTTCTTGATAATTTATAATCTTGCCTCATCTGAAGAGATCCTCAAGGGTGAGGATTCTGCTGGAGGTCTTTTTATTTTTTTTTAATTTCTTAGGTCATCTAAAAAAGTGACAGCATACCTTCTTTTTAATATAAAAATCTGAATGATTCAAGAAAAAACATATGTTACCCATTGTCGTCCATGAAACTTTCTCATATAAAATATATATCTTCAAATATAAAAAGCAACAGCTCTTTTTTACAAAGAATATGCATGATTTTTCACAGGGCAGATATACCTCAAATATAAACAAAAAATAAATTTTTAGCAAACTCAAGATATGCAAACAGATGATATATACTCCAAGCTAAGGATCTCAATTTTGATTTCCCATTTATTGGCCTATTGAGTCATATACAAACAACTCACAGAATATATATAAACAAGATATGTTTTAGTCAGTAAAACATGCTGATACAGAAATGATTGTCATGAAATAAGAAATTTTTACTTATAGTTTCCTAGAA
Source organism: Canis aureus (assembly GCF_053574225.1). Lineage (NCBI taxonomy): Eukaryota > Metazoa > Chordata > Mammalia > Carnivora > Canidae > Canis > Canis aureus. The sequence goes on from NC_135624.1 coordinate 59,997,731, forward strand.
ATAAGAGGCACTGTATGCCAATCAAGGCCACAGAGAAGGAGCAAGGTGCATCAGAAGTCAGAAAGGGGTTGGGGGATCTGGGTGGCTCATTGTTGAGCATCTGCCTTTGGGGTCCTGGGATCAAGTCCCACATCAAGCTCCCCATGGGAAGCCTGTTTCTCCCTCTACCTGTATCTCTGCCTCCTGTGTCTCTCATGAGTAAATAAATAAAATCTTTAAAAAAAAAAAAGAAAGAAAAGAAAGAGTGAGGGGAAAAACATGAGAAAGAGCATTTATAATGGTTTGTGTAGGAAGAAATGGGGAAGTCAGGGAAAGCAGACTAAAGAGTCTGTTCCATATTGACCTTGGTGTGATTAGAGCAGGAAAATAGTAATCTAGAATGTGGAAACCCAATAAAGGTAGTAATTGAGGGCATGAACCCTGGATTAGATGGTTTGTATATAAGCACCCTCCCAGGTGAGTTGTTAACTGCTCTAGGAATTGGCTGACCCTAGGAGAGACCCTCCTTTCGTTGTCCCTCCAGGGTCAACAAAATCCCCAAATGCTAAAGCTGAAAGAAGGCAAGGAAGCAAGTAAAAAGGAGAGAGGGAGGGGAGAGTGAGAGAGAAAGAAGGAAAGAAAAGAAAGAGAAGAAAGAAAGAAGAAAAGAAAGAAAGAAAGAAAGAAAGAAAGAAAGAAAGAAAGAAAGAAAGAAGAAAGAAAATAAATTGTTACTACACACAATCACCCACCAGTAGATGATTTTGGGGAAGGGTATTCTTTTCTGGACTGCAAAGGCCATATTTTTACAACCCCAGTGTTGTGTTAATCCATAGTCTATTCTCAAGGAATAGTTTCATTATATGTTATTTATCCAAACTGATGCCAAAAAAAATTATGCAAGCTATTAGTACAATCTATCTTCTCCCTAAAAATTATTCTAGTCTAATCGAGGAACTATTCTCCTCATTAATAGCTGATATACATAAACTTGTTGACCTTTGGCTTATCTTGTTGATTTACTGTATAATCAATTGCAGCCCACAAAATAACTTACTTGCCAAGCCAATAGTTATATAACAGTTCTTTCCTTTACTACCCACATCTGACAAATTCCCCACATTCTTAACACAAAAGTAAACAGACTAATCTTGCTCCTTTGAAACTCCAAAATATATTTCAGTATTTCACTGATTTGTTTTCAATTCCTCAAGAGTTTCACTGTGTAAATAAGTTAATATTTTACTGATTCTTTTTATTAAAAAACAATATTATCATTAGGATCTAGGAACTATAAATCCTAACACTTTGTGCTCTTATATGGAATGTTTTAAATTGGAAAACATATGGTTTCTTTTTTTTAACTTTTTTTAAAGATTTTATTTATTTATTCATGAAATACACACACAGAGAGAGAGAGAGAGAGAGAGGCAGAGACACAGGCAGAGGGAGAAGGAGGCTCCATGGAGGGAGCCTGACACGGGACTCAATCCCGGGACTCCAGGATCAGGCCCTGGGCCGAAGGCAGATGCTAAACCACTGAGCCACCAGGGATCCCCCAAACATATGGTTTCTAGGTTGAGATGGTAGAATGTAGGTCGATCCCATCTTGTTACATTTGATATCATAGACACCTTACAATTATAAATTTCTGTGTGTAGAGGATATCAGTGAACATGGCATAAGAAAATCCTCCAGAAATTCTCCCCTCTCTAATAACAATAGGAACACTTGAAAAAATCATCAGAACCACCATTTTTCAGAACTCTGAAGATTATTCTTGTTCTTACAATAACCTGGAGAGCATTATTGCAACAAAGACAATCAAATCTCAGCAAAAAAAGTGAATTTTAAGAAATTGTAACTTGTTGCATTCCCACTCCCAATCAACTCCTCAGTAGCCTTAAAAACCAACATCTCACAGTCAAGGTAAGATTCAGCAGTCTGGCAGTCACTGGAGGGAACAGACTGAAGTAAAAGCTTCTTATCAACCCCATTTGTAGAGAACGATCATTATTTGATCACTTTGGTGTTTTCTTGGAAGATCCTCTTTTGAAATGTCTTTATTTGACCTCACGTAGAGCTCATCCAAAGACATGAATAGTCTTTGGTGCCATGTTGTTTGTCAAATCAAATAGAAGCAATTGTTTAACTTACCCCTTCCTGAGGCAGTAGGTAGTAGTTAGGGCAAGCAGTAGTTAAAGCAAAAGGTAAAAAGGAAAGGCTGGAGAATTAGATAAACTCTGATATATTCCTGGGAATATAGAAATCCACCAGCATGGATAAGGCTGTGCACATGTTCTGAGCTGTGCTGGGCTCACCTCTGGCTGTCTGAGACATTGTATAAGGAAGAAATTAAGGCTTATGCATAGCTTTCAACTGCTGGTCTGAGTGTTGAAGATATGCCTTAACCCAAATTCAGAGACTCTCCCAGAAGACTAGGAGACTTATTGGTTCCATGTGTTTACGAAAATCTGTTTAGTTGTTAGTGAAAAACTAAGCTAACTGAACATATATTTAGGTGGTCACATATGAAAAAGTGAAGATTTCACATAATTAGTTGATAAAAGTACATAAACAAACAGTAAATAGAAACTATTCTGAGGAAGCTGACATGCTGAATTTATTAGACAAAGACTTTCAATCACCTATTTGAAATATTTTGAAAAAAACTGATGGAACTGAAGGTAATGTTTCATTAAATACAGAATATCAATAAATATATGGAAATTATTTTAAAAGAACCAAATAGAAATTATGGAGTTGAAAAATATATTATATGAGATGAAAAATTCATTATGGAGTTCACCATAAGGTTTTAGGAAGCATAATTGAGAATGTGCAAACTTAAAAATAGATCAATTGAGAATATCTGGTCTGAGGAACAAAAAGTACAAAGAATGAAGGTAAATAAAATCTCAGAGAAATGTGGGAAACCATTATGTAGATCAACATATGCATAACATCTCAAAAAAAAGTGGGAGATAGGAAGTGGCAGAAAAAATATTTAGAAAATAATGGCCAAAAACTTGCCAAACTTTATGAAAAATAGGAATATGTACATCTAGGAAGTTCAACAAAATCCAAGCAGGATATATCCAAAGAGTTTTACACCTAGACACATGATAATCAGACTGCTAAAGCCAATGCCAGAGAGAAAATCTTGAAAAGAACAAGAGAGAAGTAACTCTTCATGTACAGAGATCCTTAGTTAAGATTAATAGTTGATTTCTCAGCAGAAGACATGAAGCCAAAAGGCTGTGGGTTGATAAAGTCAATGTGCTGAAAGAAAAAGATTGACAGTAAAGAATTCAGTAACCATCAAAACTATCCTTCAAAATTGTAGGAGAAATTATGACTATTCCAAGATTTAAAACAAACAAACAAACAAAAAACACTATGAAACACAACAGAGGAAATTTGTCACTAGCAAACCCACCCTATGAAAAATATTAAGGAGAATCCTTCAGGATGAATGACAAAATGAAAGGACATCTAACAGTAAATTCATATAAATTCATATGGAAAAATATAGAGCACCAATAATAACTAACATAAACACAATATATTTAACATATCAATAATATAAAGTAAACATAAAATGTAATCTAAGTGTGTTTTTTGGGTACAAGTTTTTTCTCCTAATTTAAAAATCATCTGCATAAAGCAAAAATATTAATCAAGATCTAATTTTCATGATTAGAACAACATAAAGGAGAGCAAATGAATGTAAGGTATAGGGAAATAATTATATACTATTGAAATTAATATGATATTAATTTAATCTCTAGACTGTTATAAATTGCAAGATTAATTGTAAACTTTAGAATAATTGTTAGGAAAATAAGAAATAAGTAGAAACATAAAAACATATATAACTTAGATAAATATGCATATATAAATGACAATGGAACTAAAATGGTACATAAAAGAACATCCATTTAAGAGAAAAATCGGCAGTAATAGATGAATAGAGGATTTAGGAAACACTTAAGAAAATAATTGGCAAATAACAAGATAGCCAGAGGTACCAATTTATACAGACTAATATACAGTAGTTAATGGTTTTAAAAGGTCACAGAACTTAAAAGAAATATAGTTGGAAAATTGCTAACGAGGTCTGGGGAAGAGTTATGTAGATAAACCTCTTCAAGTCACCAGAAACTGTAAATATATTTTTGCCCCAGTTAAATGCTCCTCAAAGAACAACATCTATGGAAGAGGATTGTAATCATCAGGTAGAGAAGAATTAAGAACAAAAACTCAACAGTAAGAAGAAAACCCAATTTAAAAAATGATCAAAGGAATGAACATGCACATTTCTCTAAAGAAAATATACAGATGGCCAATAAGCACATAAAGAGATATTCAACGTCACAGTCATTAGGGAAATGCAAATCAAAACCTAAAGAAGCACTACTTCACAAACACTATCATGGATATAATAAGGCAGATAATAAGTGTTGGCAAGAATATTGAGAGATTGGAATACTCATACATTGCTAGTTGGAATGTAAAATGATACAGCCATTTTAGAAAACAATTCGGCAGTTCCTCAAAAAGTTAATCATAGGGGGCTCCTCGGTGACTCAGTTAGTTGTGCATCCAACTCTGGATTTTGGCTCAGGTCATCATCTCATGGTCATGAGTTTGAGTCCCAAGTTGAGCTCTGCACTCTGCTGGGAGTCTGTTTGAGATTTTCTCTCCCTTTCCCCTTCCTCTCACTTGCACACACACTCTCTAAAATAAATAGTTAAATCTTTAAAAGCAAGTTAATCATAGAATTATCATATGACTTTACAAATCTGTTTCAGAAAATTAAAAACGTGTGTACACAAATATTCATAACAATATTATTCATAATAGCTAAAAAGTAGAAGCCACCCAAATGCCCTATCATGGAGATAATAAGGCAGATAATATTGCAACTAAGGCAACTATTGAGTGGATAAACAAAATAGAGGACTCAGACAATGGAAATTTTTGTATATAGACCTGAAATCAAATTTATATACAGATTACCCAATTTATTTCTGTAAAACTGTTATTTCTCTTGAGTTAATGGTTGTACACAAGAACTCAATACTATGTTTTCTTAAGATTACAGAAGTCTTCATAGAGAAATAGTTTATTTAATCAGCATGTTTGTGTTTATACACATACTTTTGCTTTATCAGTGAATGTGCTTAAGTTAGTCGGCTGAGAAATATATGGACTTTTCCCATTTTTTATTGATTTGAATAATGTACTGAGCAAGATCATTATGAAACGGTATGGTATTCATTTACTAAATGTATAAAGTTTTAAAAATGAAATACTATTCCAAGGATTTTAATTAAAATATCCTCTAAATTGTCTCCTTAGGTATCTACCATTCAATTTTTAATTTTCATACTATTTCTTGCTACCTAAAATTAGGATTATTGAATGACCTTTAACCATGAGCAGTGAAGTTTTAGGTTTCATTTTTTTACATCTATGTTCACACATATTTTCTGCCCACATCTTCAAATATATTTATTTATCACATCTTTACTTAAATTAATATTTGTTTTACATCATTATTATTATGTTGATATTTTTCATGGACAAACTCTGTATTGTACTATGATTTCCTTTCCATTCTTGTATAATTGTTTTGCGGCTAATAATTGCCTTGTTTTCATCTGTCTAGGCTTCTCAATACCCAAATCTTCCCCAAAAGAATTGTAAATCTCTTCTAATATGGTTTACCACATCAGGGAATCTATTTTCCATTTCCCTCTGGAAGTCCTCTGTCCTTCAGCTCCTATATAAACTGGTTATTTTCAAGACCTGCTAGAAACCTGCCAGCAGCACAACTGATATCCTCAGATATTTCTTCAGCATCATTCTGGAATATTCTCTAGTTTTTTCTTCATTATGTGATTCCTTTATTCCTGTTGTATTACTTTATATCTATGTGTCAAAGAGAGTGCATGAGAGGCAAATATTTGAGATTTTTGCACTTCTGAAAGTGTCTATATTTTACATTACTCATAATTCACTCGCTAATTATGCTTTATTAGTTTGTTAGAACTGACTTAACAAAGTCCCAATCTGAGGGGCTTAAACAAGAGGAATTTATTGTCTCACAGTTCTGGAGGCCAAAAGTCCAAGTCCAAGGTGTTCTCTGGGTTGGTTCCCTCTGAAGTCTATGAGGAAGAATCCATTCTATATCTCTTCCCTAGCTTCTGGTGGTTTGTTGGCAATCTTTGGTGTGCCTTGACTTGTAGAAACATCATCCTGATCTCTGCCTTTATTTTCATATAGTTTTTGCTCCATGTGTCTCTGCATCCAAATTTTCCTATTTTATAAGGACATCAGTCAGCTTAGAGGCCCACCCTGCGCTAATTATGACCTCATTGCTAAGATGTAACTAGGCATATCTTAACACTTTCTAGAAGAAAGATTATGTTCTCAGGTATTAGGGTTTAGAACTTCAACATCTGAATTTTGGAGCAACCTAATCCAACCCATAATACAGACCATGGAGTTTTTGTTTGTAAAAAAGTTTACCTCAGATAATTGAAGTCATCTTTTTATCATAGTCTACATTTTAGTATTGTTGTTGAAAAGTCCAATGCTATTTTGTTTTCTAGGAACTTGTGTATGTACAACATTTCTGTCTCCATTTTTTTCCTGATTTTTCTTTTTTTTAAATTTCCAATGACATGTATTGATGTATGTTTTATTATTCTATTAATGAAGTCTTTAAGTCAGCTCTTTCAATCTGTGTATCAGTCAAAATTTAACCACAGAAGGAAAAGCATTAGGAGACATATTTGTGCATATGTACACACATAAATATATGCACACACATACATATAATTATAAATAGATTTACTCACTGATGGGTTTAGATAAATCCAAAATCCACAGTGAAGATAGCCAGGAAAGGAAAATCATAAACTACAATCCACAAGGAGAATTTCTATTCTTTCTTGCTGATTGGGTCAGTCTCTTTCAGATTATCCAAAATAATCTCTCTTTGTTAAAATCAAGTGATTCTAGAGAATTTACTTAAGATTTTCAAAATATCTTCACAGCAACACCTAGATTAGTGCTTAAATACCTAGGGCTGACTATAGCCTAGGAAAGCTGAATATCGGAAAAGCTACTGCAATTAGTAAACAGAACTCTCTTGGTTTTGAGGAATGTTCTAGAAATATTTATTCCATAAAGTTCTCAATATTTTAAACATTTTATTTCTTCTCTTTTGAAACTCCTATGAGACCACTCTTAGGGACACTTAATTTGATCTCTACTTTTTTTTAAAGATTTATTTATTTTAGAGAAAGAGAATATTCATACATGTGTGCACAAAAGTGGAGGGAGGGGGAGAGAGAGAGGGAGAGAATCTGAAACAGACTCCCCACTGAGCGTGAAATCCTACTCCAGGCTTGATCCCACAACCCATGAGATCATGACCTGCGCTGAAACCAGGAGTCAGATGCTTAACTGACTGAGCCACCCAGGCACCCCTGGTCTCTACTTTTTTAAAAAAGTTTATATTCTGTCTTTTGACTTGTTGTTATATTTTTCTATGCTAGTCTTTAAAATATATTATTTAATCTCTTGGTAATTTTTTAAAAATATTTTATTTATTTATTTATCTATCTATCTATTTATTTATTTATTTATTTATTTATTTGAGAGAGAGAGAGAGAGAGAGAACATGCACAAACAGGGGAGTGGCAGGCAAAGGGAGAGGGAGAAGCTGGGTCTCTGCTGATCAAGGAGCCTGACATGGGACTCAATCCCAGAAATCCAGGGATCATGACCTGAGCCTAAGGCAGACACTTAACTGACTGAGCCACCCAGGAACCCTCTTGGTAATTAAAAAAAAAAAAAAAAATGAATCCTATTTTTAATTCACATATTTTTTAAGGACTCTCTACACTCACTATGGGGTTCAAATTTAAGACCCCAAGATCAAAAGTCACATGCTCTGACAGCCAGCTAGGCACCTCTTAATTCACAATATTTTAATTGCTTGTTCTCTAAATTTTCTTACTGTAGCTTGTCAAATCACTCTAAGGTTATTCTTTCTACATATTATGTATCAACATCAATAGAAATAAATACATTTTAATATATGTAAAAATATAGATCTATATTCTGCTTTAAGAATACATATATATATAGTTATAATTTTCTGCTAAATTTGAGGTCTCTTTTTCCACTGATTTATTTTAATTTATTTGAGTATAGTTTAATTTTTTTCCTTTTTAACACAAGCTTTAGCTCTCTGACTTCCATATTGGAGGATTTTCTTAATCTTAGCATGCTCGGATTTTTGCTGATATTTAAGAAGGCATACAAAATAGATTAAGAGATTTGTGTTTGTAGGTAAAAAATATAAAATAAAATCAACTCTTAATCCCCGTCACACCTGATAGCTAGCTAGAGAGCCTACCATTTCATTAGCAATCCCTCTTCCCACCTTGACTTTATTTCTAGTGTTTCCCTTAAGCTAATTAATTTTCCTAGGAAAATAATTCTTCACTCATCTTCCTGGAGGATATTAGCTGGCTCAGGAGCCTGGTGGGCAAGGAAACCAGGTCTCCCTCTTCGTTATGCAGACTTGTATTTTATCTGTGTTCATTATAGTGTTTTACTTCTGATCGCTAATATACTTGACCAAGTTCCCAGTTCTCTGTTTTCAAGCTTTCTAGAAATAAGCTCCATATATTATACTGGAGTACAGATGGAGCAAATGACTCGATGTGGGAAGGGAGAGAGGACCATAGTGTCTAACTTCTTATTCTGAAGATATTTAACCAATTCATCTTTTTGAGATTCACCCCTTTGCTCCCACTTTAAGAAGTCCTTAGACAGCAATGCTAAGTCTTCCTGGGATTTTGTGACATGAATTCTTATAAGATTCTCACCCTCCCAAACATATACACTTAGATTTCAGCTTCCCTGCTTTTTTTTTTTTTTAAGATTTTATTTATTCATGAGAGAGAGAGAGAGAGAAAGAGAATGGCAGAGACATTGGCAGAGGGAGAAGCAAGCTCCATGCAGGGAGCCCGACATGGGACTCCATCCTGGGTCTCCAGGATCACGCCCTGGACTGAAGCGGTGCTAAACCGCTGAGCCACCGGCTGCCCAGCTTCCCTGCTTTTTTTTTTTTTTTTTTTTTTTCCATCTTCCCTGCTTTGATAAGTCAAGTACTGCTTTCTTTCTTTAAAACAATGCCATTAATATTATTCATCTACTTCATCTTTTGTATCCTTATAGACCCTGTGTATTTAAATACTTTTTCTTAATTATTTTTTGTGGGTCTTTAAGAGCTGCTAGAAATAAACATTTGTGTTCAAGTCTCCAAATTCACACAGTTAATCCATTCATTTAGGTTATATTTCTAATACAATTTCATGAGATTAGTATTTTAGTCAGATATTTCCTAATTATGCTGCATGTGTCATTAGCACATGACATGAAGTCATCTGCTGATAGAGGCTGTATGAGCTGTTTACCATCTCTGCTGACTCTGTGTTCCCAGATGATTTGGTTAAAGAGCAGTTCTAGGGCTGCAGCAGAACAGTTCTGAGATAGTTTACAGCATTACCTAACTCTTTTGCAGATATTGATGTAACATGGGTCGTTGAATGGTGTAATTTCCACCATACAGTTACTATTGATCTCTCCAGTGAGTCAATATGTACTTGGTTTATTCTGAAGTCATTTAGACAATTGAAGATGATCAGAGATTTCACAGTCAAATTCTATCCTTTGGTCTACTAATAATGTGCAAAAGAGCAATCCTTAATATTCTATAACCTCTTTATTTAACTGTCAAGACTAGTTAAAGGAGTTCTCTTGTAAGAATCATAAATCAAAATTAAAATTGGACGCTGTGTGGTCTTTTCTAATGCTGTTACTTGTGCAACTGTAGAGAGCCTGTCAGGAATGAAGCTCTGAAGCAAGACTGCAAGTATTACAATTCTGAGTCTGTCACCTATAGCATGTGGTATCGGACAATTCTCCTCATCTCTCTGGCTTCAATTTATTCACCTGTAGAATGTAATGATAATAATAGTATTAATAATGAGTCTTCAGTTATTAAAATAAATGATGAAATGTTTGATTGCATTATGTGCTTTGAACATGGTAAATCACAATTTATTATCATTGTTATTATTAAATGGGAAAAGAGTTAAAAAGTTAGTAATAGATTGCTGTAGAAAATTTCAATATTGGCTGTCATCTGGAGCAATCATTTTTCTGGGAGGACAACTATATTTCTATCTCCTTTGCTATGGTCTTGTCAAGCATTTGGTTTCCAAACATTTGCTGTGATAATACTGGAAATTATTCATATAATAGGGTGGGAATTGTTTTCAGGTGGATTCTTGAAAGGCAATACATGTTTTTTATTTAGGGGAAGTGAAGGAAAAATAAAGAAGCAAGAGTGGCATCCCCTATGACTTCTAGTAGAAGCTCCATTTTTTGTTATATTGCAGCCTTCCCTTTAAAACAATATTTATTTATTTGAGAGAGAGAGAGAGAGCATGAGCAGGGGGCAGGGGTAGAGGGGGAGGGAGAAGCAGACTCCTCAGTGAGCAGGGAGCCCGATGCAAGGTTTGATCCCAGGACCCCGAGATCATGATCTGAACTGAAGGTAAATGTTTTTGTTTGTTTGTTTTTAAATATTTTACTTATTTATTCATGAGAGTCAGAGAGAGAGAGAGAGAGAGAGGCAGAGGGAGAAGCAGGCTCTATGCAGGGAGCCTGATGTGGGTGGGACTCGATCCTAGAACTCCAAGATCATGCCCTGGGCCGAAGGCAGGTACTAAACTGCGGAGCCACCGGGGAATCCCTTGAAGGTAGATGTGTAACCAAGTGAGCCACCCAGGTACCCACAGACCCTTTAAATTGCAAATTAAAATAGAACAATATGGCACATAGCCTGAACCATTCTCAGCCAGTTTATACTTCATGGAGCATGCAAACTATTAACTATGGCCTAGACATCATCATACCTTGTATTTTGCAAATATTCTTTTATGACTATGTTCTTGAAAACTATAGCCCAAATTTGTTTTATCGTTAATGAAAATAACAATATTTATTTCTCTGGATTTTGTCCAGAAAAACCTAAGGCCAATAAAAGTTAAATAAGAAGACTTAGTTTTTAAAAAATTCTTTATGGTTAAGCAGATGTTCTCATATCTGATCTTAGTTCATCCTCAATATGTTGTTTTTTATAGAGTGGAGAAGGGAGGTAGTGTTTTCCTCTCAATGTCTTCTGGTGTACCTATATCATTTTACAGATGAGGTAGAAAGATTCGAAGAAGGCACATGTGGTAGAATAATGCTCCCTTTGACCCCCAAAGATGTCCACACTTAATCTGTGAACCTGTGAAATATTATCTTGCAAGGCAAAAGAAGTTTGCCAATGCTATTCAGTTGGGATCTTGAGATGGGGAGGTTATCCTGGATTATCTGGATAGGCTCAATATAAACAAAAGGGCCCTTATAAAAGAAAGAGAAAAGTCATGAGAGTCATTGTTAGAGTAGTTAAGTGTGAGAAAGACTTGACTGTCCACTGCTGGCTTTGAAAATGTATGAAGGGGCTGTGAGCCAGAATGCAGGCAGCCTTAAAAAAGGCAAGGGAACAAAGTCTCCCCTAGACCCTCTAAAGCGAGTATAGTCCTGCCACCAACTTGAAATACCTTAGCCCAGTGAAATGAATTTTAGACTTCTGACCCCTAGAAAAATCAGATTATAAATTAGTGTTGTTTTAAGGCTTTTAGTCTGTAGTAATTTGGTGGAGCAATGATAGAAAATTAATATGGCAAATTATTTGCATAAAACTTTACAAAGACAGCAGGAACAACTCTTCAGATCTATGGGTTACCAAACTAGTACTTTCATATCATAACATAATGTTTCTAAATATTGTTTGAATTATACAGTGTATATGTTTATATATGAAAATATAGATTAATGTAAAAATAGTCCTCCAAAAAAACTTTTACACAGTAATATATACTTAAATGGTTTTATCCTGTGTATTTGAAAACACTACTCATTGAGGATAGACTGGTTAAAAGATGCCGTAAATTACACATATAACATATAAGAACATATAGGAATACAGCCCACAATTAGTGTAAGCCATACTCATGGTATGTATGATTGGTTCTAGAAGCTGTTTGATTCACTGTGACTAGAAATTCCTATTTCATCCCTCTTAGGTCCTTTGATTTTCTTCCCAATCATCCTCTTATTTACTTTGCCAACCTTCATTTACTCTATCCTAGCTTTTCAATGAGGGTTGGGTTGAGATCTGTTCCGTATGGAAACCAAACCAAACAAAAACCAAAGGTTGTGTGGAAACTCAATCTTACATGAATTTCTTAATTCACCTGTACTTCTACCTCTTCATCCGCGTCCTACTTCTGCCTCCCTTCTTTCATGAGTGTCCTAGAAATGAGAGACTCTCTTTACCAAGGTTAGTTGCTCTGTCTCTGAGCTTGATCCAGTCTTCCTTTAGGAACTGGTCATTAATCTCCCTGCTCCTTCTGCTGGCATCTTAATATTCTCCCTCTTGTCTATTCTTTCTCTTCTGCTTTCAAAACTGACATATTTTCCCATGTCTTCCAATATCAAAAAGTAACTCTTCCACATTTTATGATGCCATTCTATAAATCTCCTCCCTTTATTATATAATTGTGAAAGAGTAATCTACAACTACTTTTTTCCACAAACGTGGGTTTTTATTTTCCACAGATACTACCCAGACTTACTTTGCAAGTAAAGGGGATCTTGATTCAATGCCAAATTTGCTTTTAGGGTAAGGAAAACCCAAACTACCCATAAAAGGGTAGTTTATGTTAAATATACTGAAAGTAAGCATCTGATTGCAGGTTCAATGGTTCCCTTGCAGTCTTCACCTCACTTGAAATATTGGCAACATTTGGCATTATTGATTACACATCATTATCACTAATAAACCTATTTTTCACCATCTAGACAATTGTTAAACTGGAAGATTGTTGTAATAATTGATTTCTTCGAACTCCCAAAGCTCAATATTCAACAATAACCATTCCTATCTTATTAGGAAAACTGAATACACTATACATCTTTATTAGAGAAAATTTAATACAGAAATTGTTCAAGAAAGTTTGAGGGAAGAAAAGGAAAATGGAAAGCAATGTTACTTGGATCAATAACGCAGAAGCACAAAGAGATGGGTCTAAAGTCTGAGAACCCAGTGTAGCTGGTTGAAGTCTATGTCCCATGTCAGTTCTGATTCTGCCACCAGGAGCTGAACAGTGTTGATGAGAACTTGGAAGCCCATACTACAGATGCTACAGACTGGTCTAGAACCCAGAAGAAAAAAAGACATTCACTTCTCCCCTACTTTTTACATCTGATCTCCTAACATTTGCAGAATAGAACCAGAAACCAGTTGGCTGAAAAGCTTGAAAAATGCAGTTTGTGGGATCCCATCCCCTTCCAATAACAGAAAAGGGCTCAAGTGGTTAGGAGATGCAGAGAAAGCAGAGTCTAGAATGTTTGAAACAATTGGGAGAGTAAAAGAAAAGAAAATGACTTCACTCAGAGTTTTATGGAGAAAAATACTACCCTGTACCCCACTCCCAGACAAATAGTTTTATAGAATAACCGAGATCAGAAAGCCAAGAGCCATCTTGTAAATTACCCAGAAAATTACCATCAGTTACTCAGCATCTGGTTATGCTACTTAATCACATCACTTTTTCTCTTCATATTCAAGATTGTATGCAGTAACAATGACATCTTGTTTCCATTTAAAATGATACAATTGGGGGCACCTTGATGGTTCAGTTGGTTAAGCGGCTGACTTTTGATTTCAGATCAGGTCATGATCTCAGAGTCCTGGAATCTAGCCTCACCTAGGGCTCTGCACTCAGCAGGGAGTCTGCTTCAGGATTTCTCTCTCCCTCTGCTCCTCCTTCTGCTCTCTTGCTGTCTCTCTTTCTCTCTCAAATAAATAAATCTTTAAATAAATAAATAACATGATACAATGATCACTTCTATAGACACTACCTCCCTCTTCCCAAGTGGATAGACACAAAGTACAACTGCCTCCATGTTCAGTTCTGACTGATGTTCATTTTTCTTTAAGTCCAGTCAAAATCCTCTCTACATATTTTGTACCCAGTTGTTAGATAAACAACACCAACATTAAGTATATGAAAATAAAAAATAGGGAAGAGGTTGGAAAGACTAATTGGTTTGTATATGTATATATAACTACAGTGCCCATTTCTGAACTGACCATGAAGCCATCTTTGCCATTTGTTACTTCATTCTTACATTTTCTATTCGTGTAGCTTTTGTCCTTAGTATTCAAGCTGGTTAGGGTTATTTACTTGGTGGAGTAAAAGTCCTTCACTCCTGAATTCCTTAGCAAATTTTTGCATAGTAGTACAGGACTGTAAAAGTGATGACAAGTTGAGTCTGAAAAAAAAAAAAAAAAAGAAGAATAAAAAATTTAAGTTAAAAAATATCTAAAAACTTAAATGGAAGAAATGTTATGGTAACAGAATGATCATAACTTTTTGAGCAAATGTGTCAGCTTGAAAAACAATGATTATTTTGTGACTTTTAAATTTTTGTCAGGGCATTGAAAACTTACTGTTGGTTATAAATGTATAGGCAACTGAAAAAATAGTAAAACTAATATATATTTAGTACATTGTAATTTAAAACATTAGAAACATTGAAAATTAAAATGTATTATTTCCTTGTAAAATCTCATCAAGAATAGTTTGACGAGTGCTGGCCTTCTTTCTATCATATAATTTACTATATGGAGTGAGCAACTATTCTATGCCTTGATGAATTGTCATACCTCTGAGTTTGTATCAGCTTCGAACATTTTTTCCTTTGCACTTTGAATGTTGTGAAATATCTGTGAAGGTCCTTTTAATATGATCTTTCCTGGGGACATCATCATCCTTTTTATTATTTTCCTCAATTATATCAATGACTTCATATTCTCTAGGTTCCACATACTTAGTTTCTCCAATGATGGTAGTGTTGACATTACTATTTCTTCTATAATTCTATGGAAGTCTTACTCAAACTTAACTTCCAGCAATATCACTTTTCATTACTTTGCTGGAGTTTCATCTTTGTTGGAAAATTTCCTCTTTAAATGACACTTTTTGTGAGTGGACTTGTAGGTTTATAGCCGGGACACAGAAAGACAACATGACTACTTTCTTTCCTATCTGAGCATGAACCAAATAACAGTATGACGAATCTTCAACAGACTGAAAAAGTGACATTATTGGTCACTGATCATGATGAACATGTTATTTACATAGTGATTTGTGAATTGCAGAGCTGGCAGTGAAGATTGTTTTTTATGCAGTTACTCAAAGTTAATATACCATAGTACTTGGAATGTGAGCTGTGTTGTTGGGAGACTGGTACTTAACTAAGCTATAGCAACTAAAATTTGTACATACTGGAGCCATGCAAAAATTTGTTCATCATAGGACTGTTTGTTCACTATATTGCTTCCACTTGATGATGGAATGCTGCTGCATATCCCATATGTATGGGTCTCTGGATCAGATAATACCTAGTTCATAAAAAGCAGTTCAGTTTGGAGGTTATTAGACTCTCATGCAGGGCCAAAAGGCAAGCCAAAATCTGTTTCTTAAAGTATGAGACTTATTTGCAAAAGATTCACAGTTTTGTTCAAAACCCTACAGCTCTGAGATGCTGAGACTTGCCAGAGGCTGTATACAAATCCCTAAAATCTTTCAATTTGCTTTCTCTTCTATAACTCCACAGGCTGGCATTATTTCCATATGCTCATAATCTTAGTTCTGAATTTTATGGTTTCTTCTTGAGAGAAGAATCAGCTTCCTAAAGATGCTCCCTACCTCCCATTTTTCCAACTGCAATGTTTATGACATGATGGTATTTATAAAATAAAAATCAGATCATTTAACTCCTCTGTTTAAAATCTGTCAACGCTTTCTTAAAAATTTAGGACAAAGCCAGATCTCCTTAGCATAGATTAGGGAGTTGTTCATGAGTGGAATCCTATTAATGGGATCCACTTAACTTTTAGCCCCATCTTTTAGACTCTATGATGCATTCATTCTAAACACTCGTGGGTTTCTAAATTCTGACGTTCTTACTCTTATTCTTTCCACATGGTACTCTCACATCTTAAACATCCAACTTTATCTGGAATATTGGTGGTTATTCAACACAATGATCTAGTAATATATCTTTAGGCACGCCTTGGATGACTCACCTAGTTAGAATAATTTCTGTCTTCTAATTTTTGAGCTATCACCATTTAAAAATTTATGACTGGGATCCCTGGGTGGCGCAGCGGTTTGGCGCCTGCCTTTGGCCCGGGGCACGATCCTGGAGACTCGGGATCGAATCCCATGTCGGGCTCCCGGTGCATGGAGCCTGCTTCTCCCTCTGCCTGTGTCTCTGCCTCTCTCTGTCTCTCTGTGACTATCATAAATAAATAAAAATTAAAAAAAATTAAAAAAAAATAAAAATAAAATAAAAATTTATGACTGTCTTGTGCTTTATTCCTATCTTCTTGTATTTTCCATAGTCTTTCATTGTGGGATACATATTTGGTTTTTGTCCCCTAAGGCTTAGTGCAATAAAACACACATCCCCTTTTCTTTTTTACACATTTTTTTCTGAAGCTTTTTTCTCCTTGTTTCTGTGAAAGTATCCTCTCTAGTGTCCTCTTTTAGCTTTAGTTACTATTATTCATCCTTCTGAATCTATCTTCTCTTGTGTCTCTCATTGAATTAGTTTTGCTCAAGTCCAGTGAAAGCGCTCTTATTTTTGTTGATTTATATGTTTTTTTCTTTCCATGATTGTTTTATTTAATATGATTATTTCATTTAATCCTCATGACTTTAAATACTGTCTTTGAATTGGTGATTTCCAATCATATCTTCACTATAAATACAAATATTCTAGGTGGCATTCACAGTGGTTTATTTGAAATATTTATTTTTTATTTTTTTAGGAGATTTTACTCATTTATTCATGAGAGACATACAGAGAGAGAGAGATCGAGGCAGAGACACAGGCAGAGGGAGAAGCAGGCTCCATGCAGGAAGCCCAATGTTGAGACTCGATCTCGGAACTCTGAGATCACGCCCAGAGTGAAGGCAGTTGCTCAATCGCTGAGCCATCCAGGCATCCCTTGAAATCATTATTTTAATGTTCCAAAATATTCATAACAGACAAAACCCCACAACATATTTCTCTTCATGATCCTTTAAGTAATAACATCATTACCTATTCAATTTTTTGAGTCATTCATACTTAATTTTAAAAATTTATTTAAATAAATTTCATTCATGACCAAAAATCGTATATTCTATTTTCTATGCAGCATGCTAAATTACAGGAATAAAAATTTGGCAAACATAAATATACCTGCCCTTAAAGAGTCAGAAGATTTATGGCAAAAGTACTATAATGGAGAAATGTTTGTTTATGAAAGTAATGCCCAGTTGTTTATTATTGAGAGCTAATGGTCATTAACGTCTTTAGAAAAGAGATACATCTTGAATCTCATAAGTGATAAAACAGTGTATGCAAAAATAAGAACTTGTCTAAAAATATTTTACATGGTCCGAACTCCCAGGACCCTTTCACTTACACCTCTGAAACATCAGTAATGGTTTATTATCTGTTTCCTATAAGGACCACAGGTCCTCCTCAAGCCATCATCATCTTATCTCCTAATATTAGTTTTGCTACCTTCTCCTCTATTCTAAATATTTATAGCAATAACTTAAAAAGCAAATTATGCCATTTAATTTCATAAAAATAAATAGAATATTTAACCACTTCTTATATACATCATTTTCTTCATTTCTAATTGGCGTAATGGAAAGTGATATCTGAAGTACATTAAAGCAAAGCAAAATGAACAAACAAATAAAGTGGGGCTCTAGAGCTAAGAGTTTTAAAATTGCCCTGGGTTATAATGGATGTAGTAGGTTGGGAGGTGGAGCAATTCTGCACTCCCACAGGGAACTAGAGTGGTCAAGAGTTTCCATAAATTCTTTCATGTCATTTTGAATTGTAGGTGAAAAGTAGATGCCTGGTTATGGATAGAGCAAGTCCTTATGCCACAACTTTCTCTTCTTCCCCAGGGGTAGACCTATCATAATCTGTTTCATAGGAACACTTGGAGGAGTACTATGAAAATTCTGCTACATTGCACACTCACAGCTACTGTCTACTCACACACTCATATCATGGACTTTCCCTTGCACATGGTTGTATTAAAGACAAATTCTTCAGATGGTCTGAATTCTTATCTGTAACATTTTTCCTGTCAGCAATCTTCACAAGCTGCTTCAACTGAGAAAGATGAGCAAAGATCTCAATGTGAGAGCAATCACAGAGACATTTTCCTTGAAGACTTCCATTCTCTAATGTTTCTCTTGACATCTTAGGTCATTTCTCTGAAGAACCATCAATCTACACAAGTGCATATTTCCGTGCCTACAATACTGATTTAACTGGGACAGAGTCACTGTCTATGTTAGATAGCTTTTTTTTAAATATATTTTTTTATTTTTATTTATTTATGATAGTCACAGAGAGAGAGGCAGAGGGAGAAACAAGCTCCATGCACCGGGAGCCCGACGTGGGATTCGATCCCGGGTCTCCAGGATCGCGTCCTGGGCCAAAGGCAGGCGCCAAACCGCTGCGCCACCCAGGGATCCCGATAGCTTTTTTTTTTTTTTAATCTTAATTTTAAATTCTATTTATTACTTCAATAAAAGTTCTTAGAATAATATACTTTGACTATTATCTTCCAAGATACAGGAGCACTGAATTAAATTGTACACCATTCTGCATCAAGCAGCTCAGAAATAAGTCAAGGAACTAATTGACATCTTATCAGATTTGATTGTAAATAGAACATTACATTCACACACGAAGAACAACACATTCATTCTTAAGTTTTGTAACTTCTTTTGCTTTATGTCAGATCATTTATAGCTACAAAGGTAGCTCTATGAATAATTGTGTAGTAGAATATCCACTTTAGCTGAATGGACTCATCAATTTAAGCAGGCAACTGATTTGACTGACATTTTCAGTGACCATTTGTTTTTTGTGAAGCTGATTAAATTAACAAAATTCTATGACCATATTCTATGAATATGAATTATAAGAAAGAATGTAATTATTAACAGAAAGCAACACATTTATTTCTATGAGCAGTAATATATTTCAATATATTTTTTATCCATTTTTACTAGCAATAAAAGGTCTTAATCAGTCTGTAAAGAGGATATTGAATTAGTCAATTATTGAGTAGAGAATGGCTACAAATGAATGAAAAGAATAGCAAAGCTATCCTGATTATTTGAAAATAGACAAAAATTGCATTGTCTTCCAGAGATAATGTGTAATTTCTTGTGTCATTAATTCATTCTATTTCTTTTAACCAATGCCTAGTTCAAAAATATTTCATAAGTGTCTAGTGCTTCCAAGTACTTTGTTGTTCATTATAGGGTATGAAGTTACTAATAAGGAATACAAAGTGATTTGGAAGAAGCTCTATTTTAGAGGATAGATGAATGGTAATGTAGTCATGTCCTACAAGCAAATAAATGTTTGCATTGGGAATTGGGAGATGACCCTTCTTTACCATAATTCCAGATCTTTCCTTTTCAAAGCTACAAAGACACAAGGAAAAATGTGTTAATTATTCCTGAGAGTCATAAATATATGTTCTCAGTATAAAAATCCAGTCCAAATATGCATCAAGACCTAGGCGCACTTGAACAAATCATAACATGAGCACAGACAGTGACCTTGTATCTCTCTTATTCCTCATATTTTCATCTTCTCACATAAGAGGAATTGAATGCAATCTAAATGGGCACAGGAATGGGAGATGTTTCTGTGTGTTTGTATTTGTGTGTGTGTGTGAGAGAGAGAGAGACAGACATCTTAAAAAAAAAAATGTTGATTTATTTGAGAGAGTACATGAGCTGGGCAGGGGGAGGGGAAGAGGGAGAAGGAGAGGGAATCTCAAGCAGATTCCCTACTGAGAATGATGGTCGGTCTTACCACTCTGAGATCATGACCTGAGCCGAAAACAAGAATCAAATTGGTCAACTCACTGAACCACCCAACACCCCAAAAGAAATCTTTTCACACAGTTATCCTTTATGTGAATATGGTCTCTCTCATAATATAGGAACCTTGAGTGGGTTCAGAATGCAGTTAATCACGGAATATTTCTTCTTAAATGGATTTCTCTTTTAATTCTTGTTACTTGTGATCTCTTCTTCCTTGAATTTCATGGATAATTTTATGTCTAAGTCTTTTTTGGCACTCAGTCTACAGTACAATTCTTTATGATTAAATAAATAAAAGTTATTAGCTCTGTCTGTTAGAAAAATCTTTGAGTAATATCCTTAGGTCTCAGGAACTTAAGATGCTACTAGCCAGCATTCTAGACACATGAGGTTTATTTCTAGCTCTGAGTTAAATTCAGTAATTGTTATTTCCTGGAGTGTTGACCCCAAATCTTTATATTGTTCCATTCTCTGGTAAATTTGTCTGAGATGTGATTAAGCCATTTTCCTTGACTTATTTCCTAATACTCACATATCTAATTGGATACAGAGAAAGCATTTATTTTATTTTTAAAAGATTTTATTTATTTATTCATGAGAATACACAGAGAGGAGAAAGAGAGGCAGAGACACAGGCAGAGGGAGAAGCAGGCTCCATGCAGGGAGCCTGATGTGGGACTTGATCCCAGGTCTCCAGGATCATGCCCTGGGCTGAAGGTGGCGCCAAACCACTGAGCCAGCCGGGCTGCCTGAGAAAGCATTTAAAGAGGTAAAAGAGGGTGCACCAGGCTATCTGACTGCACAGTGTTATTGGGGAAAGAACCTAAAAGAGAACAGCAAAACAAAACATTCCAAAGTCACATCCCATTGTAAAATACCACTCAAACCAAATAAGGAACATATTCTTCTCATTGTGGGTCTTAGGCTTAGTATTAGAGAACAATCATTAAGACCTTGATCCAAGTGAGAATTATTTTCCTGTGGGTGAGAGAAAGGAGAGGAAGACTTGCTTTCCTCCTTGAGGTTAGAATACTTCACATAAGCTCTTCATGAAATTTCTGCTGTTGCGCTTCAAGATCTGCACTTAGGACAAAAGCATCCTCCTCTTGGAAGAGGGTATTACTTCCTCCAAAAACTTATGCCCACTCCTTCATAGCACCACATTTCTTATTCTTGGTACTCTTCCTATGTTTCAAATACGATCAACAGAATGGGCAGCTCAGCATTTCAAGAATATATATGATTGTCTTTTAGATGTTACCCTAAAAACATCTGAAATTTATCAGAACATTACTAAAATTAAGTATACCCCCAGGACACATTAAATATTTGACCAAAAATGTACACTGTGGTCCAACTCCCTTCTCAAATTATGCATAGTTATAGCCAGATTTACCAGATGTTGCAATGTGCATCTTAAAATAAATTGGTCTCTAATATGCAGTTTTAGTAATATAAAATTATGCAAAATTTTTCCTCATCTGAAATTTTAATAATATCAAGACTATCTCTTAGAGAAAATTAATTCCCTGAGTTAAATATATAAGTGTGTGTGTATACGTATGTACAAATTCCCTTTTGCTCATCCTTCTTCTTTTTCTGCTTTTTCTGCTTATCCTGGCCAGATAGCCTTATTGGATAAATAATTCTGTAATCACTTTTTTGAGACATATATATTTTTGATCCCTAAAACTGTCAAAGACATTACAAGAAAGGAAAATAAATACTGGCCAATAAGCTGCATGAACATTAATGCTAAACACCTAAGCAAATATTGCTGCTCCAAATCAAGATTATAAAATTTCCTTAACTGTAGATAATGAAAATAACGTCACATTAACAAAATAAAAGTCATGTGACTATCTAAATAGATGCAGAAAAATACATTAATAGGTTAACACTTTTTATAGAAAAATATTAGCAAATTAGAAAAAGGAGAGGAACGTCTTAACCTAGTGACAGGAATGACAAGAGAAAAACAAATACCACAATAATCACTGAGTTAAAGAATTTTCCTTTGAAATCAAGTTTTTCTTCTGGGTGTGAATTTCTGTTGCCATCACATATATTCAACATTTCATCATCATTTCCAGCTACTATCATATGATAACATAAATAAGTAAATGTTATACATATTGGAAAGGAAGAAATAAAAATATGTCAGTGTGCATAACACTTGCTTTTTGTATTCAGAAAACCCAAAAGAGAAAACAGATTAATTCTTGGAGTTTATAAGTGAAGTAGCAATTTTCCTGGAAATAAATCAATTGTATTTATATATACAAACATGTAGAATATGAAATTCATAAAAATATAAATATACATTTGTTATATATATAAATAAAAATATAAAACTTAACATATCACCGAATTTACGTAACTAAGAACAAAACTAGTAAGAGGTTTTATGTATTTATATGCACAACTACAAATCACTATAGAGGCAAAATCAAAGTAAAACCAAATAATTGGGGGGCGGGGCAAGACGGCGGAGGAGCAGGGTCCTCACCCCACCCGGCCCCAAAAACTCACGTAGTTAACTTTCAAATCATCCTGAACACCTATGAATTCGACCAGAGATTTAAAGAGAGAACAGCGGGAGCGCTACCGAGAGAAGGGTTTGACCTTCTAACAGGGTAGGAAGACGATAAAAAATAGAAAAGAACCAGTGGGGGAGGCCCCGCGGGGGCTGGGCTGAGGCCCCGGGAGAGCCCCCGGGACAGGGGAGCCCCGCCCGGAGCAGCGGGAACCTCACCGACCCCCGATTCCTCCGCGGAGAAGGAGAAGCGCTCGCAGGGACCTCGGGCAGGACCGGGAGGGGCCGCGGGGCCTCCGGGCTCCCAGGGTCACTCACGGAGGAGGGGGCCCGGGGAGAGGCTGCACCCCGCGGCCGAGTGGGAGAGGGCGGGGGCTGGGGGGCCTCGGGGAGGAGCCGGGGGTCGGGGGGGATGGGGGGGCCTCGGGGAGAAGCCGGGGGTCAGGCGGGGGCTGGGGGGGCCTCGGGGAGAAGCTGGGGGTCGGGTGGGGGCTGGGGGGGCCTCGGGGAGAAGCTGGGGGTCGGGGGGGGCTGGGGGGGCCTCGGGGAGAAGCCGGGGGTCGGGGGCGGGTCGGGGGGCCTCGGGGAGAAGCTGGGGGTCGGGGGGGGCTCGGGGAGAAGCTGGGGGTCGGGCGGGGGCTGGGGGGGCCTCGGGGAGAAGCCGGGGGTCGGGGGGGGGGCTCGGGGGGCCTCGGGGAGAAGCCGGGGGTCGGGGGGGCTGGGGGGGCCTCGGGGAGAAGCCGGGGGTCGGGGGGGATGGGGGGGCCTCGGGGAGAAGCCGGGGGTCGGGGGGGATCGGGGGGCCTCGGGGAGAAGCCGGGGGTCGAGGGGGCTGGGGGGGGCCTCGGGGAGAAGCCGGGGGTCAGGCGGGGGCTGGGGGGGCCTCGGGGAGAAGCCGGGGGTCGGGTGGGGGCTGGGGGGGCCTCGGGGAGAAGCTGGGGGTCGGGGGGGGCTGGGGGGGCCTCGGGGAGAAGCCGGGGGTCGGGGGCGGGTCGGGGGGCCTCGGGGAGAAGCCGGGGGTCGGGCTGGGGCTCGGGGGCCTCGGGGAGAAGCCGGGGTCGGGCTGGAGCTCGGGGGCCTCGGGGAGAAGCCGGGGGTCGGGGGGGATGGGGGGGCCTCGGGGAGAAGCCGGGGGTCGGGGGGGATCGGGGGGCCTCGGGGAGAAGCCGGGGGTCGGGGGGGCTGGTGGGGGCCTCGGGGAGAAGCCGGGGGTCAGGCGGGGGCTGGGGGGGGCCTCGGGGAGAAGCCGGGGGTCGGGCGGGGGCTGGGGGGGCCTTGCGGAGAAGCCGAGGGTCAGGGGGGGCTGAGGGCGGGGGGGGCTGCACCTGCTGCCTTCGGGAGCCGCGGCCCGGGGAGCATGATACCAGCAGCGCAGGCCCCGACCCAGGGCGCTGGGGACACGGCCGGGCTCCTGCTCCCCCCGAGACAGGCGGAGGCAGGGAGGGCCCAGGACAGCGAGGACGCTCCTGCCCCGGGGCCCCCAGCTGTTCAGGGCAGCGCCCCCCGCCCCGGGAGCACCCAGGCCCCTGCGGACCGGGAGACTGCGGTGGTTCCTGGGGAGCTGACTCCAGGGCTGGGGATCTGGCCGCCGCCAGTGGTGCTGTCCCTCCTGGGGTCACCCTGTGCCTGGGGGGGCGGGGCCTCCAGGGAACAGGGGCCTCACGAGGTGAACAGCTCCCACTGGGCCGTGCACCTGGCGAGGTGGAGGGGGGCAGCTCCCCCAGGTGCACACACCTGAGAACCAGCACAGCAGGCCCTGTCCCAGAAGACCAGCTGGAAGGACGGGGGAAGAGCAAGTTCTGGACTGGGCAGTGCTGGGAAGCTCCAGGGGAAGTCGACGGATTTACAGTACATAGAACCAGAGGATACCTCTCTTATTTTTTTTTCTCTTCCTTTTTCCAGTACAACTCGTTTTTAGCAACTCTGCACTGAGCAAAATGACTAGAAAGAATTCCGTAAAAAAAAAAAAAAAAAAAAAAAAAAAAAAAATTTCAGAAACAGTACCCTCTGCCACAGAGTTACAGATTTTGGATTACAATTCTATGTTAGAAAGCCAATTCAGAAGCATAATTATAAAGCTACTGCTGGCTCTAGAGAAAAGCATAAAGGATTCAAGAGACTTCATGATTGCAGAATATAGATCTAATCAGGCCGAAATTAAAAGTCAATTAAGTGAGATGCAATCCAAACTGGAGGTCCTAATGACAAGGGTTAATGAGGTAGAAGAACAGTGAGTGACACAGAAGACAAGTTGATGGCAAGGAGGGAAGCTTAGGAAAAAAGAGAAAAACAATTTAAAGACCACGAGGAAAGGTTAAGGGAAATAAATGACAGCCTCAGAAGGAAAAATCTACGTTTAATTAGGATTCCAGAGGGCGCAGAAAGGGACAGAGGACCAGAAAGTGTATTTGAACAAATCATAGCTGAGAACTTCCCTAACTTGGGGAAGGAACAAGCATTCAGATCCAGGAGATACAGAGATCCCCCCTAAAATCAATGAAAACCGTTCAATGCCTCAACATTTAATAGTGAAACTTCCAAAATCCAAGGATATAGACAAAATCCTTAAAGCAGCAAGAGACAAAAGATCCCTAACTTATATGGGGAGAAATATTAGATTAACAGCAGACCTCTCCAAAGACCTGACAGGCCAGAAAGGTCTGGCAGGATATATTCAGGGTCCTAAATGAGAAGAACATGCAGCCAAGAATACTTTATCCAGCAAGGCTCTCATTCAAAATAGAAGGAGAGATAATGAGCTTCCAAGATAGGCAGAAACTGAAGGAATATGTGACCACCAACCAGCTCTGCAAGAATTTTTAAGGGGGACTCTTTCTGTAAAAGAAACAGGAAGTCCAAAGAAATAAACCACAAAACCAGGGACTGAGTACATATTATGATGACACTAAATTCATATCTTTCAGTAGTAACTCTGAACATGAATGGGCGTAATGATCCCATCAAAAGATGCAGGGTTTCAGACTAGATAAAAAAGCAAGACCCATCTATTTACTGTCTACAAGAGACTCATCTTAGACCTAAGGACACCTACAGCCTCAAAATGAAAGGTTGGAGAACCTTTTACCATTCAAATGGTCCTCAAAAGAAAGTTGGCATAGCAATCCTCATATCAGATAAATTAAAGTTTATCCCAAAGACTGTAGTAAGAGATGAAGAGGGACAGTATATCATACTTAAAGGATCTATCCAATAAGAGGACCTAACAAACCTGAATATTTATGCCCTAATAAGGGAGCTGCCAAGTATATCAATCAATTAATAACCAAAGTAAAGACATATTTAGATAATAATAAACTTACACTGGGAGACTTCAACATAGCGCTTTCTGCAAATGACAGATCTTCTAAGCACAACATCTCCATAGAAACCAGAACTTTAAATGATACACTGGACCAGATGGATATCACAGATATTTACAGAACTTTACATCCAAACGCAAGTGAATACACATTCTTCTCAAATGCACATGGAACTTTCTCCAGAATACACCACATACTGGGTCACAAATCAGGTCTCAACTGATACCAAAAGATTGGGACTGTCCCTGTATATTTTCAGACCTTAATCCTTTGGAACTAGAACTCAATCACAAGAAGAAATTTGGAAGAAATTCAAACACATGGAGGTTAAAGACCATCCTGTTAAAAAGATGGAAGGGTCAACCAGGAAATTAGAGAAGAATTAAAAAAGATTCATGGAAACTAATGAGAATGAAGATACAACCATTCAAAATCTTTGTGATATAGCAAAAGCAGTCCTAAGAGGGAAATACATCTCAATACAAGCGTCCCTCAAAAAATTGGAAAAAAACTCAAATACACAAGCTAACCTTGCACCTAAAGGAACTGGAGAAAGAAAAGCAAATAAAACTTACACCTAGCAGAAGAAAAGAGTTAATAAAGATTCAAGCAGAACTCAATGAAATAGAGACTGGAAGAACTGTGGAACAGATCAACAAAACCAGGTGTTGGTTCTTTGAAAGAATTAATGAGATAGATAAATCATTAGCCAGCCTTATTAAAAACAAAAGAGAAAAGACTCTAAATAATTTCACCAATGAAAAAGGAGAGATCACAACCAATACCAAGGAAATACAAATGATTATAAAAACATATTATGAACAGCTATATGCCAATAAATTAGGCAATCTAGAAGAAATGGACGCATTTCTGGAAAACCACAAACTACCAAAACTGGAACAGAAAGAAATAGCCTGAACAGGCCAATAACCAGGGAGGAAATTGAAGCACTCATCCAAAACCTCCCAAGACACAAAAGTCCAGGGCCAGATGGCTTCCCAGGGGAATTCTATCAAACGTTTAGAGAAGAAACAATACTTATTCTACTAAAGCTGTTCCTAAAGATAGAAAGGGATGGAGTACTTCCAAACTCGTTCTATGAGGCCCGCATCACCTTAATTCCAAAACCAAAGACCCCACCAAAAAGGAGAATTATAGACCAATATCCCTGATGAACACAGATGCAAAAATTCTCAACAAGATACTAACCAGTAGGATCCAACAGTACATTAAGAAGAGTATTCATCATGACCAACTGGGATTTATCCCTGGGATGCAAGCCTGGTTCAACACTCATAAAGCAATCAATGTGATAGATCATATCAACAAGAGAAAAATCAAGAACCATATAATCCTCTCAAGATGCAGAGAAAGCATTTGACAAAATACAGCATCCATTCCTGATCCAAACTCTCCAGAGTGTAGGGCTAGAGAGAACATTCCTCAACATCTTAAAAGCCATCTATGGAAAGCCCACAGCAAATATCATTCTCAATGGGGAAACACTGGGAGCCTTTCCCCTAAGATCAGGAACATGGCAGGGATGTCCACTCTCACCACTGCTATTCAACATAGTACTAGAAGTCCTAGCCTCAGCAATCAGGCAACAGAAAGAAATAAAAGGCATCCAAATTGGCAAAGAAGAAGTCAAACTCTCCCTCCTTGCAGATGACATGATACTGTACCTAGAAAACCCAAAAGACTCCTCCCCAAGATTGCTAGGACTCATACAGCAATTTGGCAGTGTGGCAGGATACAAAATCAATGCTCAGAAATCAATGGCATTTCTATACACTAACAATGAGACTGAAGAAAGAGAAATTAAGGAGTCAATTCCATTTACAATTGCACCCCAAAGCTTAAGATACCTAGGAATAAACCTAACCAAAAAGGTAAAGGATCTATATCCTAAAACTTACAGAACACTTCTGAAAGAAATTGAGGAGGACACAAAGAGATGGAAAATATTCTATGCTCATGGATTAGAAGAATAACCATTGTAAAAATGTCAATGTTACCCAGGGCAATTTACACGTTTAATGCAATCCCTATCAAAATACCATGGACTTTCTTCAGAGAGTTGGAACAAATCTTCTTAAGATTGGTATGGAATCAGAAAAGACCCCGAATAGCTAAGGGAATATTGAAAAACAAAACCAGAGCCAGGTACATCACAATGTCTTATTTCAGGTTGTACTACAAAGCTGTGATCATCAAGACAGTGTGGTACTGGCACAAAAATGACACATAGATCAATGGAACAGAATAGAGATTCCAGAAGCGGACCCTTAACTTTATGGTCAACTAATATTCGACAAAGCAGGAAAGATTATCCACTGGAAAAAGGACAGTCTCTTCAATAAATGGTGCTGGGAAAATTGGACAGCCACATGCAGAAGAATGAAACTAGACCATTCTCTTACACTATACACAAAGATAAACTCAAAATGGATAAAAGATCTAAATGTGAGATGAGAATCCATCAAAATCCTAGAGAACAGAGGCAACATCCTTTTTGAACTTGGCCACAGCAACTTCTTGCAAGATAACATCTATGAAGGCAAAGGAAACAAAGCAAAAATGAATTATTGGGACTTCATCAAGATAAAAATCTTCTGCACAGCAAAAGAAACAGTTAACAAAACTAAAAGACAACGTACAGAATGGGAGAAGATATTTGCAAATGACATATCAGATAAAGGGCTAGTATCCAAGATCTATAAAGAACTTATTAAACTCAACAGCAAAGAAACAAGCATCCAATCATGAAATGGGCAGAAGACATGAACAGAAATTTCCCCAAAGAAGACATACACATGGCTAACAAGCATATGAGAAAATGCTCCACATCACTTGCCATCAGGGAAATACAAATCAAAAGCACAATGAGATACCACCTCACACCAGTGAGAATGGTGACAACAAGACAGGAAATAACAAATGTTGGCAAGGATGTGGAGAAAGGGGAACCCTCTTGCACTGTTGGTGGGAATGTGAACTGGTGCAGTCACTCTGGAAAACTGTGGAGGCTCCTCAAAGAGTTAAAAATAGACCTGCCCTAAGACCCAGCAATTGCACTGCTGGGGATTTACCCCAAAGATATAGATGTAGTGAACCGGCTGGACACCTGCACCCCGATGTTTACAGCAGCAATGTCCACAATAGTCAAACTGTGGAAGGAGCCTCGGTGTCCGTCGACAGATTAATGGATAAAGATGTGGTTTATGTATACAATGGAATATTCCTCAGCCATTAGAAACGACAAATACCCACCATTTGCTTCAACATGGATGGAACTGAAGGGTATTATGCTGAGTGAAGTAAGTCAATCGGAGACGGACAAACATTATATGGGGAATATAAAAAATAGTGAAAGGGAATAAAGGGGAAAGGAGAGAAAATGACTGGGAAAAATCAGTGAGGGTGACAGAACATGAGAGACTCCTAACTTTGGGAAACAAACAAGGGGTGGTGGAAGGGGTGGTGGGTGGGGTGTTGGGGTAACTGGGTGATAGGTACTGAGGGGGGCACTTGATGGGATGAGTACTGGGTGTTATGCTTTCTGTTGGCAAATTGAACTCCAATAAAAAAAGAAACCAAATAATTGAAGGATTTTTCATCATTTTGGACTGAAAGATTAGATATTATATTCATAAAATATAATAACATTTAGATATTATACTCTTGTCAATACGTAATGCAATTTCAATCAACATTTTAATGTGTGTGTGTGTTTGTGTGTGTGAACACTGATAGGGTTACTCTTAAATTCTATGGCAATGTGAAGGTCAAGACAATCTTGGAGGACAACTTTGGAGGTCTTACCTTACCAGATATAAAGATAGAATGAGCTACATGGATTTTAACATTGTATTTTTTCAATTTATTCCCCAAATCGAATGATTTTAGATTATTATGTATATTTGTATTCTCTAGGGTTTAAATGATAAATCTTCAGTCATATCCCCCTTCAAGTAATATCTTCTTTATGCCTACTCCTGGACACTTAAACCTCATCCTTCCAGGTCTGCACTTTCATTTTTTGTTTTGTTGTCGCCATACATTTCAATATTACGTATGTTATAAATCACATAATATATTGTTGGTATTTTTGCCTAACATACTAATTTTAGAATAATTAAGTTTTTAAAATATATTCCTTTATTTTCACCATTTCCGGAGATTTCTATTTCTTTTTGTAGATCTAAGCTACTCTTTCATATCAGCTTCTTTTGCCTTAAGAACTTCCTTTGAGTTTCATTTTAGGATATGGCTACTGAAAATGTATTCCCGTAGGTATTTTTCCATTTATAAAACCTTTATTTCATCATCTTAATTTTTGAAACACATTTTTGGTGACAGTTTCTAAATGTTTACAGTACTTGAAAGATGTTACCCTATCACCTTCTCTCTTCATCTGTCCCTTGCCAACAATGAGGTTTGCTCTCCGGCACCAGAAGACTTTTCTTCTATAGTGATAATAGATTGGGTGGAGGCCCATTCCTCACTGGAATTGATGCCTTCATCCATCTTGAGGAGATCTCATCAATAAGGGAATTTTTCTCTAGTTTCCTGCCTGTAACAGTCCTCTTTTATGACCTTGGTAGAGCCTGTGAAAGTTTTATTTCATCAGTATAAACTCCTCTTATTGTAGCTGTGACTGCCATAGTTTCTATATTCTCATCCTAACTCATACTTAGTCACTAGCAATTTGTAAATTAAAAAGCTATATTCTTTTACTCTCATATAATTTCTGCAATGGTTTCCTCCTCTGCATAGTCACACGTCAGCCGGGACTCAGGCGGTTTCTCTTCTTCTAAGGTCTTAGATTTCAGGCTACTTGGTTGTCCTATGATCTCAGACTTCTGATGACTTCAGAGAGCTTTTTCTTGTTGTTAGGTTTAGAGTGATACTATTTCTAGCAATCTACATCCTAGGCTGAGGGGGTCTTTCTCAATCAATATCTTTTTGTAACGAACAATACAAAGATCTTAGGGTGTTTCACATCCGGATGCTTTACCCTCTTCTCATTTTTCTGCTCTTATTTTCTAGTTTATTATATCTGGTGTTTTTCTGAGTCCATAAGTTAGAGATTTTTTATTTTTACTATTTGCTTTTTTAAAAAAGAGATCTATCTATTTGAGAGAGAGAGAGAGACAGAGAAAGCACCTGCACACACACACAGGTGAGTGGGGGAAGGGTACAGGGAGAGAATCTTCAAGCAGACTCCTTGCTGAGCTGGGAGCCCATCGCATGGTTGATTCCACGACCTATGATATCATAACTTGAGCTGAGCCCAAGAGTCCCATGCTTAAGCCACTGAACCACCCAAGAGCTCTGATTTCTTATTTGTAATTTCTGTTTAGAATTCCTAAAAAGAAAGTTTAAAGACATTTTGTTTGCTTATTATTATTTCTTGCATTTCAGACCATCTTATTGGTTTCACTAAAGCATTTTTAGGGAATATACTCCTTCTTTACTTGAATTTATTGATAATAAGTACAGATTATGTTTGAAGTATTTTTCATTTAATCATTTTTGAAATATAGCTTCACTAGTGCACAATTTAAGGTTTACATTCATTTTCTCCCAAACATTTTAAAGATCTTTCACTGATTTCCAGCTTCCATTGGTGCATCAAGAAGTTGGACATTAGTCTAAATATTTTTACATATAGACAATTTGTCTTTTATTCTAACTCTTGTTTTTTTTGTTTTTACTTTTTTCCCTGCAGTTTTACTATAGTATATCTAGATATGTCTCTTCGTATTTATCCTTCTTGATATGAAGAATATATATAAGAAATATATGAGAGGTATAATAAAAATCATGCCTTTCACTAATTCTGTAAATTGGTCTGTTATCTCTTTGTGCTTACATAATTATAACTTTTAAATTTGTCAATCAGTTTTATAGCTTCACATATCTGAGGGGGATGAAGTTCTTTGTATGGTTTTAAATTTTGTCCTAGTTTTGTGTTCACAATACAAAGGGAAGGAGAAAATCATATATCAGAAAATAAAGGGACATTCAAGAGCAGGAAACATTTACTTATATGTTTTTCTTTCTCGTGATGGTAGATCACTTTCAGGCTATATTCGCCTAATCTGAAAGATAGAGTCTCAGGAATGGAGATAGATTGAGAGTTTTCCTTTCTCTGAAACAATTGGGGAAAAACATTCTAAGCTAAACTGGGGAGAAGAAAACCAATTATTCATAGCATAGTATCATATACCCTGTAGGTTTTCAACAATATAATTGATGATGATGATGATGATGATGATGTGACAGTCATATGTGTACTTCACTTTAGTCTTTGACATTATAGCTTTCATTATTCTGCCTACATGTAACAAGTAAACTAAAAAATCAGTCAATATATATTGGAATTTCAGGATATAAAAAGATGTCAGATTTCAAAATAATAATTATTTCTTTCTTCTAGATTCCTCCTTTATTCAAAACCACTTTCAGTGACAGCTTTTCTCTTTATTATTCCTTTACCGAAATCATCGCTGATTGCAATGAGCTCTGTCTCCAATTTTTGTGACAGGCATCTGAGAATTATGGCACTAGCATTTACCCTCTTGTTCACATCAAACTGTTCCTTCTGTTCTTGGAATAATTCAGAAGATATGATATGTGAGCAATGCAGGCTTAAAGACAAAGGAAATTTTTATTGATGTCAATGGTAGTGACCTCTTGTTTTTGAAAGAAAGGTCTATCCTTAGACCCTCTCTAAAGCCAATATGGACACTGCTTTAAAGGTGAACCAGAAGATCACTCATTGAATTGAGGATCTTGAAACTCACATAGATACTGAAATTTTGCCCCAGTTATTTTGTTTTATGTTTTAGGAAACTAAGTCTACAAGAAATTCTAATTTTCTCAAAGCACACATTTAGGTTGCTAGAATTTTTATTCTCTACCTCATAATAGCTTTATTAATACATCAATTTTACTGACATTCCTTTTCTTCAGCACAAATCAGTGTTGTGCGAAGCTTTTCAATATGAAAAATTATAATTTAGAGGTCAATTTAGGAAAGGGGTAGAAATATATGTTATCCAGCCTATTGCTGCCAAAAGCTTAATTTGTCCAGTGATAGATATGAAGCAGAGTCTGGCATTCTTTTTCACATTTTGACTCCTATTCAACCATTTCTCTTAGTGTTTTTCATGGACTTTCCCCAGGGAAATGGAATAATAGATCACAGGCCTTGGAAAATTATTTCTTACTCTTGTCAATTTTCCTGTATGAGGTTTTGAAAAATAAAACAAATCCTTTGATAAAAACAGTACATATTTTTTCTTTTGCAACCTCAAGCTTTTCAGTAGCACCAGTATCTCTATTTTCTCTGTAATCCATGTCTTACAGATGGTGGATTCCTAAATTTTATGGAGAAAAACAATCAGATAAACTTCTTCACACTATGAACTAATAGTTCATAATACTAATGTTAGTTATGTTTGTATTTAAAAGGCAGACTAGATGAAGAAACTTTTTGTTTAAATAGTAAAACAGTGTCAGAGGCTGCTGGATGATTTGTGGATATAATACAGATCCAAATGGAGTGGAGAGTTGTAATTTTTGCCTCTCATCACCACTGAAAAAAATCACCAAAGGTGATCATGTCAGAGGTGATCATTGGATTATAGCCTTGAAAATGTTGCTGTGTTTCAACTTTCTGATGATGCATTACTTAAAAAGTTACAATAGCAAACATCATTTGCCGGAGCAATTGATAAAATACCCATCAATCCCCCTCATCTTTTAAATTTAGCAAGCACTAATTTAGATTTGACTAAATGCTGGGCACTTTTTCAAGTATTTTGCAGATATTAACTATGTAGTTCTCATTACAAATAAAGTTTTTCTGCATTGGTTCTATTATTAACCCCATCACACAGATGAAGAAACAGGTTAAATAATGTGTCGCAGTCAAACGCATGGTTGATAAGGATCATCTTTTAGTGGATTCTGAAGGCAAATAAGTTCATAGTTTAAATACTAAAACAATTTTAGGAGGAAAGAAAGAAAGAAAGAAAGAAAGAAAGAAAGAAAGAAAGAATGAAAGAAAGAAAAAGACTTTACTTGCCATAATTTGGAAAGATGATAAACATAATTCTGAATGGTTTAGTTATTTATTATACCAGGAAACTTGGAATGAAAAGTGGGATGACTGGAATAGCAAAGTTGGTGAGACATTCTCTTTCCCAGGGTATTTCAGGAGCATGGACATGAATACTTTCTGAGACTGGAATTTGACTCGAGTGTTACTACACAATCTTGGAATACATGAAGGTCTCATCACCAAGAAATTTGCACAGATACTATTCTTCCATAATATTAGGGGACATAAAGCCCAATGTCAGTGTTTGAGGAATTCATTCTTGAGAAATGAGATCACTCACTCTGAGATCTTGAAGCACCTAATTTCTTTTACCTATTTAACTTTGGCATATAATCTATTTTTTTAAGAATAGAATTCTGGTATATCTATTTACACTTCAAAAATTTAAAGTTGGGATGCCTAGGTGGCACAGTGTTTGAGCTTCTTTCTGTCTTTGGCTCAGTTCGTGGTTCCAGGGTCCTGGGATCGAGTCCCACATTGATAGAGGCTTCTCCCTCTGCCTATGTCTCTGCCTCTCTGTGTGTGTCTCTCATGAATAAATAAATAAAAATATTTAAA
The DNA here is from genome assembly GCF_053574225.1 of Canis aureus. NCBI lineage: Eukaryota > Metazoa > Chordata > Mammalia > Carnivora > Canidae > Canis > Canis aureus. The sequence goes on from NC_135624.1 coordinate 60,032,396, forward strand.
AAAATTGAAAGTCATAAAATAACAAAATAAAACATTTTTGGTAAAGTTTCTATGATTGGAGTTGCTCAGATATTTATTTGAATAATAGATAAATCATTTTAGTAACTGCCTTGGCATTTTGGGGTAAACTAAATATATCAATTTCTCATAAGAATGCTTAAATTTAAAAATATATCCTTATTTCCCTATCACCAGATATTTTAAGAAGTAATTTAAGAGGCTAATTAAAGCACTTAAGCAACATTCTTATCAAATGGAAGAAAAAATACAACATTGAAATTTGGCAATAGTTGCAATTTTGACATAGAGATAAATTTAACTTTCAATCAAGCTTTGCAAATATTTAATCATCAATTTATGCCCCTTTGGGTACATTTTAGCATGATTTTCCTTATGTGATTCTTAAGATTCTTTCCTCTTAAACTGCTGAAAATAGTTAATAATCTATAAAACAGACTTATAATTTCATTTTTTTTTAAATTTTTTTTATTTTTTATTTATGATAGGCACACAGTGAGAGAGAGAGAGAGAGAGGCAGAGACACAGGCAGAGGGAGAAGCAGGCTCCATGCACCGGGAGCCCGACATGGGATTCGATCCCGGGTCTCCAGGATCCCGCCCTGGGCCAAAGGCAGGCGCTAAACCACTGCGCCACCCAGGGATCCCATAAAAACAGACTTATAATTTCAATAAGGAAATCTTGATATACTTTTTACCTGGATCATTTGGTGTTTACCTTTCTGAGTAAATAATACACTAATTTGATTTTTACATAACAAAGCTTATTCTGTATTTATTGAAGGTACCATAACTATACCATAGTTAAATACTGCTCTTACAAAGGAAATGAGAAAGACAAATGGGCTGCTTTGCTGTAAAGTGTACAAATTGTTTCTCATTGTCACTAGTGTTGAACCACAAAAAGTAGTAGAAAATGATATAGTAGGTATACCTATAAATACATTACAAAGGTTGAATAGATATTAACAACTTTATGCAATGCTTCATTATCATTTTCACTCCGAATATGTGCTTATTTTTCCTCAAATGTAAAATACAGTACCAAAAACTAAAGCCCCACCTTCTGCCCCTTCTAACAACCTCTATACCTAAAGTAATAGTAACTCTTATGCATTTGGATGTTTTCTTAAGTTTTTTGTCTGTCTTTAAATATCTAAAAATCCTATATTCTGTTATTTTATGGGGGTTTTAAAATATTTAAATATTTAGTATTATATAGTATAGTACATATAGAGATTTATAACTTTCCTATATTAGCTCCACATCATGACTTTTTAAAAATATTTTATTTTTAAGTAGTCTCTACATCTACTATGGTGCTCAAGCTTAGAATCCTGAGTTGAGTCACATGCTCTACCAGAACCAGCCAGGTGCCCCACAACTGTGATTTTGAGATTTATCTACATTGATTCCTGTAGTCTTCTCTGTTTGATATACTTCATTATGTTCAAAATTCCATTGTATTATTAAATCAGATTTTATTTCCTATTCTGAATAACATAGTTATTTAACATAGTTCTTTAATTAAAAAAATGATTCTGCATGCTTAACTTGCAGTGTTATGTTTGTTTCAGGTGTACAATATAGTGATTCAACAATTCCATTTATTGCTCAGTGCTCATCAAGATAAGTGCCCTCTTAACTCTTTCACCTATTTCACACATGCCCCCACCCACTGCCCCTCTGGTAACTATCTGTTTGTGTTCTATAGTTAAGAGTCTGTTTTTTAGTTTGTCTCCCCCTCTTTTTTTTCCTTTGTTCATTTGTTAAATACCACATATGACTGAAATCATGGTATTTGTCTTTTTTTGGCTTATTTTGCTTAGCAGTATTATCTGTAGATGCATCCATATTGTGGCAAATGGAAATATTTCATTCTTTTTATGGCTAAATACATATATATGAATGCATTTCTATATATGTACATATTTTATATACATATTTGTATATATTATATATATTTGTGTGTGTATATGTGTGTATATATACATACATAAGAAATCTTTATCCATCTATCAGTATACACTCAGGCTGTTTCCATAATTTGGCTATTGTAACTCATGCTACAATAAATATAAGGGTGCATGTATCCCTTTGAATTAATGTTTTTGTATTCTTTGGGTAAACACCTTATACTACAATTACAGGATCATATGGTCATTCTATTTTTATTTTTTTGTGGACCCTCCATACTGTCGTCCACCATGGCTGCACCAGTTTGCATTCCCACCAACAGTGCAAGATGATTCCATTTTCTCCACATCCTTGCAATCACTTATTGCTTTTTATATTGTTGATTTTAAGCAGACTGACAGGTGTGAAGTGATATCTCATTGTACTTTTGGTTTGTATTTCCCTGATGAAGAGTGATGTTGAGCATCTTTTCATGTGTATGTTGTCCATCTATATGTCTTTGGAGAAATGGTTGTTCTTGTCTTCCGCCCATTTTTAAATTGGATTATTCATCTTTTGGGTGTTGAGTTTGACAAGTTCAATATACATTTTGGATATTAACCCATTATCTGATATGTCTTTTGCAAGTATCTTCTCCCTTTCAGTAGGTTGTCTTTTAGTTTTGTTGGTTGTTTCCTTTGCTGTGCAGAAGCTTATTATTTTGATGTAGTTCCAATAGTTTATTTTTTATTTTGTGTCCCTTGCATCAAGAGAAATGTCTAGAAAAATGATGTTATTGCCAGTGTCAGAAAAATTACTGCCTATGCTGTCTTCTGGTTTTTTATAGTTTCAGGTCACACATTTAGATCCTTAATCCATGAGTTTATTTTTGTGTTTGATGTAAGAGAGTGGTCCAGTTTCATTCTTTTGCATGTAATCCAGTTTTCCTAGCACCATATCTTTTTGTTTTGTTTTGTTTTCACTGAAGTTCAATCTGCCAACATATAGTAAGTATAACACCCAGTGTTCATCCCATCAAGTGCCCTCCTCATTGCCGGTCACTCAGTTACCACAACCTCCCACCTACTTCCCTTTACACGACCTTTTTTTTATTTCCCAGAGTTAGGAGACTTTCATCCCAGCAACATATCTTGAAGAGAATGTCTTTCCATTGGGTATCCTTTCCTCCTTTATCAAAGATTAATTGCCCATATTGGGGGTTTATTTCTGGGCTTTCTATTCTGTTCTAGTGATCTGTGCATCCTTTTTTAAAAATTATTTTTATTTTATTTTATTCTATTTTTGTGCTAGTATCATACTGTTTCATTACTACAGCTTTGTAATACAACTAAAAGTCTGGGATTGTGATACCTCCATTTTGTTTTTCTCTTCCAAGATTGCTTTGGCTATTTGGAATCTTTTGTGGTTCCATACAAATTTTAGGATTGCATGATTTTTCTAGTTCTGTAAAAGATGCTGTTGTTATTTTGACAAGGATTACATCAAGTATGTGGACTTCTTTGGATAGTATGGATATTTTAACAACATTTGTTCCTCTAATCCATGAGCATGGAATTACTTTATGTCCATTACTTTGTTTTCTCTTCAATTTCTTTCATCAGTGAAAGAGGTCAAAAGAACAAATGTTCCTACTGACCTTAGGGGAAAAGCTCTCAGTTTTTTATCATTAAGAATAATATTAGTTGTCAGTTTTTCATATATAGCCTTTATTATGTTGAGGTGTGTTCTCTAAACCTACTGTTTTGAGAGTTTTTATAATGAATGCATGTTGTATTTTGTCAAATGCTTTTTCTGCATCTATCAAAATGATCATATGGTTTTTATAATTTCTCTGACTGATGGAAGGTATCATGTTAATTGATTTACCAATATTGAACCACCTTTGCATCCTGGGAATAAATCACACTTGATGGTGGTGAGTGATTTTTTAAAATATATTTTTGGATTTGGTTTGCTAATTTTTTGTTGAAGATCTTTGCATCTATGTTCATAAGAGATATTGGCTTGTAGTTCTCTTATTTTGTTGTGTTCATTTGTTCCTTTGTTCTGTTTGTTCTTTCTCTTCCTTCCCTTTTTTTTTTTTTAATTTTTATTTATTTATTTATTTATTTATGATAGTCACAGAGAGAGAGAGAGAGAGAGAGAGGCAGAGACATAGGCAGAGGGAGAAGCAGGCTCCATACACCGGGAGCCCGACGTGGGATTCGATCCCGGGTCTCCAGGCTCACGCCCTGGGCCAAAGGCAGGCGCTAAACAGCTGTGCCACCCAGGGATCCCTTTTTTTTTTTTTTTTTTTTTTGAGTCAGGCTAGAGGTTTATCAGTTTTGTTGATCTTTTCAAAGTACCAGCTATTGTTTCATTGATCTGTTCCTTTGTTTGTTTTGTTTCCATAACAAAACTTCTATTTCTGTTCTAATCTTTATTATTTCCTTCTTTTGGTTGGATTTGGGTTTTGTGTGTTCTTCTTTTAGCTCCTTTGGTTGTAAGATTAAGTTGTTTATTTGGGATTTTTTTTTTTTTTCTTCTTCAGATAGGCCTATATTGCTATAAATTCACCTCATAGAACCACATTTGCTGCATCCCAAAGATTTTGGATCATTGTGTTTTCATTTCCATTTGTCTCTATGTATTTTTTTAACTTTCTTTTTTGTTTCTTGGTTGACCCATTGATTGTTTAGTAGAATGTTATTTGACTTCCATGTATTTGTACTTTTCCCTGATTTTTTCTTGTGATTGATTTCTAGTTTCATTGCTCTGTGGTCAGAAAAGATGCATGTGATGACTTTGATCTGTCTGAAATTGTTGAGACTTCTTTCGTGATCTAAAATATGATATATTCTGGAAAATATTCCAAGGGCACTTGAAAAGGATATGTATTCTGCTGTTTTAGGTTGGAATGGTCTGAATACATCTATTAAACACATTTGGTCCAATGTGTCATTTAATGCCACTGTTTCTATGTTCCTTTTCTGTTTAGATGATCTGCCCATTGATATAAGTGGGGTGCTAAATTCCTCTACTATTATTGTATTACTATCAGTTAGGCCCTTTATATTTGTTACTAACTGTTTTATGTATTTGGGTGTGCCCTTGTTGGGTGTGTGAATATTTACAATTGTTATATCATCTTGCTGGATTGTCCTCTTAATGATTATATAATGTCCTTTGTCTCTTGTTACAGTCTTTAAAGTCAATTTTGTCTGATGTAAGTATTGCTTTCTGGCTTTCTTTCCACATTCATTTGCATGATAAATGTTTCTCCATTCCCTCATTTTTTTTTTTTAAGATTTTATTTATTTATTCATGAGAGGCACAGAGAGAGAGAGGGAGAGAGAGAGGCAGAGACAGAGAGAGAAGCAGGATCCAGGCAGGGAGCCTGATGTGGGAATCCATCTGAGACTTCTGGATCACACCTTGCTCTGAAGATAGGTGCTAAACCACTGAGCCACCCAGGGATCCCTGATTCCCGCACTTTCAATCTGCATGTGACTTTAGGTATAAAGGGAGTCTCTTGTACACAGTATATGGATGAGTCTTTTTTTTTTTAAGATTTTATTTATTTATTCCTGAGAGACACAGAGAAAGAGAGAGAGGCACAGACACAGGCAAAGAAAGAAGTTGGCTACATTCCATTCAGGGAGCCTGAGGTGGGACTCAATCCCAGGTCTCCAGGACCATACCCTGGGCCCAAGGCGGATCTAAAACTGCTGAGCTACCCCGGCTGCCCCGAGTCATTTTTTTTTTTTTTTTAACCATTCTGTCACACTGTGTATTATGATTGGAATATTTATTCCATTTACATTCAGAGTAATTATTGATAAGTGTGTGTTTCTTGTCATTTTGTTATTTGTTCTGCATTTGTTTTTGTGGATCTTCTCTGTCCCTTGCTTCCCTTACTCTCTTCTCTCACCATACTTTGGCTGTCTTTAGTGATATACTTGGATTCCTTTCTCTTACTTTTTTGCATATATATTACTGTTTTTTTATTTGTGGTTACTGTAGGTTTGTATATAATGTCTTCTATCTTAGGTTGATGATTGCTTAAAGTTGAACCCATTCTTCTCTTCCCCCCATAGTTTGGGTACATGGTGTATTATTATTTATTTTTTATTTTATGCATCCCTTAACTGATTTTTATAGATATACTTATTTTTAATGCTTTGGCACTTCCTTCTTTTCTTACTTTTACTTATGGTCTTTCCTTTCCATTCAAAGAAACCCCTTTAATATTTCTTGCAGAGCTAGTTTAGGAGTCATAAATCCCTTTAACTTTTGTTTGCCTTAGAAACTCTATCTCTCCTATTCTAAATCATAGCCTTACTAGATATTGTATGCTTGGCTGAAGATTTTTTTTTTCCCTTTCAGCACTTTGAATATATCAAGCCACTGTCTTCTGACCAGCAAAGTTTTTATATAAAAATCTGCTGGTGGGCTTGTGAGGTTTCCCTTATACATAACAATTTTATTTTCTCTTACTGTTTTAAAATTGTTTGTCACTCCTTTTTGTCGTTTTAATTCATATGTGTCTTGGTGTGGACCTACTTGAGTTGATTTCTGTGCTTCCTGGATCTGATTTTCTGTTTCCTCCCCCAAATTCAGGAAGTTTTGAGCTACTATTTCTTCAAATAAATATTTTGTCCCCCTTTTCATTTTTCTTCTTCTGGGATTCCTATGATGTGAGTGTTTTTAAGCTTGATGTAGTCACTGAGTTCCCTATGTCTATTCTCATTTTGCATAAATATATTTTTTTCTCTTACCTACTCAGTTTGAATACTTTCTTTTACTCTGTCCTCCAGGTCACTGATTCGTTCTACCTTTTCTAGACTGCTATTTATTCCATCTAGTATATTTTTAATTTCTCTCATTGTGTTCTTTATCACTGATTGGTTACTTTTTTATCTCTAAGGGAGTAGAGTAAGGGAGTCACTGATGCCCTCCACTTGTCTCAAGTCCAATGAGTATCTTTATGATCATTACTTTAAATTTTGTATCAGACAGATTACTTATCTCCATTTTGCTTAGGTTTCTTGCTGTGATTTTGTCCTATTCTTTCATTTGGGACCTATTTCTCTCTCTCCTCATTTTGTGTAACTCTCTTTCTCTGTGTAAGGAAAGTTAGCTACATCTCTTGCTCCTGAAAGTAGTAGGCAGGCTGCACACTTTTAAAAAGATGGTGCTGTTCTGTTTCAACAGGCAATGTGTAGCCACTGCTGAAAACAAGGTAGCCAGAGCATGTCAGCAAAGGGTGCAATGGATAGGGCTTCAGTTTTAAAAAGGTGTGTACATTTTCTGTAGGAGGTGACCAGCCACCACCATGGGACTGAGGTCCTGCAACTCGTGTAGTTAGGGGATTCAGTGTTGGCAAAATTCATGCAGGTCTTCTGGGAAAGGAGACCTACAGCACCAGGATTGAGGCAGACCACTTTGGAGGGGGTATGGTGCTGTGCAAGCATGTCAGATAATGAATTTCAACATCGCACTGGTTCCTGGAGGTGGCCGTTTCTTTATTCTGCAGAGTGGGGGAGGGAAATGGTACCTGGAGCTCCTGTGTTCCTGGAGAAGTCCCACAGGAAACTCTGAGATGTATAAATAGCTCTCCCTCCTGTATGTATGTCCCAGGTGATATTCAAACTGTTGCTTCTGTGCTATATTTCTGAAGGCAGTTTGTGGTGCTTTCTCTTTAAGGGCAGGGACTCTGCTTCCTACCACCCTCCAGGCTCTCTCAGAACCAAACCCTATGATTTTTAAAGTTCCAGACTCTAAGTCCAGCTGGTTGTAAGAACTTAGATAATTTGGCATGTCTGATTTTCTTAGCCACATGGTATGGGGATTCATCTTCCCTGTGCAGTTGCCCAGCATGATAATCTGTTTTCACACCTCTCCATACCTGTGGCTCCTTCCTTCTGGTGGCCAGACCCATGGAGTTTAGCTCACTACATCTTTGCCCTTCTACCGTCTTCAGTGTTGTCTTCTCTGTACATTTAGTTGTGGATTTTGTTCTGCAACTCTTTGAGTCCCTTACCAGGATTTTTTTACACTGATGTGAGTGTTATCTAGTTGTATCCCTCAGGCGAGTTGCATTTAGGGTCCTCTCACTTTACTATGTTCCCAAGAAGTTCCTGTTTCTAGTTTTTTTAATTTTTATTTATTTATTTTTAACTGGCAAATAGTACTGCAGTTAACATCTTTAATCTTCATATGACTACTTGGCAGGGTTATAGTATAGGTAGGGGATATAGGCTTATAATTTTGGAAGGAAAGGAAGAGGTTTTTGATAAAATGCCCTCAAGAGTAAAGAGTAACAAAAATTCTCCTAGGATATAAAATTTCATATATATATGTGAAATCATGCATAGGACTCCTTCTTTCCTCTCTACTTTCTCCGCCCTCCCCCCCTTATTTTCTCCTTTCTTCCTCCCTACCTTCCTTCCACAAATATTTGAGAGCCTATTATTTGTCAGGCACTATTTTAGACACTTGGTATATAACAGTCAACCATGCAGAGAATCCTGAACACCTGGGCTCAAACCCAGTATTAATCTAGGAGGTCTGTTTCTTCTTAGGTCTTCTGAGAGATGCAAATCCTTATATTTTTGCCTTTCAGCTCTATTGGTCACTTAACTGTACAACACTTATACACTTTTAAGAGATATAGAACCTTTATCTATTTTTCAATAATAGAACAACATTTTGAAATGCCTCGAAACAGAAGTCTAACCAGTAGTATCTTGCGCATAGCAAAAAGGGCATTGTGGAGAGAGAAAACAAAGTCAAAAAAGGTAAATGTGATTACACGCATATTGTGTCCTGAAAATTGCAAATATTTGCAATGACTGAAGAGGAAATAGGTGTAGGGATCTAGTAGAGTTACATCTGCAAAAGCAGATTGGGCCATAATGTAGATTGCTACTTTGATGATCAGTCTCAAGTTTTAAGAACATTACTTTTCTTTTCTTTCCTTTTTTAAATGGGTTAGGTATTTCTGTTAATTACCATTCTTTAAATTTCATTTATTCAACAATTTTCCCTGTGCCAACTGTGCAAAGGTAAATGTCCAATACATTATGCTGTGAGAATTGCTGAAATTATGACTAAAATTTTTATAAAATATAATGATCCCTGAATTCAACTTACTCTAAGTATACATTAGATCCATAGAGATTTATTCCACTTATTTTCACATTGACAAATGAAATGTTCCTACCATCCTATATGTAACTAGACAAAGATAATAACACCAAATCATGTAGAAAATAAGTTAGAATTATTATTTTATTATTTATTATTGTTAGATTTTTTTTGCCCAAATCTATATTTCTCTTTGTACAGAAAATAAGAAAAAAACCACATAAAATATAATTATCATTTTGTTTTTGTTGTCCAAATTATACTAGATACATTATATATTTTTTATTTTTTAACTTGTTGCTGACTCTTTAAATCTAGTTGGGTGGACAACTCAAGTGCTTATTTTCACATTGCCTAGGCTGGAAATGAAAGGAACCATCTCAGCTATAATAATTAACTCGAAAGTATTACTGGATCATTGTTGTCATTCATATGGTTTATATAATATTAACAAATGGAAACAGAAGACATTCTTTAAGAGTGTTTGAACTAGAGAGGTCCGTTTTACTAGAATTAAAATTGTATTTAAAGTTCATTTAACTGAGCATTTTAGGATAGACAATTAGAAATACCTCTGGGCAGAACCTACAGAGGGTATTAATTTGTTAAGGGTATTAGTTGCTAAGGGATTACTTTGGCATCATAGCTTTTACTCTGAAATTCAGGCAGCAGGCAGTGCCCATTCCTCTTAAGATTTTGCTTCTACTTTCTGCTGACACCATTAAAATTTCTAGAGTTGTTTATAGTAGAGAGGATTAAAGACAATGGCAAAACCAAGAGTCACTAAAGGATAATGATGTAGGCATAAGAAAGATACACATGATAGATCAGGTGAATTGGTAATGAAGGAATGCTTCAAACTACTAATGCATAGTAAGGGAGAGTCAAAAACTTGAAACATAATATGTGGGATAAAGTGAAACAATTTGAACTCATATGTAATAATTATACAGAAACCGTAAATAATTCCTGACTTAAGAAACTGTGTGTGTTTGTGTGTGTGTGTGTGTGTGTGTGTGTGTTTTGGTTTTCATTTTGTTTGTTTTGTCTATTTTGATTTTTTCATGGTTTTTTTCCTTTTGCATAAAAGATCCTAGTACACCTCTCTGTGCCATCCAAAAATAGCTTTATATAGAAGCTTTCAGAGAAATCTAGTCTTTCTCAAACAGGTAATTTTAATAACCTAATTAGATTGTCTGAGTGCTTCACTGTTACAATGATAGACAATACATAAACAACCCGGGCTGTCACCTGAACACTCAGCATAGCTGAATTTGCATTTGAATAGTTGCCAGAATGTATTTTTTGCTTTTGGATCCACTGCATCATGCATTCTTTTAGTCTTTTGTAAAAGCAAAATCTGCAGCAAAATTGCAGAAAGCCTTGTTAATTCATTTTTTAATGAATAATACCCTTTGGCATTCTCTTTGATAGTCATGGTTTGCTGGAATGAACAGCGTACACTTCTCTTTTTGGATTACTACAGCCCTTTTCAAGCTTGAATATGCCTTGGGGGTAAAATAGAGGGCTATCCATTTGTGCACAGGAGGGAAAGTACTTAGATGAATACCAAAATGGAGGTGTTGCGGTACATAATAAATTTGTTTAGTGGAGATTGAGGACTAAGAAAGTTTGCCCATGGAATAATATTTTAATAGGATATATAGATCAATGTTATGCCTTCACATACAATGTGAATTAAATACTCAGCTTCCCAGACAATATAGCAAATAGTAATTTCTGATCTATGTGGTTTTTTTTTTGTTATTTGTATACTTTTATGAGTCAAAGTTCAAGTCGTTTTAATAAATACTCATATTCATTAAATGACTACAAGGGCCCAGTTGTGCAAATACCTGAGGATATAGGTAAGTATGAAATGTAATCTTTAACTTTGGGGTTTATATCATATCAGAGGAGAAAGAGAAGTTTCTAGCTAACTATGATGCAATGTGATAAGTGACATAAAAGAGACATTAATAAGTACAATCATAACAAATGGAAAAAGCAATTATTTTGCATAGAAGGACAGCTGGACAGGTTTCGTAAAACATGCAACATTTAAATTGAGAATTAAGCACTTGGTTGATTTGTGGCAGATGCAAAGAGATGTCAGGGCATTTTAGGAGGGGCAGCCCTAAAGGTAAAAATCATTGGGTCAGGGAAATTCTTGATAAATGATTAGGATGAAGATGAGGAAGGTCTGGAGAAGTACTGGGAAATGGCAAGATATGAAGCTGTGAAAATAAGATGTCAGGATCAGTTTCTGCTTAAATTTGTCTTTGCAGAAATAGCCTACACTAGTCTCTAACGATCTGGGGCCAATGATGATTCCTGAAACAATTTATGTATGTTCATTAATTGTTCAAAACAGCTACTATTGAATACCTGTGAATATTTTGAGAATTTCAAATTAAAATATGATTTTAAATTACTTCCTGATCCTGTAATTCCTGTTTTGTATTATTAGCTGTGATATATTCTTTTTTTTAAAAAAAAGATTTTATTTATTTATTCATGAGAAACACAGAGAGGGAGAGAAAGGCAGAGGGAGAAGCAGGCTCCATGCAGGGAGCCCGGCGCAGGACTTGATCCCCGAACTCCAGGATCACACCCTAGGCCAAAGGCAGCGCTAAACCACTGGGCCACCCGGGCTGCCCAGCCGTGATATAGTCTAATAATAATATCAAAATAAGCAATGAAGATCAAAATTATATAAATTTGATAGAGTTTATAGGAGTAAGGGAAAGATTCCTGTTTCATCAAAATGTTCAATCAAGGATAAGAAATTCCAAGGTCATTAAGTTTGGGAGACTAAATACTAAATTGCCTTTGACAAGAATTGCATTCAGAGTGAGGTTCTTAAAATTCTGAAATAGACAATCTTGTTTAACTGTTAAATTCACTTGTTTGAGCGTATATATGTTATATATAACTTTATATTTTTATAATATGCAAACATTCTATGAAAACTAATTTACCAAAAGACATACTTTTTGGAACATGCAGGATACTAAAAATATTTCATAAGTGAATGGCAGGTATCAGAAATGTACCATCTACCAAACACGTATGTGAATAACCAACTGGTTCCTTGTGTGTTTTTTCTCAAGTGCATTCCTTGCCTATTGGGTGCTGGGCTCTGTATAAGGGGAACTGATTATAGGCTCATTTGCCAGGTTCCTATGGCTGATTTAAACCAATAGGAAGCAGTGGTGAACCAGGTATTCTTCCTCCTTTCTCTGGCAGTGCCTATATTCCCTCTATGTCCCCGTTCTAATAAATAGGCTCTAACTTGTGCCAGTAGCCTTTAGCTTACCCATTCCCTAGGTGTCCATGTTACCACATCCTTACATTATAATACATTTAGAGTTTGTAGTGTGATCTGCTGTTGCTATTAATACACCATCCTTAGTTTCTCTTCACAGCTCTTCCATTACTACTGTGTCAAGCTTCTTCTATTTAAAGCATTTTGAAAGAAATTTCTCTTTCCCTAGGTGGATGCTGACTAATACAACATCTTCAACATTTTTTCAACAGACACCAGATTTGTACAATTACTTTAAAGGTTATTATTAGTATCCTGTTTTTTTTTTATTTTTACAAATAAAAAAATTGAGACTGTAGAGTCTGTAATTAAGAGTTTTATCGAATTCAAGATCAGTGCTAATGCACACTAAAAAATGGCATTTTGCAATAGTCCCCTCTACAAAAGCAAAGAGAAAAGCAATATGAATAAAAGTGTGCTTGAACTCACAACTGATTTCGGTCATCTATCTCATTACCAAGACACATCGTATATCTCATTAAAATTTAGGTTTGAGAACCTTGCCTTTAGGATCTTCTCCAATAGCATCTATAACCTCCCACCTCCATCTTAGAAGTCAGCATTTTCTCCTACTAGTTCAGGTTTTTAAGATGCCAGTCCTACCTATACCTCTGTAGAAAGTTGACTGAAGCTATATTTTAGTACTTTGATAGATACAGTATTGATACATAGCTCAGTATTTCTCCTTTACATTGAGATATTTTGTGTGTTGTTCTCTTGCATCGCACTTCCTCACCTGCTGTTCAGTGCTGTAATTAAAATGTCAACAAACACTTCTTTTATAATAGACAATATTCCTGACAAGTTGGACCTAATAGGAAAAATATCTTCAGTGCTTAATGCCAAGTCTCTACTTCTTTATCTCTCTCTCTCCATGTCTGATCATAATCATCCATATTGTCTCTCTTTCTTTTCCCTTTTAGTTTAAAAATTTAATAATGATTGCAGTATATATTTTTTCCTTTTGCTGAATGTGTAGACAAAATGTTTTTCATTGACATGACTTTAACTAGTGACTTTAAGGATATGTTTGTGAACAAGAGATATTCAGTGGAAAAATAGCTGTGTTTTTGATAGGTGACTTTTATACAAGCTTTGATAGATTTATTTTTTTAACATTCTTTTCAGAGAACAGTAAACTTTGAAAAACATCTCAGAACACCACTGATTTTTACTTTTGAGTTTCTTAGGCATTGAACAAGGCAACATTTTATAGGTTCAAAAGCCCTTTAATTTTCCTGAGTAACGATTAGTTTTCTCAACATTTACTGTACTCCAACTCTTGTGAGAAGTAGAAGATGCTTATATGAGATTGACCCAACCATAAAGCAAAAGTCATTAAGCATGCACAAGTATCATTCAAGTATCAGTTAAGGCAACTCCAAACATTGGCTAAATGGAGTATCAGCAGAAATGGAGATCAGAAAAAGAACATCTGGTTGAAATTTGAACAAGGAAAATGGGTCTACATTTGATATGATTTCAACATTTTGATTGAACTCCCTTTCCAATGCTTATTCCAACAGAAAGTCTTAGGCAAATGAGAAAACACATATTGAGAAGCCAGGTAGCTGCATGGTTATGAATACCATACCCATTCAAGCAATATTTTTCTTAGGATCTTAATAACTTGCATCCTAAGATGAATAAATCTCATTGTAAGCCCTTAAACTTATTTTCAACAATCTATATGCACTTATGTTCGTATTTTCCAAGATAATAGGGAGGAATTGAAATCCAATAGACTACTTTGTTTAATGGAGTCAATGAATTGTAATTTCAATTGTAAGTATATGCCTATATTTTGTATATACAATATATTCCTTAAAGATGTGCCTACATAGTACATTTTAAGCAATAGTTTATTCAATGTAATAAAATATAAATAAAAGTGATTCTCCAACCAGAGAAGAATCTAATGCTGAGCACTGGGTAATGAAAAGACTGCAAGTGACATATGCTGAACTCATGTCTGAACTCTAGCACTTACTGTGTATGTGATTTTGTATATGAGCTTTAAACTCATTGAACATGTTTGCACTTGGAGATCATCTAACTCATGTTTCCACGTAGGAGATCATTTTCCTCATAGCACCATTAGTATAATAAAGGATGTAATAAAAGTTATAGGATTCAATAGACTAAAAAAATGATAGTTTTTTTAAACTAACATTATCTCTACTCAATGCAAGGTGTTCTCCAATACACGGACACAAATTGGCTTTGTGGCTTTGACAGCTTAAAATTCTACCATTGCTAAATCACCACAAATAAAATATTATATTAATATATATTTAGAAGCCATATTTATTCTAAAAGCAATAATTATATAGGAATTTATTCCCAGGTGTTACTTTTTAAAATAGTGTTCATTTTCTTCTTATAGTTTATCAATTAAATATTTAATAATAAATGTATTCTTGATATGGACTTGAATATTTATTTTATAAAATAAATTGCAGAGTTATTTTAATGGCTCTTACACTTACTTCTTTCAAGATACAGATTTTGTACATCTGTATGAAAACAAAGCATGGGAAAATAAGTGTTGGTAGAGTTAGTGGAAGTATAATCCGGCCTTGAGATTTTATTAAGGTAGAATAGGTATGCTCTATTTGGTTTGCAAGATCTCCACCAAACTTAAAACAAGCTGGCTAGAATCTTGAATACACTCCAAAACTAATAATCAGAAATGGAAGATGCAGAGGATTATGGAAAATCAAACAATATCTTTCAAATGCTGTAATAACTAAAATGAGAACACTCCATATAGTAATAATGAAAGTTATATTTCAGAATTCTTAGCCTCCTGGATTTGAAAAATAATAAGAAGAGCTATCCTTGTTGAATAAATTTTGCTTTCTAATTTTTTTTGAAATAAAAATTTTCTTTTATACAAGTGTTGTGTGAGTGGAGCCTTTTCATAAACAAATAAACAAAACTGAGCTCAGTGAAGCCATTCAAGATACCTATGTAAAATGATAAATAAGAAGAATTAATGCTTATGGAATTGCATTGTAGACATTAATAGACATTAATGTTAAACCACAGAGCAAAAAGGTTTTGTTTTTGAACTAACTAGATGACCTAATTAAATCATAGCCTTGCTAGAGACTTGATCCAGCTCAAAAACCTGAAAGGCAGGGGACAGAATTTATACCCAGGTTGTCTAATACCAAAGCTTGTACAGTTAGCAACTGTCAAAGCTGTCTCTATAGTCACAAGTTAAGTGTATCCAAACAGCTTTCTTATTGATTATTTTAATGTATGGAGATAGGAGATACTAACTTTAATGATAAAGCTATAGATAAAGGAATAAAAGAAAAGAGAAACAGTGGGCCCTAGAGATTTACTTTGGTTTATAATGAAAGAAACTATGTCTAAACAAATGCAGTGATTAAGCAGGAGGAATATTTGTTTTTACTATGTTTAGGCAAATTTGTAAATACCAAACATTCTATTTATATAAACTTAGATACACATGACTCAAACTCAAGTTTATTTATGTGTTATTGTGGTAAGACATATATATATATATGTATTTTTTTAAAGCGACAATACAAAGTAGGATTTCATTATGTTGAAAAAGGTAGGATTAACTATAAATGCTCTAGAAATTTGGTAGAAGGTAACATTACTGCATGATAATAGAACAAACATAAATGAAGCAACTATAAATTAAATTCTGAAATAATGTGTGGGATTCAAATTGATAAAGAGGATGGGGTTATATTTTGAGTGAGATGGCTATGAGAAGAAGCAAGACTGTCTTTGGACTGTCCAAGTATTTATCGAGAGGGGTGCTGAATAGAAGTGAAGGAGAATAAGCCACTGCTTAATGCCTGATACAAAATAAAGGCTCAATCAACATTTATTGAATTAAAGTATGAAATATATCTACATTAAGGATTTACAAGCAGTTTCAATAAATAAGTCAGATTATACTATCTACACAACACTGTTACAGATACTAGATCTGAACCTACCCATAGTTCTAGCTGAAGGGGAAGAAGACCTGAGAACAGATAGGTCATCATAAGCCATAGAGAGGCTAAAAAGAAGGTCAGATCAAAATATTTAATCTTTCAGCAGTGAAGAATTGTCCCAAGTTTTATTTTTTATTTTTTTTGAGATTTTATTTATTTATTCATTAGAGACACACAGAGAGAGAGAGAGAGAGAGAGAGGCAGAGACACAGGCAGAGGGAGAAACAGGCTCCATGCAGGGAGCCTGATGTGGGACTCGATCCCAGGACTCCAGGATCACGCCCTGGGCCGAAGGCAGGTGCCAAACCGCTGAGCCACCCAGGGATCCCCTGTCCCAAGTTTTAGATCAGAGAAATGGCATGATGAATAATATTTAAGAAGGCAGAACTTGTGGTTACATTTTAGGTCAAGGACTCACTTGAAATTTTGAGACTTTATGAAAGATAAGGAATGTTTATTCTCAACATAACTATATGCATTTATGTAACAAGTTTTTGCTTATGTTATGAGAATTCACAGATATTTAGAACCTAAGTTAATGATTTTTTTTAATAGACTAGAATACATTTGGTATGGACTGAAGTAGAGATAAGATATAGGGCTCTAGCAATTCAGGTATGAGTTAATAGATTATTAGGATGATGAAAGTAAGAATGGAAAGGAATGAATGGATGTCAGATTCAAGAAGGAAGGATCCATAGGATCTTTTTATATATTTTTTATATTTTTAAATTATTATATATTTTTATATTTTTAAAAATTAAGTTAAAAATTTAAAGGTAATTCATGTCATAGTTTAGCCAGTGTGTTTTCATTTCATATGTTGAGTAATCTCGTGTTCATTAACATATAAAGTCTTAGGACTAATCCAAATAAATGAGAATTTTTTTCAGCAGGTTTTTTTTTTAACATAGGAAAACTGGAACTTATAGAAATTTAATTATTTCAATTTCAATCCTCCCAACACCAAAACTCATGACTTTTCCACTTAAACTCCACTGCCTAAAATACCAACTCATTTATTTCTTGATCAGCTAAGTCACATTTTTTTTATTCTAAGAGAATTTAAAAATTCATGATAGAGAAATGTGGTAGAAAGAAAAGAAATTGAGACTCCAAATCATGACCATATAGTAAAGCAAGTTTTCCCCAGAATTCTGTTGGTCACAAACTCTAGGCACAATGTGGCTAGATTCTCTGCTCAGTCACCCTTTGGTTCAGAATTTTGAGAGCTTCCTGAGAGAAATGTGAAACTGGACCCTTTACACAAAGGGTGGGAGAGACCAAAGAAAGAAGCAGGCCAGTCCAGACTTATAAATGAAGGAAACTTATCCCAAGGCTTCTCTTGGATGGCTGCAAGATGAGTGGATCTCTATCTTGCCCTACCAGAATCTTAAAAATTCATAGAGACTTTAACTAGGGTTAGTCTCATATTCAGGCCAGGTGGTTTCATCAACACATTGCTTTCTCAAAGCTTCATGCTTGAAAATGGCTCCTACTATGGGATTAGAGAGCAGAATGTACATGACAGTGACCAGGAAGGAGTTAAAGAGCCTTCAGTTGCCTGGATTTAGCTCACGGGCCCACTAGTGGTCACATCCTCTAGAAAAACTCCCCCAACAGTATCATTAAGCTGAAAACAAGGCAAAAGGTACAGTTATCTGGGGCTTGTGGCTCCCTACCAATCTTATTGATTATTGACAAAATTAATTTCATTGTGCCTATAGGACTGGAGTTTCCATTTTACTGCTAGCTCTGAGCGAGGGATCACTATCAGCATCTAGAAACCATCTTCACTCCTTGCCATGTGACCCTGTAGGCAGTTTACCACATGAGTGATTGTTTTCTCTTATCCAGCAAAACTGCAGTTCTTTGACGTCTTCTTCTGTGACCAGCCAGAGAAAACTCTGTGCCTTAAAAGAGCTCATGTAATTAGGTCGAGCTTACTCAGATAACTTCCCTATTTTAAGGTCAACTCTTTTGAGACATTAATTCTATCTACAAAATTCTTTCAAGCAGCATATAGATTAGCTTTGGGAGACAATGTGTCCTAACAAGAGCTAGCAATGTTGGGGGCCATTTAGAATGCTGCCTTCTACACTCAGTAGAATAAACAGTTCAGTAAATAAATAAGTATAGTAATCTTCCAAATTTTTATCTTCCTCTAAGGAATAATCACCTAATCTATAAATGCTTATCTCATTTTAGTATTTTTTTTTATTTTTGTCTCTTTCCAACATTAGTAATGAGCTTTTTGAAGAGAGCAATTGTATGTTATGTATTAAATATTCCCAATTAGCACAATGTCTGGCAAATAAAAGATACTCAGCATGAATTAATGGAAATCATACTTAATACTAATAATTTAAAAATAACTTCAATGTTCACGTACCTCACTGTGGAAAACCATCCTACTCTGAGGACATGGATTTATAGAAAGTGTAAAATTTAAGAATGCTGTAAATTATACACAACATTCAATGAAATTTTGCATATGAAGAAAACCAGAACCTATATTCTTTGTATAGTCACTTAGAAAGTGGCACTTTGTGCATTAATTTTAGAATAGATCTTTCTGACTAAGGAAGCATTTGGATATGTTTTTTAAAATGTCAACGGTACCAGAGAAAATGTCATGTCTGTTTTTAATCTTTCTCCCTACTTTATTCTTGACATCTAGAAAAGACCCACAGAAGCAGGCAAGAGATAAAAGGAAGATGTGGCTTTGAGCTACCCCCATTCTTTGCTCTAACATGGGTCTGTCACTGCCACAGCTTCACTGAACATGTGTAAAAGTGTTAATATGTTACCATTTGCCCCTAATCTTTATCCTTACTTCGCTAAAAAAAGTGGATTGACAAGTGGAGAATGTAGGATCATATAGACAAATACTTACTAATATCTTTATTTAAATAATCCATACTTATGTCTAAATACAGTTACAAAGAGAGGTTGAATTATAATTTTTAAAGAGTTATTAACTAAGCAGTGCTGAAAGCAAAACTAGAAAAATAAAGTTAATTTTTTTACATTTGCATTTCTTTCTTCTAATTCATTTATTTATTTTTAAATTTCTGAGTACAAACTAACAAAGGCCTTAATAAAAAATTATCTTGTGCAGGTATTTTTTTTCCTCTTCCTATCCAAAGTCTAATTATAGTTTGTATTTTCATTCCTGAAAATAAAAATTTGAGTAGCTAATAAGATCTACACTAGCTGCTGATATTAAATTTCATCCTCAACTTGCATATAATCTTTAGTCTTAATATAGTTTTGGTTTAATCATCAGAGACATCATACACATCATTTTTTTTGTTTGTACTTTTTCCTGAATTTTCTAGGAATATGGATATTTTGCTTAGATAAATGAAAATAAGTAAATTTAAGCCTTTAATTTGAATGTGAAACAGATCTATAGTTATTCAAGAAAACATTTTAAATTACTGATTAGGATACTTTAGCTTCCATAGAATAGTACTAAATAACCTTTAAAATGTTTTGATCAAATGCTTTCTTGATGATAAAAGTAAAAATGATGTTTATCTATTTTATTTTTAACAGCACCTTTACTCTGTAGGGTGTAACAGTTTATCTTCTTTATGTTGTGGATAAAGGTAGAATAATTTAATTTTAGGTTAAGGTGAGAGCATTTATAAAAAGGAAAAAGGATTGAATCTCCCCAAAGATTAACGTAACTTTTATTTTGAAGTGGATAAACATCACAGTCTCCTTTGTGCATAATTATATGATTGTATTAATAAGCTCACTTAAAAAAGATTAGTTTGAAAATAGATACCTTTCTGTATATTATATATGGAAATAAATGTTGCAGGGATCCCTGGGTGGCTCAGCGCCTGCCTTCGGCCCACAGCATAATCCTGAAGTCCTGGGATCAAGTCCCACATCAGGCTCCCTGCATGGAGCCTCCTTCTCTCTCTGTCTCTTTCTCTCCGTATCTCTCATGTATAAATAAATAAAATCTTAAAAAAAAAAAAGGAAATAAATGTTGCTACTACATGCAAAAACCAAGGGAGCAAATAAAAGCTGGAAAGAGAAAATAAGAAAAGGAGAGTAATACCTAAAAAAATGACAGCGAGTACCAGTGATGTTGGATATCTTAAAAAATTGATAACTATATGTTGCTAAAAACCAGATCCTACTACATTTGGGTGTGCTGAACTTGCTGCGTCAGCATCATCCTCAGGCTATTAGTGTTTCCTTGCTTTGAGTGGCTACCCTCTTTTCCATCTAGCGGTCACTACAGATGGTGCCTCCTCTCTTGGCTCAGTAGACTTCAACCCTTATCTTTAGAGGAGTATAATATAACACATTCAAAAAGAGTTTTGTTCTTCACTTTCATTACCTTTGTTATACTCACACAGACTGGTGTCTTATCCCTCTCTCTCTTTTTTTTAAAGATTTTATTTAGTTTTTCATGAAAGACACAGAGAGAGGTAGAGACATATGCAGTGGGAAAAACAGGCTCCCTGAGGGGAAGTGATGTGGGACTTGATCCCAGGACCTTGGGATCAGGCCCTGAGTGTGAAGACAAACACTCAACCACTGAGCCACCTAGTTGTCCTCAGAATGGTGTCTTCTAATTTTAGCTACAGAAGCAGGAAATGAATGTCAAACCAGAAAAATGTGAACTGCTCAGTAGTTCAAACAGTATCTACTGGGGTATATACGCGATGCTAGATTTCTCCAACTGCACAATAGCTCTAAGCCAGAAGCTTATGGCTTGTAAATTTATGGTGCATACATTGAACCAAGGGATAAAAACAAGATCCTACACAAATGAACTCATTTTTACACTCAAACCCTTAATCCAGGTAGACATGTATTACTTCTGGCCAGATGTGAAATGATATAGGAATAGCCATCAAACTGGTAAAATTTCAGTTTTATAATATGTCTCTAGTGTACCTAACTTTCCCACACAGACAGTTATTGAGTGATAGAAAGAACCATTCTATAAAATATATGAATTTAGGTGTTTGGGCTCTTTAAAAAGGATATTAAGGATATTTGGATATTTGCTTGTCAAAATATATAAAGAACTCCTATAACTCAATGTCCAAAACAAAAATGATCTGATTGAAAAATGGGCAAGGCACCTGAATAGACACTTTATCAAAGAAGATGTACAGATAGCTAAAGGACCCATGAAAAGAACTTCGAAATCGCTAATCATCGGGGAAATGCAATCAAAACCACAATGGGAATTCAAAATGGCTAAAATCAAAAAGAGAAAAAAATAACAAGTGTTAACAAGAATATGTGGAAAAAGAAACACTTGTGCATTGCTGGTAGGAGTGTAAATTGGTGCAGCCACTGTAGAAAATAGTATGGAGTTTCCTCAAAAAACTAAAAATAGAAATTCAATATGATCCAATAGTTCCATTACTGGGTACTTACCCCCCCCCCCGAAAAAATAAAATTTTAATGTGGAAAATCATGCACCCCTATGTGTATTGCACCATTACTTATAATAGCTAAGATATGGAAGCAACCTAAGTACCTATGCATAGATGAATGGATAGATAAGATGTATTGCACATTCACACACACACACACAGTCTGTAGAATATTATGCAGCCATAAAAAGGACAAAATCTTGCTATTTGTTACAACATGGATGGACCTAGAGTACATTATGCTAAGTGAAATAAGTCAGCTGAGGAAGATAAATACCATATGTGAAATATTAAAAACAAAACAAATGAATAAACAAAAACAATAAAATATTTTCTTTAAATTATGACTTATTTAAAAATTTTGTAGACCCCAAAGGTCCATTCCTGATCCATTTATTTGCCTTTCACATTTTTTTTGAGAAATATTGGCTAATTTTGTAACATCAAGATCAATTTTGTGATGATTACTATCCCCAAAACATCCCTAATGTCCAATGTCTCTCCTATATAGATTCACCTCTATTCCCAAATAACAGCCAAACTCTAGTTTATTGTGTTCCTTCATCTTCCAAAGCCTACTTTTCCTTTTGCAAGGAAAATAGCCTATGGCTCCAGGAATTCAACAGTCCAGCAGAAGAGAAAGAGGCCTGAGGGTTAGTATATAACTTTGTAAGTGCAGTTAGAAATGTCAGTAAAGCGCAATAAATGGTACAATAAATATAATGAGGACATACTTTTAACAGGTATTAATCCAACTTTTTGATTCCGTTAAAATGGTTCTTCACTTCCACATTAGTTATATAATTAGATCTGCATTCTTTATCATGACATTAACAACTACACCATCTTTCCTCAACCAAGCAAGCCAGCCGCATATCCCATCCGTTCCCATGTCTGTCCTCTCTTTCTATGCCAATTACACTAATATAGCTAATTTCCAGAACATAATCAAGATATCTCTTATACATTTGTGCAGTAAAATGCTTTTATGCACCGTTTGGGGCCAGTGTCTCATTTGTGAATACTCAGGTCAAATAGTTCTTCTATGATGCTTTCCACCTTTCAAGGCAAAAACCGTTATTTGTTTTTTCTTACAAAATGTATCATGAGATATATAAAGGATACGATGCAATATATCACTTATTTGATCTATATACACACATTGTATATACATATATGTAACATATTTGAACATATCTTTATTATATTTTACAATGACTATTTTAGAGTTAGACTCAGTCATTGAGTTCCAAACTCTGTCATTTTTACCTACTCTATAGCTTAATAGAGAATACATGCTCTGCTAATATTTCACTATTTGTATGTACCTTTTAATTACTAGTAGTGATTGCTTCTGATAAAATATTTAAAACATAGAAGTGAATGTAACATGTGTTGAAAAGAGTTGCTGCTTTTAATTTAATCAAAGCCTTTATTTATTTATTTATTTATTTATTTATTTATTTATTTATTGCCTTCTACTTGCCTTTTTAAGCTGCTGAATGGGGTAAATTTTTCTACTTCCAGTGCATAAAAAACTCTGAGAGACCAGGTACCTCTTCTGGTTGTTCTTAGGTAACAAAAAGTAAGCAATTGCTTAAAGTGGAACAACGCGGTCTCAATTCTTAGAGCATCCATTTTGATATATTAATCAACACTTTTCATTCCAAGGTAAACTTTTTCCTCTTCTCTTGAATGTAGTGCTGCTCATTGCAGGCATCGTCTTTGCATTTAGTTAAACTAAATCTCATTTTAATCATCTCTTATAGTTTTGGCTTAGCTCTTCAAACCACAGGGAGTAGAATTCAAGGAATAATAAAGCTCTTCCCCTAATGTTATTGCGCTTATTTCCAAGTTAGGTTTCCACTCTGGACCTGGATATGCTTGAAGCAGATCCTTCTCATTGGCATTTTGCTGGGTCCTATAGGATTCCTTAGCTGGCATCCCCCAGTTGTAATTTTCCAGAGGCTGCTGCTACTGATATTCAGCAGTTCATTGCACACAGAATCTCTTCACTGAACTTTTAAAAAATGACCCAGAGCCTGATAATTGTTTCAAACACTTGTATTTGAATACTTTGTTTGGAATTTCATATCAACTGTGTCATGGTCCCACAGTGGAAAATTTCAATTAAATGTTAAATCTTATATAATGAAGAAATGAAAGTTGATTCCCAGGCCAAATGCCCTACACAGAGAAATAAACTGCTAATAGATTTGTGCATCTTTAGGCATATAGAAGCATATCTGTACATACACACATCATTAGTATGTCTGTACACATTTACATGTGCATTGTATGTGTGTATGTAGACGGACATATACATCCACACATAAGTATACTCTAATGCATAGTACTTTATACGTATGTGTGCAGTATCTCCAAATATAGACTTTAGCAACTTGCTTTGTGCACATCTTTCCAAATCTACATACCAATTTCCTTGGAGTGGTGCAATGTCTGTTATATCCTTTTCTTTTATTATTTTATTTTTTTAACACCTAAATAGGGCATAGACTTGAAAGAGACCATCTGTTTCTTAGGCAAGCCATGAGTGACCTGCATAACTAGGAAGCACCAGAGTCCAGGTGGGCAGACGGTGGCAGTTGTGTTAACAAGCATTAATGAGTAAGGTTGGCTGTAACTGTCCTCTGCATGAAAAGGACACACAAATAAATACAAGCATTAATAAGCATTGCATAGGTATATCATTTTGTTAAAATAAAGATTTGGGGAATTTACATGTTAGATAAAATTATATAAAATTTCTCTTTCTGCACACAATATACACATATAGTATCTTTTAAGAGCTCTTTTTCTGGTTGCAGTATTTTGAGATAATACACATATTTATAAATAAAACATAAAAATCGCCA
This sequence comes from Canis aureus, assembly GCF_053574225.1. Lineage (NCBI taxonomy): Eukaryota > Metazoa > Chordata > Mammalia > Carnivora > Canidae > Canis > Canis aureus. Next base: position 60,057,065 of record NC_135624.1, read on the forward strand.
TCCTCACTAAGATGACTTGTTAACAGTTGAATATGTCCTCTTCTTGTGTTAATATGTCAATTATATCTCAAGAGACAAAATGAAATTCATACTATTCACTATTGTTTAAAACGTTTTAGTTTTTAAAAGAAAGCATTTTGTCTCTCAGGTGGTCTTTTAGGATTAGCATTACAACTAATAATGTGGAAGTCTTCCTTGGACTTTTCTGAACTCTGATTTATTTTCCTATATATTAAAAACATATAGCTAAGTTGAAAAATATTTGCTTTACCTTTGACATTCTATTATAGTGGAATTTGAAAAAAAATCCATAAGGCTTTGGCTTTTCTTATTTATTATGTTGTGAATATTCTGCTTCTCTTTTTTTATCACTCCAGATACCCTAAATTCTATTTCCTGGTTTTGTTTCCATCTAAGGCTGTTGTCTTTGTTTCTTTTTGTATACTCTCTTTTTCTCTTCCATTGGTGTTTCTTTACGGAGTTGGCAGTTTGGGGATCTGCTATTACCTTGCCAAGAAAGAGAGCTTCCTAGCCATTAGGCACAATATCTTCCCCTTCTATGAGACAAAATCCACCTGTATTTCATCCAGGTTTTCAATAATTAGCACGTACAAACACATACACACACATTATCAGCCTTATTCCACATCTAGCCACTGTCTATTCGACTCCAGCGTCATCCACAATATTCTGTATCCCATTACTGCTACCATATATAACTTTTCTCCTCCCAAACCCTGAGACATTTCAGTGCTTTCTGTTACTGGTATCCAATAATCAGCAAAACCCTCCTTATTTTCATCCTCTAGTGTGAAATTTTTTTCACTTCCTTGGATTACACCAATCTAGAATCTGTTTTAGTGTATGTGCTGCCGAAGTGAGCACAGCCAATCTAGAATCTGATCTCAAGAGATTAGTATTCGCTGTCTCAGATACTATGTTTTTGTAGGAATGAGGAGGGATACCTCTTTTTTGGTACCATTGTTGATTACAGTCTGTGGTTCATTTACTCATTGATAAACTGTGTTCTTTTATGGCCTCTGCTTTAGGTCTGCCATCAATTCCATTTCCTTATTACTCATATTCCCTACCTCAGCTCCCTGTTTTCCTTTCTATCACAATGGGTGATCTCATTTCTGTGGACAAATCCTTCAATGTAAGAGCTTCTCAATTTCTTCATTGACTCTTCTGCACCAAACTAAGTATACTAACTTCATCTCAATTAGTTCCAAAATCACACACTCAAGTTTGTTGTAATCAGGCAGCACAAAAATATATCTCAGCATATCTGTTTTGTAATTAAATGGTGTCAGTTTTGCTCATGGAATAATAATTAAAATTATCACTGTGTTTTTTAGTATCTGGCATGATCTAATCTTAACTACTTTACTAAAGAAGTTTTTACCCTAAACCACAGCATCCTATTCCTACATCTTGCTTCAACTATTCCTCCAATAATTCTTTAAGCCATTGACCTCTCAATTAAAGATAGAGCAAAGGCCCCATCCATTGATATCTGAATGAGTTCTATCTCACCTCCCTTCTACTCATGACTCCTCCCCTTAACTCACCTCACTACAGAAGCTTTTGGATTTCATCCTATCCTGTTTTCTTGTTAAGCTTTAACACTATTATCTTTGCCCCTATCTCTCCCTCCTCCCGACTACCTCTCTCTTCCTTCTGCTCTCTTCAATATTTGTCCTTTGTGGAGTGGATCCTTTTCATAGCTTTTACAAAATCTAAAATCTAAAAGATAAAAGAAAAAGATTTACACACACACATACACACACATACATACCTTCTCTCTAAATTCTCTCTAAAACCTTAGTTAGGTTATCTCTTACTTTCCCTGCAGTTATTCTCTTTAATATTTTTTGTCTGAGCTCATTATTTCTGTTCTGTAACTCTTAGCACCCATGTATACACAACTCACTCTAATTGAGTTTATTTTTTCATAACTCCTACTCCTCTCGAGTAACACTTGTAAAATTCTTCTGTAATAAAAAAATATTCTATAATCTCCACGTTGTTAAATTTATTTTTTTCATGTTGTTAAATTTTAAGGCCATTTCTCAGTCCACAAATTTTCTGTCCTTTTTAGTAACAATCAACTTTGTTTATAATTTGGTGTTTTTGAAAATTCTTCCTTTAAGTTTCAGGACCCCGTGTTCTCTTTAATTTTCTCTTACCTTTTTCTCCAAACACTTTCTTTTACTGTCTTCTTCTACTCAGCCACTTAATTTTGGACATTCTCAGTCCTTAATCTCATGTTCTTTTCCCTTCCCTTCTCCTTCAATGTCCTTCCTTAGATTATTTCATTCATTTCACAGTGTTAGTGATCTCCTATATGCTGATTATATGTAAATTTAAACTTCTAACTGAGGCATTTCTTCTGAGCTTCAGAACAGTATATCTAAAAGCCCACCTGACATTGGCATTTAATTATCTTAAATATGGTTTAGAATCATTATGTCCTATAACGGACTAAAGGCTTTTCCCTATTAAAATAACATTTATGGCAGTGTTTTCTTTTACTATAATCACTGTCAGTAAATGGTAACATTCATCCATTTATGCAAACCAGTAATCTAAGACTCATACCAGATAAGACTTTTCCCTTTTTTAACCCACATCTAATCTACCATAAATCAAGTTATTTTGGCATCCAAAATGTCTTTTATTTTTTTTAAATTTCTCTTCATCTTTTCACTAATCTCCTCACATAAGCTTTTGACATGACTTCCTGAATGGTTTCCCTGCTTTCACTGTAGTCCATCATCCATCCACCATTCTGTCATCTTTTCTATTAGGCAGTGATAATTTTCAAAAATATATCTCAGCATATCTGTTTTGTACTTAAATGGTGTCAGTTTTGCTCATGGAATAATAATTAAAATTATCAATGTGTTCTTTAATATCTGGCATGATCTAATCTTAACTACTTCTTCCTGGTCATTGGATATAATACCTTCTCCATTCTGCTCTCATTTCTGTGCATTCATCTCACTAGCCCTTTTTTGGTTCCTTAAACATATCATGTGAATTTTGTAATAGTGTCTTTACCCATATTGTTTTTCTTAAACATTACTTACCTGGCTACTTCCCACTCTCACACATTCCTGACTCAATTATTGCTTTTCTGGGGAAGTATTTATACACATACACTAAATTTTGTAGTTAATATTAACGAAATAATATAGAGAACTAAAGAACTGATTAAGAATACAATTATTAATCAAGTACCATCTACTGATTAAAGATTTAATTTAATTTCATTTTTCTTTTTGACAACTTAGTCATTGTTATTCTTCTTGTGTAAATCATGAAAGCAGGAGCTCCCTAGGACACCTGGGTGGCTCAATAGGTTAAGCAGCTACCCTCGGCTCAGGTCAGGATCTCAGGGTCTGGGGATGGAACCCAGCATTGGGCTCCGTGCTCAGTGAAGAGTCTGCTGCTCCCTCTGCCTCTGCCCTTCCCCCTGCTTTCTCTCTCTCTCTTTCAAATAAATAAATAAATAAAATATTTTATAAAGAAAGAAAAAGAAAGAAAGAAAGAAAGAAAGAAAGAAAGAAAGAAAGAAAGAAAGAAAGAAAGAGGGAGCTGCCTGTCTGTCTTTGTTTACCTTTGTAATCAGATGCCCTCTACCAAAGTGGAGTCTTGGATATATTGTAGGCACCCAAAAAATAATTTTGTGAAAATATAGGTGGCTTTTACTTCCTATAGTGATCATATTTCTTTTATGCATTGAGGATGCCAAGCTATTTTTGTCTTTTTAAATGATTTCAATGAATGATTTTCTGAAAGATAAGTAGAATGTATTCCTCTTCCCTTTGTTAAAAGGTTTTGATTGTATTTCCAACAGACCTCAAATTTAGGTTTTTTTTCTTTTCCCCTTTTCTACAGTGAGGAAGACATATCCAAATACAGTATTTACCTATATCTTATGTGTATGTCATGGATTCATTTTCTTGATTATTTTGGAATTCCTCATTCAGTTCCACTGCTTGTAAGCAGCCTGAGGTATATGCAACTCTTAGACTAGTTTCATGTCCAAAAGATATTCATCAAGTACAATCATGATAGACAAGGTTCTACAACATTACTCTTTCTTTTCCCCTGAAAATTTGTTCAAATAAAATTATGGTGCTGTGTAGAATAGTACAAGAGTGCTCCCTGATACTGGGTTTTCTGAGAGAAATTTACTTTTGTAAATCTCTCGTTCCAAAATGAAGGGTCAATTCTAATTTCTTTAATTTTTTTAGATATTTCAATATCTGAATGATCAGTAGAGACAAATGGAAGAAGACAGTTCTTTGCTCTCCTCATAATGTAGTACTGTAAAAGACAACATATTATAAGTAAATCTCTATTTTGTTAATATAAAGAGTACTCATAAAGCAAGAAACGAAAGGTAAATAAAAATAAACTGAAAATAAAACTGAATAAAATGTCTGGAGAATGATTTTAAAAGGAAAAAAAAGTAAAAATCCTAAACATATGAAAAGTCAATTAAAGATCTGCAAATGGAAGCAATATTTGTGGCACCATTTAAACTTGCAACATTAATAGCAATTTAAATTTTAAAACATACAGGGTTGCATCCTCTTCCCCTTGGCTTTGCTCTGCATTCCTGTTTTGTTTTGTTTTGTTTTACGATTTTATTAATTTATTTTGAGAGAGACAGAGAGCAAGGGGAAAATAGAGGCAGAGGGAGAGAGACAATCTCAAGCGGACTCTATGCTGAGCATGGAACCAAACAGAGGTCTTGATCTCATGACCCTGAGACCATAACCTGAGCTGAAATCAAGAGTTGGATACTTCACCACCAGGCATCCCTCTTTCATAGATAGTTTAATAAAAATGTAGAGGTTCCCCTACATACCCAGGGATCCCCTAAACTAGTTCTTTTAGGCACCCTAGGACTTGGTATATTTAGGTTTATATTTAGAATTAAGAAATGGGATGCCTGGGTGGCTCAGGGGTTGAGCACCTGCCTTTGGCTCAGGGCATGATCCTGGAGTCCCGCGATTGAGTCCCACATCGGGGTCTCTACATGGAGCCTGCTTCTCTCTCTGCCTATGTCTCTGCCTCTCTCTCTCTCTCTCTCTGTGTGTGTCTCATGAATAAATAAATAAAATCTTTTAAAAAAGGAAGCAATATGATGTTCTGTGTCAATCCTCACATTATAGTCTATACCTATAAAATTTATCACTTTATATTTTATGCTTACATACCTCCAATCACTCCCTATCACATTAGAGTGAAATATAAACACCATAATTTCAAAGACTAGATACAAGTCACCTCACCTAATCTCCTGACCCCATCTCGTATTCTCTTTGTCACTTGTGCTACTCAAAGCAGCTTCATTACTTCTCCTTTACACTTTCTAGAATACTTTTAACCTGGATATTTGCATTGTTCTTCCTCTCACATTATTTATCTCCACTTAGATACTATCTCTTCCAAAACCACCCTATCAAAATAGTTCTGCCCATCAGTCTTTATCTCTTTATCCTGAAATAATGTTACATATTTAAGCATTTAGTTGTTGTCTAAGTTTTATTTTTTTAAGATTTTATTTATTTATTCATGAGAGATAGAGAGAGAGAGAGAGAGAGAGGCAGAAATAGGCAGAAGGAGAAGCAGGCTCCATGAAAGGAGCCTGATGTGGGACTGGATCCCAGATCCTGGGATCACACCCTGATCCAAAGGCAGACGCTCAACCACTGAGCCATCCAGGCGTCCCTGTCTAAGTTCTTCTATTTGGGCAGAGACCCTGTTTTCACTAATTTGTCTCCAGAGACTGAAACAGGCAGATAGTAGGTTAACAAACATATTTACTGAAAGAATAGATCCATAGTACTTGGATGAATAAACAGCATGTGCTATAAAAACCACTTAGCTATTCCATATATTTCATATAGATTTTTATTTTTTCTTTTGATATCTAATTTATCAAGATAGTGTTATATCTCATTTTGATAATCCATAATAAATCTCCTCCAAAATTGGTGACTATTGATTCAGGATTTCATTGAATTGACAAAATACAAAATTACATTTGCTGTATGATCTGCTATCAGGATAGTTTAACACTTATTTACCATTTTCATAAAGTATTTTTTAATATTAATATGGTCATTTTTGAATAACTCTATGTTTCTCACGGATATTTTTTTGCCACAGCACAGTGAGATGTGATGATATATATAAGCTTCCGACACTAACATAAGCATACAGGCACACACATTTTGGCATTTTGTAATGCTACCATCTGTTGTGTTGTATTAAGATAGCAGACAGAGCGTATAGCAGTACACCAGGCCATTGAAGGATTTCTCTCGTTTTCACTTAACGGTTTTATGTAGGAGCCTCAGTGTTGGCATCTGGACAATATGTCTCCAAATGAGCTCAAGTGCTGCTTTATCAGCCTAGTAGAAATAAATTTGAACTTGGTGGTTTCTTGTTTGTCCATTTGGTTTTAGTTTTAGCTTTAAATTTTATATGCACATGCATAAGTGCCATTCTCTATCCTATATATACAATCATAGCTTCTTGGGCCTAGTAATTGATTTACTCAAGAAAAAAGAGGTCTGAATAATAATATTATAGAAACATTAGTAAATTAACAAATTAACTACTTACTACCACTGTGTAATCTTGGAAACGTCACTTAGCTTCTCTGAGTTACCTACCTATAAAATGTAGTATTTACATTATTCTTATTCATTCCTACATAAGGTCGGGGTACAGGAAGGTTTTGCCCAGCATGAACTTCTTTCCTTAGGTCCTGACAACCTAATAAGTAATTAGGTCCTAATTACATGTGCTATGCTGTTGTCTTTTCTTTTTTATGTGCTTGGAGACATAAAAAAATAGCAATTCTGGTACTTGTCATTTAGAAAGTAAGAGATTAGTTACATTTAACTAAAAAGATTCTCATAGAATTAAAAGAATGCAGCACACATCCACCAAGAGAGAACAACATTTTAAGTGATCTCAGCAGACTATCAGGCTGTCACCATTCAGAACCTTTTCAACTATTCTGGACAGTTCTTGATTATCTGACTTTCTCCATCCACAAGGATAGAACCCAGGGACAAAGACTCTGAAGATGAGGTGACAGCAGATACGTACTTCCTAATCTGAGTGACTTCTTGAGTTTTTGTTTCTGCCAGTTCATGAAGAACTGGAAAGCTGCCAAACAAAATGACCAGTTGCTCATTTTTCAGGTTAAATATGTTTTATAATTGATGTTCCAATTGCTAGTAAACAAGGAAGTGGCAAAAAAAAGTTAGTTTTGCCTCTATTTCAAACATCAGCATATTGTTTCCATTGCCATATTGATTGACAACACAAATAGGCTTGGGATGTTTAAATTAAACATTCAATTCAAGGGCTGAAATGTTAGGAAAAAAAAGAAAAAACCTTCCCTTATTTACCTGGAATAGGAAAGTAAACCAATGTACCAAGGAAAACTTGAGTGTTAATATAGGAAATGGTAAGACTGTGGTAAATTGGAGAGCATATGACATATTTAAATATAGCAGCCATAAGTAATGTGTAATTGATTATTGCTGGAAAGAAGTATGGGTCCAGATTTGCCAGATCTCCTAACTTTTCAAGAGAAAGCAAGAATTTTGACATTAATCCAAGTATTCTGAGTTCTTTTACAAAGGCTAGGCACAAATTTAAATATTGTCATAATTCTATAGGGGAGAAAAGGAAATAATTAAAGAAGAAAGGCAAATTCAGTCTTCTTGTCACTACCTTGAAGATGTTAGGATAGGGAACTATCTTCTATTTTTCCCATCTTTGCTAGTATTTTTTTTCAATATTTATTTGGATAAATAACTGTAGCTATTTATCAGATTCAAAGATCAATGTATCATTTTAAAGTTGGACAGCACTCTAGGGTTTTAGTGCATAATTTTAGTGTTTAGATATGTATGTGGGACCTGAACCTTCACAATATATCTTGAGAACTTATACATTAAAACATAAAGATACATGAATATATAATTAAATGAGATGATAATGTTTGTGAGTCGGCTATCACATTGTCTGAATGCTTAATTAGAATCTATGATAATATTTTTCATAGTTATTTTTTAAATACAACATTTGGTAAAATTTGTTAAATATATGGCTATGCTAATAATTATTAACAAATGCATAGTATTTGCTGTTTGAAAAATGTAATCCTGATTGTGAGGTAAGGAGAATGGTTGTTGTTGCTGATCTTCACTTTACCAAATGAAGAATATAAAACTTGGGATGTATGGAGGAGAGAGGGGAAAAAGAGAGAAAGAAGGAGAGAAGGGCAAAGGAAGGAGTTAAAAAGAGGAAAAGAGGAGAGAGGGTTGGATTTGAATTCTGATTATCTGACTTCAAAATCCAGACTTCATTGAAAAATTCTGGTGTCAACTCCAACATGTAAAGAATTTGGATATTATCAGTGAAAATCAACACTATTTCTTTGATGTGTCAGAAAACTACCAGTTATAGGGCAAACCACCAACCTACATCTGGAGAGGAAGTTGAAATCTTACTGTTATTCAACAGTGTCCTAGAAGTCCTAGCTCAGGCAATGAGACTAAAATAAAATAATAAAATAAATTATGTTGTTTGGAAAAGAAGAAGTAAAGGTATATTTGTTGCAAATGACATGTTATCCATGTTGAAAATCCAAATAATTGACAAAATACAAAATCCTGCAACTAATAAGCCTATAATAAGGTTACATCACTCCATGTTAATATTTTTTTAAAGGTGTATTGACTCCTAAATGCCAATGATCAGCAATTGGCTATTTAAAAAACAATGCCATTTTTAATACTACCAAAATATGAAGCACTTAGGTATAAATCTAAAATTTGTAAAGGATTTTTATATAGAAAACTACAAAACTTAAATGAAAGAAACAACAGAATATTTGAAAAATGGGAAGAGAGTTCATGTTTGTGGATGATAAGACTATTATGGTGTCAGCTCTTCCTCACAGCCTTTTCTTATCCCACCACAATTCCAGTGAAAGTACAAGCAGATTCTTTGTAGATATTTACAAACAGATTTTGAAATATATATCAAAAACTATAAGTCTTAGAATAGCCAACATAATACTGAAAAATAATGAAGTTGAAGCACTTACACCATCCACTTTCAGGACTTACTATTAAGCTTCAGTAATCAATACAGCACAGTATTTGTGAAAAAAGTAGACAAATAGGTTAGGGAGAGGATGAGAGCCTGACGATACAACTATATAAATGTGATCAGCTGATCTTTGACAAAGGAAAAAAGTCAATCCAGCAGAGGAAGGATAGTCTTCCCAACAAATGGACCAATTGTTGCTGGCACAATTTGACAACCAAATGCAAACAAATAAAAACCCTGGCAAAGACATTACACCTTTTATAGAAATTAGCCCAAAAAGATCATAGACCTAAATGTAAAATAAAACTTATAAAATTTTTAGAAAAAATATTTAGGAGAAAACCAATATTGGAATGAGTTTGGCTATATGTTTTTAGATGCAACACCAAATGCATATTCATAAAATAAAAAATAATAATAATGTTATAGACTTATGCTCTGTGAAAGTCTCTGTCCAGAGAATGAAGAAACAGTCCATAAATTAGGAGAACATATTTGCTAATGATGTATCTAATAAAGGACTGTTATCCAAAATATACAAAAATCCCTTAAAACTCAACAATCAGAAAATAATCAACACAATTAAAAAATGGGCAAAGGATCTGAGCGGAACTCTCACTAAAAAAGACACACAGATGGCAAATAAGTACATGAAACAATATGCTACATCATTTATCATTAGGAAATTTCAAATTAAAACAACAAAGAAATATCACTACATACCTGTTAGAATGTCTAAAGTCCAAAAACTGACAATACAAATTGGTGGGGGGAATGCAGAATGACAGGAGCCCTCTTTCATTGCTGGAATGAACACAAAATGGAGAGCTGCTTGGGTAGAGTTTTGACAGTTTCTCACAAAGCTAATCATAATTTATCATATGATCTAGAAATCAGAATTGGGACATCAGTATGAACTCATATTTAACTGAATATGGATGTAGATGGTTACATACAGAAATATTTAAAAATATCTAAATATGCAAAGGTTAGTATATATACATGTTATTCCTTATTCTGTTAACTGAGAGGACATAAAAACAATAAAATCCTAGGGACAATGTGCATACTACTCACTCAGATCTTGGTTTCTAATACTACTCTTCAAAATAGAGGGAGGACTCCTTGGAGAAATTGCTGATCTACAAATTTTTCCGTGATCCATAAGCATCTTGTAGTGACAGAAATTAAGAAAAGGCTGAAGTAAACAAAAGAACAAAAATGTTACAAAGATGGGATATATCAAAGGGACACAGGAGTCAACAGCGAAAGCTACAACAATTTGGTCAATAAAAGAAATGAAATACCCAAAGTTTAAGGTAAATATCTAAGAGTCCATACTAAATAAATAAAAGCTTGAATAAAAAAATAAATGTGAGATAGAAGAACATTCTGTGCAAAAGAATTTCAAATAATTTATGTAGATAAGTAGAGCATACAATTTATGTAGATAACTCCTTAGTCTTTAAATGTGGGCTGTGCATAGTAACTTCCTTCTGAAATGTACATCATGGAAGGGGAAGTGATGGTGATTAACTTTACAGTGGAGAAATCTGATAGACAAACACTACCTCAACCAGGTGATCAAGGTTAACATCAGCAATGATAAGTCATGTTGGTACAATATACACTTGATATAATGTGATGAAGATGAACTGTACTTTTTTGATCTTCCTCCCTCCCAACAATATCCTCAGTGTTATCATTTGAAAAATATCAATCTAACCCCAATGTCCCAGTGGGACATTCAACAAAATATCTGACCAATACTCCTCAAAACTTGCAAGTTCACCAAAACAAAGGCTGAGAAAATGTTATAGTCAACAGGAACTTAGGCAGACAGGATGATTAGGTGTAATGTGATATCCTGGACCGGATCCCAGAAGAGAAAGAAGACATTAGATGAAAACTAAGAAAATCTGGATAAATTATAGACTTTAGTTAGTGAGAATCCATCAGTATTGATTCATTAATTGTGACAACTGTACCATAGTAATACTTTTAAAAGTTATCTAGGTGGTTCAATTTAAAAAATGGTCCTAGGCGCCTGTGGAGAAGATCCTGAAAAAAATTGCTAAGGATATTACCAAATTAAGTAAAAATTAAGTGATTCTTACTGCTTGGGACTTACCACCCTAGACAAACTCTAGCACATAGGAATAATGGGGATGCAAAAAACGTTTTTTTGAAACTTAGTTTATTACAAACAGGAAGACTGATCTCAAATGCCCATCAGTAGGGAAATGAATAGATAAGTAGTGGTACATTAATATAATGGATTAAAGTTCTTAAAATGAATGAATGGGAAGACATGAACATGTCTCAAAACAAGTCAAAATAAGAGACTGTATCTTCATAAAACATGATAATAAAAACATGCAAAACAATACTTTTCCTATAAAAACATGCAAAACAATACTTTTCCTATAAAAAACAAAAAAAGGATAAAATATGCAAAATTTATGAAAATGGTAAACACCTTATAAGCACATCTTGGAGATATTGCAGGTCTAATTCTAGAACTATAATAAAGCAAATATGGTAATAAAGCAAGTCGAATGAATTTTTTGGTTTTCCAGTCCATATGAAAATTATGTTTTCACTGTATTATAGTCTTTTAAGTGTTCAATTGCATTATATCTAAAAGAATAATGACATACCTTAAGTTAAAAATGGATTTTTTTTTGCTAAAAAATGCTGTCATCTGAGCTTTCAGAAAGTCATAGTCTTCTTGCTGTTGGAGGGTCTTGCCTCAATGTTGATGGCCACTGACTAATCAGGGTAGTGGTTGCTGTCTTATATGGGTGTGATTCATGGCTCCTCAAGACAGTTACAAGAGTAACATCAAAGGTCACTGACCACAGATCACCATAACAAATATAATAATAATTAAATAGTTTGAAATATTGAGAGAATTACCAATACATGAGACAGAGACATGAAGTAAGCAAATGCTGTTGGAAAAATTACACTGATAGGCTTGGTCAACTCAGGGTGGCACAAATATTCAATTTTTTAAAAAAAATTCATTACCTATGAAGTATAATAAAATGAATCACCATACAAAGAGGTATGCCTGTGTTCCAGACATCAGATACCATCTCCTGAAGTGCATTCACAAAGAAGAATGGGTTGCATAGAATACATGGAGTTTCAAATTTACTAATAATATTTATTTTTAAAAAATTTGAAGTATGGTAAATAACTGGCATTTTATGAAAATGGTACAATAATTTTGAGTTTATGTAGTTTATATAAAACTATAATTTTACATTTACACATCTATACTTAACAATTTTATTAACTTTTTAATTTACTACATAAGATAATTTAAAATCCCCTGTATGAACAATAGCCACAAATAAAGCATATGTTCCATGATATGGATGATATTTATTTTTTGTTAATAGGAACATTTTATATATCACTTTAATACTTTGTTGTCCAACTGTACAACAATTAAATAAATATCCAAATAATCATGTTTAGCCTTTAAAATAGTTGTTCATCTTATACTAGAATACAGCATTATAAAAGAGGGTATACCATACATGAATTCAGTAGTCACAGGTTACAAAATCAACATACAGAGATCTGTTGCATTTCTATACACCAATAATGAAGTAGCAGAAGGAGAAATCAAGGGATCCATCCTATTTACTATTGCACCAAAAGCATAAAATAGCCAGGAATAAACCCAACCAAAGAGGTAAAATATCTGTACTCTGAAAACCATAAAAGACTTAAAAAGAAATTGAAGAGGATAGAAAGAAGGGGAAAAACATTCCATGTTCATGGATTGGAGGAACAAACTTTGTTAAAATGTCTATTCTATCCTAAGCAGTCCACACAATTAATGCAATCTCTATCAAAATACCACCAGCATTTTTCACAGAGGTAGAACAAAGAGTCTTAAAATTTTTATGGAACCATAAAAGACCCCAAATAGACAAAGAAATCTTGAAAAAGAAAAGCAAGGCTGGAAACACTCAGTTCTGGACTACAAGTTATATTACAAAGCTTAAGTGATCAAGACAGTGTGGTACTGGCATAAAAACAAATCAGTAGAACAGAATAGAAAACTCAGAAATTAACCAACAACTCCATGGTCAACTAATCTTCAAGAAAGCAGGAAAGAATACCTAATGGCAAAAAAAAAAAAAAAAAAAGATAGTCTCTTTCAATAGTTTTATTTCAACAGATGGTGTTGGGAAAACTGGACAGCCACATGCAAAAGAATGAAACTGGACCGCTCTTTTACAACATATACAAAAAAATAAATTCAAAATGGAATTAAGACCTAAATGTGAGATAAGAAACCATCAAAATCATAGAGGAGAGCACAGTCAGTAACCTCTTGAGAGTAACCTCAGCCATAGCAACCTCTTCCTAGATATGTTTCCTGAGGCAAGTGAAACAAGCAAAAAGAAACCATTGGGGCTACACTAAAATAAAAAGTTTCTGCACAATGAAGGAAATAATCAACAAACTAAAAGACAACCAATGGAATGAGAAAAGATATTTGCTAATTATATGCCTGACAAAGGATTAGTATCTAAAATCCGTAAGAACTTATCAAACTCAGCATCCAAAAAGTAGATAATCCAGTTTAAAATGTGCAGAAGACACGAATAGACATTTTTTCCAGAGAAAATGTACAGATGACTAACAGACACATGAAAAGATACTCAACATCACTCACCATCAGGGAACTACAAATGAAAACTACAATGAGATATATCAGAATGGCTAAAATGGAAACAGAGGAAACAACAGGTGTTTGCAAGGATGAGGAGAAAGGAGAACCCTCTTACACTGTTGGTGGGAATGCAAACTAGGACAGCCACTCTTGAAACCAGGATGGATGGTCCTCAAAAAGTTAAAAATAGAACTACCTTGCGACCCAGCAATTGCACTACTAAGTATTTACCCAAAGGATACAAAATACTGATTTCAAGGCACACATTCATCCCAAAGTTTATAGCAGCATTATCAACAGTAACCAAATTATGGAAAGAGCTCAAATGCCATCAACTGATGAATGAATAAAAAAGATGTGGTGTATTATACAGTGAAATATTAGTCATAAAAAAATGAAATTTTGCCACTTGGACCTATATGGTTGGAACTAGAGTGTATTGTTTAAGATAAATAGGTCAGTCAGAGAAAGACAAATACCATATTATCTCACTCGTATTGGGAATTTAAGAAACAAGAGAGAGGATAATAAGGGAAGGGGGGAAAATAAAATAAGATGGAATCAGAGAAGGAGACAAACCATAAGAGATTCTTAACTATAGAAAACAAACTGAGGGGTGCTGGAGGGGAGGGGTGGGGGGATAGAGTACTGGGTGATCGACATTAAGGAGGGTATGTGATGTGATGTAATGAGCAGTGGGTGTTTATATGCAACTGATGAATAACTGAACTCTAACTTGGAACTAACAATACACTATTTGTCAATTAATTGAATTTAAATAAATTTTTGAAAAGCTAAAAAATCTCAAATAAACATAGAGGAGAAAAAAAAAGGCAAACCAAGAAACAGACTCTTAGCTCTAGAGAAACTGAGGGTTACCAAAGGGGAGGTAGTTAGGGGAATGGCTAAAATAGGTGATGAGTATTAAGGAGGGCACTTTGGATGAGCACTGGGTGTTGTATGTAAGTGATGAATCACGAAATTGTACACCTGAAACTAAGTATTACACTGTATATTTACTAATTGGAATTTAAATACAAACTTGGAAAATAAAAATAAAAAATAAAAGAGGATCTACCAAAAAAATAAAACAAAAAATAATTTTAAGAATTTAAAATTATCAACAAACAAACAACCTTTAAACCAATATGCATCAACATTTTGCTGGGTTATGCAAATAATTTCATAAAAAAAAACCCCAAAGGAATGTTAAAGAAAATCTACTACCACCACCACCCCCAAGTGATACCAGAAGAACTCAACATTATGGATCTTTCTTTCCTGCTTCACTAAGGTCCTTGTAGGCCAAGCTTGGTATCTTCTATTTTGTGACCCTAGAATCTAGACCCTTAACATGCCAGTGGCTCAATATACATGAATTGAATTCATGTCAGATGCAGTAACAAGAAAAAAAAAAGACATAAAAATGGGACAACAACCCACAAAAGAATTTTATATTTTAATTCTTGCATATGCTAATAAATAGCCAAAGCTAGAAACTTGGAAGTAGCAACAAGACAGAACATAATAAAAAAAAAAAAATAATAACCGTCTCGTTGACTTCTTAGGGAATGTCTTTACACACATTCTCATAGGATCATAACTAAACATTAAAGAGACTTCTGCTATTTCTAAAATCCAGATTATGATTGTGCTTAAAATATATATTCAAGCTAACTTTAACTTTTCAATATATAGTCCCCATGGCATGTGATATGGCTACTGTTTTAAAAGAATATAAATGTATGCTTGGCATCGCAGGTAGAAATGTTAAGAAAAGATCATCACTTGTTAAAAGAAGAATGATAGAGGCTAAGCGCATCCACTCTATAAATGGAAAAACGAGTGATGTTTTTGGAATTACATAGCTTTTTCTTTCTAATTAAAAGGATCACACACAAAAAAGCACCACATATCAGAGTGAATTTTTGTCAGGGAACAGAAATGCACATTTAGTGATGTATTCAGAACGTTTATACACAGAACACTTCATCACAGACACTTTCTTCAAGGATATGTGTGGGGGCTGTAGGATAAGGCAACTAAATGTCTGAGAGTGTGCTCTGAAGACTAAAATTCCAAGTTCTCTCACTGTAGGTATTGCAGCACTAAATACCACTTACTCCTTAATGTTCTTTTGCTTTCTCTTATCCACCAGGTAATGTGCTCTATTAAGAGATAGTCTTTTATCATCTGTCTCCAAAATACTTAGTTAATACTATCTGCAGTGCAGGTGTTTAACATTCTAAACCATTTCTAGCCAATAGTAGTAAAAAATAATGAATGCCGTTTGACAAGCTTAAAAATTATCTTTTCAGAATGATTCCCTGAAGGCATATCTTTGTGTAATATGAAAGCAAATTCTAAAAATATTTTTGATTACTTGGCATATTTTCTCCAAAAGTAGATTTATATTAGAGTGAATCCTTATTTTTTTTCTTTAGAAAAGCCTAAGCAATGTCTTTGTGCATTTTGACTGATTCCAATATAGTAAATTGTGGAATAAATTTCAGGGCAGATCATGAAGAATAATAGCAACATCTAAATGAAGGATTGCTGATGCAACTTCTTATTTCTTTAACAAGATGGGAAATAAAACATGTTTTCTTCCTAAAAGTAATGTTAGATTGATTATGAATGCTTTATATATGAGATGTTTCCTCTTGACCTAAGATACATTGCCAATAGCCTTCTCTTTCACTCCATGTGTATTTGATCTCTTTGGTAAGGCTTTATAACAGATCAAGTTTATTCACATTGAATAACTTTTGCTGGTTACAGATATTCATATTTTATGTACAGATGCCAACACAGAGAGGTGTGTGTGTGTTTGTATTGTGTGTGTGTGTGTTTCCCATGTAGTCAACTACTGTTCTTTATAATTTCATTCAACTACTGTTCTTTATAATTTCATTCCTTCCTAGGAGAGAAGCATAGAGATGACCCTGATTATAACAGCTAGTTCTTTAGCATTTTGTGATACAGTTTGTCAAGTTGACTGCTATATAGTAAACTTAGATCTGCTAGAAAATTTTACCTCTCTTTAATCCAAATTACCTAGCAATTTGGGGGCAGGTTTTGTTTTCAAGTAAAAGGTTTTTCTTTAAAAATCCATGGTGTTATAGAGATAACGACTCACTATGATACTACTCCATGAATAGGACATAAGGCAATTTGAGTGTACACTGTCACAAAATTGAAATGATTTTGGAACTTTAATACGTAAGTTGTTTGTTTTTTTTTGTTTTTTTTTTTTTTTTGGTTAGGCTCCATATCAGATGTTTTCTGTTAAATGTTATTCTATACATTATAGAATTTTATAATCAATTTTACAGACACACACAAACATGACTATGTTAGGAATATTTTTTCAAAACTATTGTTTAATGAAGTAATGATGCTATGTGTTTTTAAATTAGAGAACCACTTGGAGCGCCTGGGCGGATCAATCAGTTAAGTGTCTGACTCTTGGTTTCAGCACAGGTCAGGAACTAATTGGTGGTGGGATCAAGCCCCGTGTCAGGCTTTGTGCTGCTTGAAAATTCTTGTTCTCTCCTCCTCCCCCACTCTTTGGCACTTGTGCTGTCTCTCTCTCAAAGAAGTGAATGATTCTTAAAAAAAAAAAAAGAAATTAGAGAACAACTTAAGGATATCTTCCTACTAAGGAGAAAAATCAAATCTAAAAATAATCATCTAGAAGATAATTATATTTATTTGTATTTTTTTTCTTGTTGACTTTGATTTTAATACATGTAGAGGAATGGAGAAAATCAGAAGATATATGCATGATTGGAACCATTAATAAGTAAAACTTTTTTATCTTATTTATAGCATTTTGAATAGTCTTTTTTTAATATTTTATTAATTCATGAAAGACACAGAGAGAGAGACAGAAAGAGAGAGAGAGAAGCAGAGACATAGGCAGAGGGAGAAGCAGGCTCCACCCAAGGATCCCGAAGTGAGACTCGATCCCAGGACCCTGAGATCACACCCTGAGCTGAAGGCAAGTGCTCAACTGCTGAGCCACCCAGTACGTCTCAGCATTTTGAATAGTCTTATGAACAAATGGTATTCCAAAATATATGCATAGTACTCACTTGGACATCATTATAAAAATTTAAATTTTCTGATTTCTATTCTGAGCCTTCCAATATAAAGTACTGGCAGGTCAAAAGTTGTTTGTAAATGTAGTTAGGATTTTCAAGACATCATCTGTTCATAGATACAAAAGAAGTCAAATCAGCAACAGAACCCAACTTTGGGTGGTTTATTGCTTCTGTTTGTAATTCAAAGGATCCCTCCATAATCAATCATCTGAAGGGATCTTACCTATACAGAAGTCCCACAATACCTATGTTGATGAACCCAGCCGGACCAACATTCTTTCACCCCACAGCAGTCCCTCACAGAACTGTCTCTGCTCTGTGCTGCTCCTTGAGGTATGAAGGGGATTGCCATTATTACATTAAAGAACATTATTCTATTCAGAATACTGAAATTCTCTGCCAAGCTCCACAAAACAACAAATCTGAGCACTGGTCTGAAAAAGTCAAAAAAGGGTCCTCCCCATGTCATGTTAATGACATGCTTTTTCAGGCTGCGTGATTTTGCACATTTCAGTGACACATCTCTTTGGATTTAGGCCACAGCATGTGAAAGGTGAGATCCAGGTGTATTACATGACAAATTTGCTTTAAAGTATTTCGGTAGGTATATATGTATCACATATTTTTCATGTGTATCATTTTAGTAGTTGGTTAACAATTGAACTATCTTTATCCAGGAGCTCACATTCCAGAAGGATTTACAAAAGGGCTTCAGCAATCTTTATCTCTAACCAAGAAGAGGTTTTTCTAATTTGCATAATGGATGTTACAAATTATTCTCATAGGTTTAAAGATTGACATTTGAAATGTAGAAGTTGACTATAACTGCTGTCCTTTGCAAGGAAGAAGATAGCCAGTGTTATTTGAAATGTGTCTCTAAACCAGGATCCAGTCCAGTTCTGTGTACAGATGCTCATTGAAGAATTCTGCTCCTGCCCCTGGCATTCAGGTGTATTGTGCCTGAAGAATACTGATGCACCTACCTGTAGTGAAACTTTCATTCCAGGCACTCTCAGGCCACATGAAAGAACAGAGTTGAGATTACAAAACAGGTTGTCTGACTGTTTCTGTACCTGCTTACTAATAGATGTTTATATGTGCAGCAGCATTCAGCTTGTGACTGGTTGGTTCCATTCCACATAGTTTGAGGGAGGAGGGGATGGGGAAATAGGGAGAGTGCATACATAGTCCTTAAGGATCTCTCACTGTTCCCCGATAACAATATTTTTTGACATGAATTCTAATAATTCTTACTGTTGAAAATGGCTCAGGTCAGTTTCCTCAGCATAGCTCAAAATCTCTTGAGAGCTCTGTTGCTGGATCTCACTGGTTCTACCAATTTTCTTATTCTCCTAGGATGAATTCTCTTGAAGGAGTTTCCACAGTGCCCCGGTAAATTAAGAAGAATTGGCCCTGTCCACAAATACATGCCCCAATGTATTCTCAGTTATATCTGCATCTCCAGTGGAACAAAGCTTTATTTCATTTCCAGCTCCTCTGTGCACATTCAAATCACTTTTAAAAGACTTTTCCACCAGTGGTCCAGACTGACCAAAACCCAAACAACAGACCCAGCAGAAGAATAGGATAATATCAGAAAATATCAGAAAAATATATAAGCACTGTACTATCAGTTACATGTGATTTGGAGTTTAGTATATATTCAGTGCGAGATTGAGCTACACACAAATTTAGGAGGATTATTAGCTTTTAAAGAGGACCTATGTTCAATCAGACTCCTGAGAAATATTCCGACTTAGTTGTCAGATTTGACACTTGAGGATTTGAGCATATTTTAGTTAATAATCAAATTAAAAATAAGGCCTCTTTGGCATCTCCACTTTTTAAGGAACATTTATTTTAATTATAAATAAACATAACTCCCCCCCCAATTTTTATTTCTCTTTTGTGTATATGTGAATACTAGACAATGTCCATCCCTACTGTTTGTGCCAACCTGTATTTTAGGGTGTCAGATAGTATAGGATACCAGTTAAATCTGACTTTCAGATGAATAACAAATAATCTTATTGTAAGTATGCCCTATGCAATATTTAAGATATATATATACTAAGATAATTGTTATGTATCAGAAATTCAAATTTAACTGTATTCTTGTTTGTTAAATCTGACCATCCTTGTCTATATACAACCAACAATAATTATATGGAAAATAAAGTAGTATTATGGAGCTGATCTATTTCAGTAGCAAGCTACCATATGTGTATCACATGCATATAATATCTTAAATATATACATATGTATATATCCTTAATGATAGTTTTGGGCAATTTAGGCATAAAAATATCTTCATCAGTGTTGAAGCAAGTGTCTTTTATATATATATTTCAAATCTGTGTAATTTGAGGACATGTTTCTCTTCCTGAATGATGACTACTGCCCTAATTTTGAACAAAAATGGCATACAACCCCCTTACCCAATCCCACTTTCCCTGGATCTTTTAGTTTAAGAATCCTTTCACTTCAAAAGCCAAAAGCCAAAAGCCAAAAAAAAGAAAAAAAAGAAAAAATAAATAAATCCTTCTCCTGGGCACAACTGTGAACCAAAATCTAAGCTCACTGATTTGGAAGGCTCAGCCTCTCATCAACTAGCATGTCTTGACTTTCAATTTCTTTTCTCCTTCACTTCTTGTATACAGTTTTTGACGTTTTCTGCTCTTAATCTTGTTAACTGAATTAGTTCACAAGATCTTTATTTTCCATTTTTCTTTTCTGAGTATTATCAGGGAGATTTCTGGGTCTAACTGCAAATTTAGACTGCTCGTAAAATAAAATGCTCCCTATTTTTCTAATGCCTTTACTCTCTTTCCTCTGTAAATGTGAGATATTTTATATTCCCATCAATCGTGTTAGGGACCAAAAAAGCCACAGTGCACTTGTTTTTAATATGTTGCATTCCGAGACCTTTCTCTAAGGAGCTCAGTGTACATTACAAACATTATCTAATTAGTTCTCACTGCATCTGTGTGAGGATTTGTATCCTGCTCTTTTAGCTTCCAAATGATAACATGGCTACAAGTTCACATAACAAGTTTTGAAAACTTTCCATATTCTTAAAGGAGCTCATAAAACTTCCCATCATTCTCTCACTCTTCTTTCACTGTATAACACTTCTTTTCTATTTGCTTCTCCTTGGATTTCCCTTTTTTTATCATCTGACTTCACACCACCATATCATTTCTCTTTTAAATATATACTTCTATGATATTAAACACTGAGATCAATTTATAGATTCAAATGCAAGCTCCTCAGTTGACTGTGTTACAATGGGCCAGTCAGTCAAACTCTCTGGGCCTGGCTTTTTCAAATGTAGAAGCTACTTTTTATAAAGTTATAAGAATTTAAAGAAGTGAACATAAAACATTTGATACATTGCCCAGCATTTAGCAGACATTTACTAGCCTTCGTTGTTACTATTAGAATAAATAGATTGAGGCAGAGTAAATAGAAGGACCTTGTGAAATTTTTTAAGGAATTTCAACCTTGGACTTGCCTCAATTACCTCCTTTATAAGGCAGCATGCTTAATTCATATTTTTGAAACTTTGGGATATAAAAATATTGTCTTCTAGATGAATGATCTTATTGTTAGGGCTTCCAGATTTTATCAGCACATTTAAAAAAAATATTTATTTACTTATTTGAGAGAGAGAAAGAGAGGGAGAGAGACAAAAAGCACGAGTGGGAGGAGCAGAGGAAGAGGGAGAGGGAGAGAGTCTCAGACTCTGCTGAGCCTGGAGCTTTTCATGGGGCTTGATCCTACAACCCTGAGATCATGACCTGAGACAAAATAAAGGGTGGGATGCTTAACAAACTGAGCCACCCAGGCACCTCCTGATTTCACCAACACATATAAGTTTCATGTACATGAAAGAACATGGCAGAGTAAAGGCTTCTTGGTATAAATTTTCTCTATGATTTTTTGGGTTCATTATTTAATCTCATTCAATCTTAGGTTTCTCATCTATAAAATAACTAAGATAATAATCCATAATCTGCAGTTGTAAGGATTAAAGGAGATAAAAATTCGAGGATATCCCCAGCATGTTGGGGATAGGTGGCAATAAACTGTTAGTGAAAATATTAAGGAGGAGAATAGCTTTAGGGAATTTTAATGGCACGTTCTTAAAAGCTCTTAATTATCTACAGGCCTACTTATAGATATTCTTGAGGGTACTAATGAGTAAACACCAAGGATATTTTTGTTATTAATACTTCTTAATTATATAATTTATATATTTTAAAATGATGATTATTTATTACATAAAATTCACTTCTCTGGAAAATTTTAAGCTTCTAAAGTGATATGTCCTAATTCAACATAAAGAAGTAGCAAAATGAACTGTGTACATGCTCTCATCAAACTTTCTCTAGTATATTTAGTCATTTGGAAATGAAACTGCTTGAGACCTAACACCTTGTACCTGGTGCTGAGTATAAGCTCAACAACATTAGTTCACTGTGCTGACTGCAGGGGGCATCCTCCAGATTTCATTTCTCCTGTTTATTGTTTACTACAACACATTCAGAGCCCTCTAGCCTAGTATTTCATATAAAGCCAATGGATATCACATTCATTTTAACCTATCACCTTACAATTTCCATTTCATTTTTAAAACTTAAAATTTGTTTTTACGACTATTGTAAAGCATTGGTTTAATATCTTACTCTGAATTTACAGTCCATGTTTTTATAATATATATGAGGATGTGATGGCCAAACCAAAAAAAAAAAAAAGGATCTTAAACAAAGTTCGACTTTAATCCCAGACAAAAATAAAGGAATAGGGTCAGCGCGGGGTGGGGGGTTGTGCTCAGCAATTTAGCGCTGCTTTTAGCTCAGGGCCTGATCCTGGAGACCCGGGATCGAGTCCCACATCAGGCTCCCTACAGGGAGCCTGCTTCTCCCTCTGCCTGTGTCTCTGCCTCTCTCTCTCTCTCTCTCTGTGTGTCTTTCATGAATAAATAAATAAAATCTTTAAAAAAATGAATAGTATATTATATCTATTTCTACCTAATAAATTTTCATTTATAAATTCTTCATCATCTTTTAAAGTGACATATACAAAGTAAATACTGAAATAAAAATGGATTTAAATATTAAGGGACAATATACTTTTTACATGTGTTCCTAGTTATTTCTAAACACTCTAACCTCCCTGGACTGTTTTTAGTAGATTTTTTATGCCTAAAAAATTTTTATTAAAGCTATATATTTAATATTTGAATAGCACTTGTTATGCATTATATTGATCCATGAAGTGGTGCTATGTCACAAGTATGGAAGATAAGAAAAACTTTCATTCAACTAAAATGTGTACAATGTTTTTAATCACAACCTCTGATGCAATTGGTGAACCTTAAATTCAACTCTAACAGAGATGAGAAAATGCGCTAAATTCTATCTACAGATGTTCATACAAAAACCCTATAGAAATAAATTACAGTTTTATTAGAGTTCTGTGTGATTTTCAGAGATTAGAAATTGGCTTACGCCTGTTTAAATCATTCCAATCTTAGCATAAAATGTGATAGGAAAATTTGTACTGTGAAAAGTAGAATAGAGAACTAGTCAAAATAGAAAATCTTCCTATCCTTTACTCTCTTCCATCTTTTTTCACTACTTTGTTGAAATTGCTTTCTCCTGCACTTAAATTAACTTAAATTAGTAGTAAGTATCCTAATTATAAATTTATTCTTCTGGTTTTGAACTCCTTTAAATAAAATATAACCTGCTGTAGGCCGTAGGCAAACCATCTGTCAACCAGATGATACAGTAAAAAATGGGAAGTATGTAACTCTCAGTGGGCCTCTTCTCACATGGTATATTGGTTAGTAAACCAAAGTCTGTAATTTCTCCAACTTAGCAATTTCCTTGCAATCACCATTGAACTGAAACTGAAAGGGTTTCATGGAGACAAGGTACTTCTTCAGATCTCTGCTATGGGACTGAAGCATGTGTTCTCTGAGTTGGGAAATCTATATAGCTATATCACATGCCTCTGTGGGTTGAGAAAAGGAGCTGGCTTGAGGTTGTGACCCCTTCCTGGGGCAGCTCATATCATTTATTTCCTGACAAAGAAAGTACAAATCCTGATCCCCTCACTTCAAGTTGAGGTAACTCTAGTTCCAGAGCTCACGGTGAAATGACCTGAGCTTACTTTATTTTAGGTGTAGATTCTGAATGTGTTCTCAAATAAACTTTCTGCGTGCAATTCAATAGACTTCCTGGATCTTTGTCTTTAGGATGTTCAGAAAATAAATAGCAAGGTGGGGAGTACTTCTGTGAAGACCTGGAGAGGCACCAGTGACCTGTATTCAGTCTTCACTGTGGCATTATTTGGAGTATATTCTTTGAACTGTTTGGTGATTCATTTGCTAGTAAATCTATGGAAATGGGATTATATCAGGTTCAAATGTTTATTCTCTCTAGTCATCAAACCCAGGCTAAGCCTTTCTAGCATGGCCTCTTCCCAGCAATATTTGTCTTATTCTTTAAAAGCTATAAAGTAGAATACTTTGCCTTACAGACAAAAGCAATCAATCAATGAATCTAGGCATTTTCCTAAACATTCATTTGGATTAAGTCATTTGTTTATATCAGATACATACTATTTCTATCTCCATTTAACAAATGAAAAAGCAAAAACACTGATTCCTTTAATGTACCCAAGATCACAAAGGTAGAATGTGGAGGGGCTGAGATTTATAGTACAACTTGTGCCATGCAAAATTTAGGAAGGAAAGAGGAATATTAGGAGATAAACTAAGGATGCTAAATCATGTAAAGTATTTACACAACAACATATTCAGTGTTTCCATAGACTATGGAAAAGTATGTTGGTGGCAATTCACCAGGCCAAGGCATCTATTTGTGACTTTATGTAAGTATAGACAACAACCAAATCCTTTTGGGAAGGAAACTGAGGGGGTAACCAGAGTATATAAAGAAATAACATTTCTTTTTCTTTTTTTAAGATCCATTATTTCAGAAATTGCCTTGACCTAGAAATCTTTGACATCTAAAAAGATTGGTTGTAGTATTTTATTAATTTTTTAAAGATTTTATTTATTTATTCATGAGACACAGAGAGAGAAAGGCAGAGACACAGGCAGAGGGAGAAGGAGGCTCTCCACAAGGAGCCCAATGTGGGACTCGATCCCGAACCCTGGCATCAGGCCCTTAGCCAAAGACAGATATGGCTGAGCCACCCAGGCATCCCATCTGTAGTATTTTATAACTCTTTCTTTCCTCTCTCTTTAAAATTTTTGGTTTGATGAGGCCTCTTCTTTGAATAGGACAAAAGTGACCCATTTGAGCCTTTTCTTTGTATGAATTGATTACTGTAATGGAGGCAACGTAAATTTTAGGATTGGAGAAATCAAGGCTATTCTGGGTTAACTAACTCATTTGGTTATTTATTTTTTTAATACATGCGCTGTGCTAGATATTCTTCAGATAAAAGATAGCATGACAACAGTTGCTCATATAGAACAAAGGACTATGGAAGAATGAATACTCTCTTGAAAAGAATCAAGAACCAGGATCCCTGGGTGGTGCAGCGGTTTGGCGCCTGCCTTTGGCCCAGGGCATGATCCTGGTTGACCCAGGTTTGAATCCCACGTCGGGCTCCTGGTGCATGGAGCCTGCTTCTCCCTCAGCCTCATTCTCTCTCTCTCTCTGTGACTATCACAAATAAATAAAAATTAAAAAAAAAAGAACCAAGAAACTAAGTATTAAATAAAATATTTAGCAAAAAAATGTGTTGAGGAAAAAAAAACCACAGATTATAATTGAATTAGATTTTTCAATTTTCTATGACAGAAATTTATCATCAATGACAAAACCAAATGCACATTTGCAATACAAATCTAGGTGTATGATTGGTCTAACTTAAGGAAAACTTGTGAGAGCCTTGTGAAGTACAAAGTAAAATGAAATATAAACACTTTTTAATCAAATAAAATTGTCATTTTACCATTTCTTGCAATTACTCACTTTAATGACTTCACTAAGAGTTTTTTTTTTTTTTTTGCATCTGAAAATCACAATTCAATGTCATCAAAGTAATTGATTCTAAGAATTAAACTCACAAACTAATAATAAAGATCATAACAAACCCCATTTGTGGTCAAAGATAAGAAAGAATTGATGAATTCTGTCCTAAACTCACTTATTCCCCTTAATTATGGGTGTTATATAAAGGTGCGATTTTTCTTTGTTATAAGTAAAAAACATACAATAATCCATCCTTACTGTTTGAATATTCTTCTGAAACAAAGGATTTTTAAATAGATCATAAGCATTGATTTAAATGCTATAGCTGGATACTTAGATTTACACCAAATTCTGCCAGTTTATACTAATGAATGTGATATAACTTTCTGTTAATTATAATAATAATCTTCTTAACAATATACCATAGAATAATAAAGCTAAGTATTTTTGACACATGAAAATGCCTGACTCTATCCATCTATTCCCGACCCTTCTAACTTTCTTTTATCCCTCACTATGTTTTGATTATATATCCTTTCCATCACTGCAATGTTCTCACACCCATTTTTTCTTATAGCAGTTTAAAATACGTGTACAAAAAATTATCTCTGATTTTTTTGTTAGTCTTCATAAGTTTTTTTTTATTCTATATAGTTTTTCAACTTGAAATACTTATTGTTCATCTCTTTCTATAATATAAATGTTTCTTGTCTTTCTTTCCCTCTTTGCTTTTAAAACTTAGTTAAATACACTGCTTCTTACTTACCTGTTCCTTTTTCAAGTTATCAGACCAAGTATTTTCCCATGGTGTCCTAAACCAGCCTCCTGACTTAATTTCCTCATCAAGACTCATATATGCATTCCTCAGAGAGAGGAGAAATAGAAAATAATGGCACTGATAAGGGAAACTTCACAATTTTGGGAGAATTTTAGTTGATTACATCATATTTTTAAACTCACCATTTACTGAACACCTATTATATGGAAATCAGAATATATGATCAAAATAAGTCCTGTCAAAAATTGGGGAATTATCTAGTATCTTCTCATTTCAGTTTAAAAGAAGAGGAGTTAGATTTAGCATTGGTGTAGTTTATTTTTAAAATGTAAAGACTGAGTGATTATCAGTAAGTAAGAAATCCTGCATCTTGAGTTACTTTTTTTTTTTTTTTTTTCTTTTTGACCACATGCTGAAGCATACATTTGGGAAAAATTTGACTGAAAATATCTGGAGATATTGCTGCTATTCATGAAATAAACTTTTTACCTTGTAAAAGTTAACACATTGGGGCAACCTGTGGTCTCACTGGCATAGGTATTTAGTGCTGTCAAAACTTGAATATTAATGTAAAATTTAACAATTTTGGGTTGAGTTGAAATACTCCAAAGCATATTTTAGAAATGTGATTACTGTTATTCAATTAGAATGGTTTTATATGTAATAATAATGCCAGTGGTATATTCAAATGCTACTAGCTTACTATTGACTAATTTGAAGCTATTGGATTTTTCTTGTCAATTTAAAGTTCACATGAGGGATGCCTGGGTGGCTTAGTGGTTGAGCATCTGCCTTTGGCTCAGGGCATGTTCAGAGTCCCAGGATTGAGTCCCACATTGGGCTCCCTGCATGAAATCTGCTTCTCCTCCCTCTTCCTATGTCTCTGCATCTCTCTCTGTGTCTCTCATGAATAAAAAAATAAAATCTTTTAAAAATTAAAAAAAATAAAGTTCACATGAATCTCTAAAGAAGATCATATGTTATTTGACACAATCTATCAAATAAAAATACTATCCTTTAGCTTTTCTTATATCAAAAATTTAAATTATGTAGTTTGTTGCAAGTTTGATACCAAGGCCATCACTTTGGATTACTTTTGTCAAATTCAGGAATTTTAGTTATGGAACAAAATCCAAGCAATTAAGGATTTTTCAGTGTGAAAATTCAGACCTTTTTTAATACTTAATTTCTACTTTTTTATTATTTTGAGATTTACTTAGTAAGCATTATATAAACTTACATATTTAATTATTGCATTTATTTAGGTGTTGACAAAGGTAAAGATGACATTTAAGAATATGATATGTGCCCATTTAAAGATATTGCCATAAAATATGTATTTAAAACTAAACATCTTTGCAAATAAGATCATTCAAATCAACAGAACATATGTTAATGTGAGCAAGCTAACTTATAATGGTTTATATTCATGAGAATTTTCTATATTTTTAGGATGTTTGGTAAGGTGCTTTTACATAAATTAATCTATTTCATCCATACAGTAACTAAATGAGTTAGGTGCTATAATTATCTCCATTTTATAGTTGAGGAAACTGAGACAGAAAAATAAAGCTATGTGCTCAAAGTCACACAGCTATAGGGAGTGAGAGATCCAGAATTCGACTATATAGAAATAGAGATATACAGATTTTGGAATGTTATTTTCTAGTCTTGATATTGCTTATTTTACATTTTTTAGACTCTTTCCTACATATGATTATAGTGTATTTGGAAGGAATTTCTTTTTAGGAGGGAATAGACTATAGTTGTCTAGTACAATCATGAAAATTATACTCCATACTACTGAGCGTAGGGAGCCTGACATATATGCAGGTCATGAAAGCAAATTAATCAACTTAAAGTATTGTAATGGAAACTATGCAAATAAAAGACATCCAACTTGGAGTTCCATTTACACAAGCAAGGAAAAAGAAATCCTTGTTGTATAATTCATGATTCTCTGTTAAGCAGATGTGGGAATAATTCCCTTTATAATTGGCCTTGCTGTAATAATTGGAGAACTTGAAGAATCATTCAATAACCAATGAATATAGCTATTTAGGTTTAAACACTGTTTCAGGTACTGAGTAAAATAGATAAATAAAATAGTTATTTCACAAAAGAAACTCATTCTCTAGTGGGGGACACACACTTAAACAATAAAATTAGGGATGCCTGGGTGACTCAGCGGTTGGGCGTCTACCTCAGCCCAGGGTATGATCCTGGAGTCCTTGGATCGACTCCCACGTCAGGCTCCCTGCATGGAGCCTGCTTCTCTCTTTACCTGTGTCTCTGCCTCTCTCTCTCTGTGTCTCTCGTGAATAAATAAATAAAATCTTTTAAAAAATAAACAATAAAATTATATCACCTTATAAACATTTTCTGCAATAAAAGCACTAGTGCTAAGAAAATACAAATACGATCTGTATGATATGGCTGAGTCACTCTGGATGGTTTTACTCTTTTCTTCCACAGATAATATTGAAGATCTACTTACACAGCATAACATGTCTTTGCCTTTTTGAGTACAAAGATAAACAAACTAGTTTCCTGTACTTTAATAGTTTATTTCCAGAAGTCTAGGGGAACGAGTATTTAGACATTATAAATGAGTGCTATAATTGAAAGTCATATAAAGGCTTTTTGAGGGCGAAAACGAATATAAAAATAGGAGTTTGACAAAATAATGTGTGGGGTAACAGAAAAGGGACAAATGTGAAAAAAGAAAGTATGAGATTGCAATTCACAAGATTGGTTTCCGGTAGAGCATGCCTATAATGATTGACAAGGGGAAACTGGAGATATAGGCAGGGCCAAATCAGGAAGGCTAGTAAAACAATCATTAAACAATTTGGACTTTTTTTCTTAGCTTACTGATTTTGCTTTATGAGTCTGAAGCTTCCGTTTGCCTAAGAAGCAAATATTTGAATTATTTAGCTTCTAATTATACCTTTGAGAAAAATTTTCTAAGAGATGTGGAGAACTGCAGTTAGATTATTGTGGGGAAGCCAAGATAATTGATAGAAACCTGAGCCATGACAGCAGACAGGTGGATCAAAAACATGGAATCATTTGAAATTACCAATATGATTAAAATTTTGGAGTCTCTTGGATGAATTGGTAAAGGAGAGAGGAAAAAAAATGAAAAATTTATTTCTAATCACTACTTCACCATACTTTTGTGCACTGCATGTGGTTCTGTTGATTTTCCTACTGGTTTGTTGCATAGCTACAAAGGTAAATCACACCTTCTGACCAACCTACTGTGTGACCCATGTTAAAGACTATTTTATGTGAAAAAAAAAAAAGGCTTAGTAGCAATGTATAAAGTGGCATCCTAGGGATAAATCACACTTTCACACCTACTGTATGACCCATATTAGAGACTATTTTATGTGAAAGGTGTGCTTTGTGGCATCTGACAAATTTTATTAAACTTTTGTATAGAAAGAGCAAAATGACATTTCCCCTCATATGCTTGGCCTTGAGATTTGACAAAGAGTTTTGAAACATATTTGTAATCTTTTGCCACATATGAAGTGTATCTGTAAATGTTATTATGGAGCACCAGGTTAGGATCACAATTGAATACTATTATTAGCAATGCCATTAATATAGATGTTCAATTGAATCTGTAGTTTATAAACAGAATATCCCAATATTCTGCTCTCCTTTCACTTCTCCTGTGTTTATACTTCTTCCTACTTATCTTTAGGTCATTCTGAAAAGTCATCTGCTAGTCAAAGAGTATGTCCAAGATCAAGAGTATAGAAAAGATGTGAATGGAAAAACAAACAAACAAAAAACCCTCACAAAACTACATTAACAGCTTCACTCAATTTATTTAGCGTACCTAAGAGTTTGTATGTTCTCCAGTTGGTCTGCTAGCTCTAGTAATCAGTTGTGATTTATATAATTCATATTTTCTCTTGTTTCTTGTTTCTGTGCATGCTACAGTCATTCATACATAGATTAAACAAAGAGAGAAAGCCCAGCCTTCAGCATTTAAAAAAATAAATTAAGCTTGTTCCATGGGAAAAAAAGTTTGAACTGGAGGTCTGGCCAATAACTGAACTTTTCAATTAAATTGGTTCCTGTTTTATTTCTTTCCTTCCATATGTTTGGTTTGCATTAAAGTTTGACATTTTAATCATGCTGTGAATGAACTCTAAATAAAATCTGTACCCAATGTATATAAATGATAAGAGATGTGGAAAATGTCACATTTTTTCCTTTCAAATTTCAAAAAAATTATTAGGCAGTATTGCCTGAATTTAAAACTATTTGAATGCATTTAATTGGAATTATGCATAATTTAAAATTATTTCAGCACTTCTGTATGATATGGTTTTACATAATACATTTGTTAAGTTTTTATGTTTAATTTTTGTTATTGCAGTATATTCTAGTTGTGAAATAACGTTGCTTATTACACCAAAACCGAATGACATGAAACAATTTCCTTCAGTCAATATATGCTCTCATCAGCCAGGAATTTAAGTGTTCATTATCACAACCTGAGTAAATGCCTGAGATTTTTTTTTCTCCCACTGCTTCATGAGGTGTAGCTATGTTCTAGCTAAATTTGACTCATTATTTTCCTGTTGCCTGGAACTTTCTTACATCTTCATTTATTGCTATTTTTCTGACTGCCATGTTCTTTCACTTCAATTCCTTCTTTTATTATGTTTCAGCATCTGACCCATTTGACTTCAATTCCTTTTTTTTTTACTATGTTTCAGCATCTGACCCAGATTTTAAAATGATTATAATCCCTTAATCAAAATTGTCCTCTTCCTTCTTAAACCACAATAATATGATACATATTTAAATCATATAACATTATAATAGGTACTTTATATGCATACCTGTTTGTAGCTTTCTCATTGTTAGTGTCTTCTAATAGTCTGCAAGTAAGCAAAGCAATGATGGTGACAATGTGTTACTCTTCTTTTAATGACTTTACCAATTAGCACAGTGTGTGGGGGGGACTCTATAAATAAATATTGGAATTGAATTATTATTTGCCGAAAATTTTGTGGCTTTTGAATATTTTTTCTGAGTCTCTTCTACCCTCCTTCAATGTATTATTTATCCCTTACTTAACTACTTTTATATATTGCAATTAGTAATATTAGTATTAATTATTAATAACTAATAATGTTAAATACTAGTTTATATATTGTTATTGGTTTTTTAAGATGTGAGAATATATATATATATATATTTTTTAAAGATTTTATTTATTCATGAGAGACCCACGCACACACAGAGGCAGACATAGGCAGAGAGAGAAACAGGCTCCGTGCAGGGAGCCCTATGTGAGACTTGAGCCGGAGACTCCAGGATCATGCCCTGAGCCAAAGTCAAGTACTCAACCACTGAGCCACCCCAAGAATTTTTTTCCCAAATTCTGAGAATATATCTTAAATGTTTTGGATCCACTCAGATGCATAGTTCATTATTGAGCACATAATATATGCTCAATAAAATACTATGGTTCACTGGATTGAATTCCTTTGATGATTTTGATTTTATTTAGAACTTACGAGAGCCCATTTGATGCAGGATCAAAGTTTCCTTGGTATTTTTAAGAGAATGCAATATTGTTCTGATTATAGGACATCAAAGAACTTAGAGTAGAATAAAGGTACAACTAATAAATATAAATTATGAAAATACTATAACCAAATTATTATTATGGTTTTATTTTACTATGGATTAAATACCAAGACTTATGATATGTTTATTTAAAGTATTTATAGTGAAATGATGTGTAACAAAGAGTCAAAGTATGTTTGCATCATCCAAACAACCAAAGCAAATGCTAAATTACTAACATTCCTGTGATGAATTTTGACTTAAGCATGCCAAAATATAACTTATTTGGTATAACACTGATCAGTTTTTTTCTTTTTCTTTTTTTTTTTCTTTTCTTTTCTTTCTTCCTTCATTTTTTTTTTTTTTTTTACTTTGGTAAAACACAGAGAAAGAGATAATAACATTAATTTAATTTTCTTGTGAGATCCAGAAAGTTAGCAAACAATCTGAATAGCTCCTGGAAGCTCCAGGTTCATATCTTTTCTTGCTATGTGTTGAGCTGTTGATTTCTTTGTTTTTAAGCAAAGTGTTTATGACCTACAGCTTACTGGCCTCAAAGCAACAGCCCTTTAATTCTTTTTTAAACCCGCAGTGTTCTCACTTCCACAGCATTATGACTTCATTCACCAGCAGGCTTGCTTTAAGACTACAATGAGTCCAACTTCCTGCTCAAAAAATGTGTTAAAGCTTCTGGCTGAGCCTTAAGACATTTTTGGTCTTCCTCACATGAAATAAGAGGCACTAAGCCACTATGAATTTGCATAAATCTGTCAATTATCTAGAATCTGGCACTAAATTTATTTCACTTAAGGGGAAAAATATGCTGAGAGATTGCAGTTCCAGCACAGAAAATGTTATTTGTCTTATTTGTTTATTTGCTTTGTTTGCTTGTGTTTTTTTGTTTGTTTTTAGTTTGGCTTTGCTTTTCAAGTATAAAGTTTGATCCCTTGAAATGGACAAGGGAAAAAAATAAAAAGAATTCATAGAATATTAATGCTAAAGAAAGCTTTTGTGGATAGATTGTTATCTCCTGAACATGTGAATAATAGAAAAGTTTAATTTCTGAAGTATGAATATCTATGAACTTTTACAATGTATGCAAACTGATGAATTGGGACTCTACTGTTTCAAACAGTCTCAGTAGCTATTTTATTCTTTGGTGGCAATTGTCATTTTAAAGTGGCTTAAGGGTGATTTTGCTAATTTTAGAAGAAAATGGGTATGTAGGGAAGCCTGGGTGGTTCATTTGGTGGGTAAGCCTCTGATTCTTGGTTTTGGCTAATGTTGTAATCTCAGAGTCATGAGATAAGCCTTGCATCGGCTCCATGCTTAGTGGGGAATCTGCTTGAGATTCCCTCTCCCTCTCTTCTGCCCCTCCTGCTTGTGCTCTCTCTCTCTAAAATAAATAAATGAATCCTTAAAAAACAAAAACGAAACAGAAAATGACTATGTAGGTGGAAGATAGAGTGAGGACGGTAGGGAAGCTTGAGTAGAGGAAATTAGAGCAGATATGTTCTGCTATGTGAAATTGTGGATAGGATGCTATTATTGACACCATTTGTAAAATTGACATCATTTGTAAAATTGAAGGCGATCACTTCCTAATTTAATCACATGCTTGAGGCATTTAATCTGACAGCTAACAAATATCCACAGTGTGCTTGATTGCTATAAAACATTCCACTTCATTATCTGTGCACCCATTTGTGTACCTATATTTCAAATTCAGAGCTCAATACTTTTAAGAAGGTGCAGCTCCTGAGAGTGCTGAAAGATTCAGGCAGATGGTACTGCCCAAATGAAGAAAAAAAATGTTTCTAAAATATTATATTTATGTTTCTAAGACATTATATTATATTATACAGTTAGTATATAATGATAAAGATAGGATTTTCCAACTTTTTTTTTAAAGAGATATTTATTCATTTTTGAGAGAGAGAGAGAGAGAACACAAGCAGGAGAGACAGAAGGAGAGGGAGAGAAAATCCCAAGCAGACTCACCATTGAGCACAGAGCCAGGTGGACTCAATCCTAGGACCTTGACATCATGACCTGAGCCAAAACCATGAGTGGGATGCTTAACCGGCTGACCCACTCAGGTGCCCCTCAAAACTTTTAGGTGCAAATCAAACTTTCCTAAAGAGCAAGCATGCAATGATTCAGTATTATCTTTAGAAAAATTTATTTCCAAAGCTGAAATTCAAGACATTTTTCCACAAACTACTTGCCTGATTTTATCCAATTCATCTAAGTTGCTAGACTTGTTGGTGATTCATTCTTGTTTGTTCTTAGCAAAGCTCCTAACTTGATGTGAATTTCAAAAGT